>NC_142355.1:32635994-32982661 GCF_059441175.1 Urocampus carinirostris | reverse complement strand
AAACACTTGAGATATACAACAAAAATCATACTATGTAAATACTGTACTACAAAAACATTACAATCCGACTACAAAAATACTTAAAACATATGACAAAAATAAGAAAACTACAATAATGCTATGGGAATTCGAAAAATATACAACAATTAAATCACAACGGATATACAACAAAAATACTACAAATTGACTACAAACCTAAATATAAAATTTAGCGCTTAGAATTCTGAAAAGAAGAAAACGTACTCTAGAAACACTAAAAAATACAACAATAATAATATTACAAAAATATTCAGGAAAAATGACAAATACTACAACGGAAATATTACAAAATAGATATACTACTAAAACACTAATTTGGACATTTTCAAAAACATTTTTACACAAAATACTACAAAAATACCACTAAGGTAATACTGTAGTACAAAAACACTACTTGACAAACATTACTACAGAAATACTACAAAAATACTACTACAGAAGTATGACAACATAAATACTTAAATAATACAATCACAGTAATATTACAGGAAATACTCGAAAATACAACAGAAACACCTTTTGTGTGACATGACTATAAGTTGTCAATTGGAGTAGCAGGTGGATGGAGGTTTCATATCAAGGGATGATGTAATATCAGTCTGTGGTTTGCAATAATCTGTGGTCTGTGCAGCCCTTTGAGACTCTTCAAGATTAAGGGCGTCACAAATAAACATGACTTGACAACAAAAATCATACTATGAAAATACTACAAAAACGATACAGTCCTACTACAAAAATATGAAAAAAATACCACTAAAATAAAATACCTACAGTAATACTATAAAAATTCTCAAAACATATAATGATAAAACCACTATGGAAATACTACAAAAATACTACAGAAATACTTAGAAAATACTACTACAGAAATACAACAAAAACCAAAATCCAAGTAATATTACAAAAATAGTACAGAACTACAACTAAAATTGCAGAAATACAAAAAAATACAACTACAATACTACTAACCCTGATCTAAAATCTATCTTTTGTGAAATAACTATTTGAAAAGTAATTGTTTTCAAAATCTGCCGATATAAAATGCATCGTTGCTTTCATGCAAGAAAAAATATATAAAGTGAACATCCAGGTTACGGCGTCCATGCATTCCGATGTTTTCGGTTTACAGTTTTTTTCGGCCCCTCGCTACGACATCTGCCTCACTATACAACGTAAACAATGAAATGTATGAAATTCAAACTTTGCAATGTTTGGGCATATTACAGGTAACGTTTCCAAAATTCCTGTCTGCTATGGCTCAATATCATTTCAGATGCTGGTCTGCCATTGGTTTGCATCACGGCATTATGAACAAGCCTGTATGCTGTTGGCTGAACTACCTCCCACAATGTCTTACTCTCTCTTTGTTCTGTTCATCCTCTGTATTTCTTTAATACTTTATTTATTAGCTATTGGTCCCAAGACTTTCACTGACGCTAATGTGAGAAGCAAAATAAAAAAATATATATATGACTATAGAAACACAGCTCGAGATCTCATCTCATCTCATTAGCTGCACCGCTTATCCTCAGTAGGGTCGCGGGGGTGCTGGAGCCCGTCCCAGCAATCATCGGGCAGTGGGCAGGGGACACCCTGAACTGGTTGCCAGCCAATCGCAGGGCACACAGGGACAGACAACAGCTCGAGATCATCAAGATATATGAAGAAGACACACACATTGTTACCCTTGCTAAGAAATACTGCCGTGATCAATCGAATGATTAGGAGAATTATTATGAATAAGAAAATTATTGAAGCAACTAACCGATCTGCAACCTCAGTGGAAATGTTTAAATCTAAGCTTAAAACTCACTTCTACTCCATAGCATATGAATAACCTACTCTTCTCGTCGGCTGAAAAATAGTCTGTGTAATATAGTGTAATAATCTGTGAAGCCCTTTGAGACCCTTCATGATTTAGGGCTATACAAATAAAAATGACTTGACTTGACTTGACTAAGCATTTTTAGAGTAAGACAATTCTCGCAAGAAGAAGATTTTCCCCTGCCCTATACATCCACCCGATACTCCACTTGACCAGTCTTGTGACAACCAAAGGTAAATACCATTTAATTGATCCTTTCATGTATCTTGGATTTGTAATGTTATTTATTAATATAGAAACATAGAAGTAGTACTTATTTGTACTATGTCACTAATGTGTAATTTGTACAATATATACAGTTTTAATGTTTTTTAACTATAGTACAAGGGGTTCGGCACGCATTAGTTATTTTAGTTTCTATACCCGCCATACGACATTTTCTGATTGATGTCATATCCCGGGGTGTACTATATCTATGAATGTATCACTGCTAAATCTACTTCCCCCGAAGGGTTGCTTTAGGCTTACCTGAAACTTCTTACGAGCCACAAAGTACTGCATGCGACGCAAGACTTTGACTGCGGACCTCTGGGCGTGGGACAACCTGTGGGGGGAAAAAACATACGTATTTGTTAATGACTATATTTATTTAGTTTTTGGTTGCTTTGTTTATGAATTATTTATGTAATTTATTTGATTGGTGTGCTTCGGAAACAACAGTCGGTAAAATAATCGAATTAATAAGAAATACAGTACATAGATAGATATAGTAGACAGATCAATCGATACAATAGATACAGTAGATACAGTAGATGCAGTAGACATATAGAGATAGATAGATAGAATAGATACAGTATAGATCGATACAGTACATACATTAGATACAGTAGATGCAGTAGATAGTTAGATAGTTAGATAGATAGATAGATGGATAGATAGATAGATACAGTAAGGCAAGGCAAGGCAATTTTATTTGTATAGCACAATTCATACACAAGGCAATTCAAAGTGCTTTACAGAAATGGCAGACAGGTTTAAAACACGCAATAAAAGACATTGAAAATATAAAATGTGTTTTTTAAAATGCATTAAAACCACAGATAAAACATAATAAAATCAATGAATTGAAATAAGGTAGATGATAGTTACAGTATATTCATAGATAGATAGATATAGTAGACAGATCGATTGATACAATAGATACAGTAAATACAGATAGAGATAGTGTCACGAACCAGAACAAACACAGGACTCAATTGCATGCGTTTCTCAGATTTTATTGAAAGAGAGTGAGAGTAAGGCTTGCTTGATGGCTTGATCCGAAGACTGGAGGAGAGCGGGAACGAGCAAGGCGGGAGTGACACTTCCGTGTCGGAAGAAGACAGGCGGGAATAGCAAGTCGTTTGACCAGGGCTGGAGATCAGAGGCGATGTCAAGTTTGTAATAGTGGTCGTAGGCAGGCGGCAGGCAAAACAGGCGTAGTCAGGTTCGGAAACGGGTCGAAAAACGGGAATCAGGCAGGAAACAGGGACAGAGTCAGGCGGGAACGCTCACTGAGTGAAACACAACAGATCGCAGCGATCTGACAAAGCTTGAACTGAAGTCGGGGGCTTAAGAAGGGTGTGGCCACCAATCAGCTTGTCCGGGCTGTTGGCGCCAATCAAGCTGACACAAATAGGGCAATTATGACAGATAGATAGATAGATAGATAGATAGATAGATAGATAGATAGATAGATAGATAGATAGATAGATAGATAGATAGATAGATAGATAGATAGATAGATAGATAGATAGATAGATAGATAGATAGATAGATAGATAGATAGATAGATAGATAGATAGATAGATAGATAGATAGATAGATAGATAGATAGATAGATAGATAGATAGATAGACAGACAGACAGACAGATAGATAGATAGATAGATAGATAGATAGATAGATAGATAGATAGATAGATAGATAGATAGATAGATAGATGTCTAGATAGATGTCTAGATAGATAGATGTCTAGATAGATAGATAGATAGATAGATAGATAGATAGATAGATAGATAGATAGATAGATAGATAGATAGATAGATAGATAGATAGATAGATAGATAGATAGATAGATAGTTGCAGATTCAACATTATTTTTATGTTCTGTCCCAGCAATCAAATTATGCGCCAAGGCCAATAAACAATACAACAGCGGGAGTCCTAATAGGGTCTCTTTGATGATTTGTTGTGTCAGCAAATCTTCAGAAGTCATCAATCAAGAAGAATTTGCCCACAATAGAGAGGAAAAGTGCTGCTCATAGAAATAAGTTACAGCTTTGGTGAGCCCTGACTTGAACGAAGGATTCAATGGACAAATCATGTTTTTGATATAATGTCATTGGAAGTCACTTTCACAATACAGTAATAATAATAGTAATGATAATCATAAAAAATAACAATAGCACACAAATTAAAAGTAACCATACCAACAAACCCTGCTAAAAGTTTTGGCCCAGAATACTAAAAAAAAAAAAATAAAATAAAAAAAAAAATATATATATATATATATATATATATATATATATATATATATATTATTTTGTTTTGAGGCAGAATGTCATTCGAAGTAAATTTGCAATAATAATATTAAGAATAAAAATAAAATAAAATACAGCTTGACTTGAATTGTAATAATATTAAAAACTAAACATACAACTAAATATGCAAATAAAAAGTATAAGAATAATAATACAAATAAATCAATCAATCTTGCGAAGATTGTCAGCCCCCGATTACGTTACAGTAACAAATAGTTTTATTTATAATGTTTTAAGTAAAATGCCATTGCGCGTAAATTTGCACTAACAATAGTAATATTAATGAAAAGAATATTAAATATGACTTGACAAAAATGATTATATATTAGTATAATGCCATTGGAAATAATCAAAATTCGAATAATAAAACTAAAAAGAAACATCAACATCATGTCCCCTGCCCACTGCCTGATGATTGATGATTGCTGGGATGGGCTCCAGCACCCTCGCGACCCTACTGAGGATAAGCGGTGCAGCTAATGAGATGAGATGAGAAACATCAACATAAATGTTACATGACTAGTAATCTCCCGTAGTTTACTTCGCCAATTCATAGCAAATTACTAAATACACATTTTCTTTAAAAAACGACAGTAATCAGAAGAAAAAAATCATGCAATTTTCATGTTTTTGTTGAAAATGTTAAATAGTTGAGACAAAATCTGTTTAAATATAATCTGTAAATGGAATAAAATATCACTACAGGGGGAAACAATATAAAAGACGAGAAACTACTTATTTGGCATCGAGTGAGTAAATAACAATGATGATAACAAACAATACACGAAAAATTAATGTAACAAAAATTAATAATAATAATAATAAATTAAGGTAAATGTTTTAAGACTAATTGTCATGATTAAGTAAATCACCTGTGCCGGCTCCTTTGGCGCCAACTGCCTCAGACTCTGATTGGCTCCATGTCACTGTTTGAACTCGGTCCTGTCAATCCCCGGTTGTCAGTTTGTCTGCGAATCTCTGTGATAGAAGGCAAGCCTTTTTTGACCCTGACTCTCGCCTGTCCTGTTTTTGCTCCTGTTTATCTCCGGCTACGACCGGTTTTGATTTCAACCACATCTGCTCTCCCGTCCCGACATATGACCCGTTTTGATCCCGACCACGTCTGCTCTCCCATTCTGGCTTACGGCTCGCTTCCGACCCCGTTTTTGCTCTCCTGTCCCGGCTACCGACCCATTTTTCCGTCCCTGACACCGCCATCGCTCGCCACGTGTTCGGATCACAAGCCGAGTACGAGAGTGAACACCGGATTGTGGGCGCAGCCCTTCCTCGTTCCTTCAATAAAACTTGTGGTAAACATTACGCAAGTGGGTCCTGTTTCCGATCTGGTCCTGACACAAATAGTTTTCAATAGTTTCAGGTGATACTTTTTTGTTTTAGGTATATTACTGTTAGAAGTAATAATAATAGGAATGTTGATATAAAAGACAAAAATAGGACTTGTTTTGAATGGCAATAATAATAATTCTACTCCAAAACAATAATAATAAAAAAATAATAATCATACTGATATATAATAAATCAAATTGAAATTAAAGATAAAGAGAATACCAACATTTAAGTTTCAGCACTGCCATACAGTCATGAAAGAACACATCCACACAATGCCTTCACATGCTTTTAATCGGACCAAGTCGATCGAGCGAGAGAAAAAAGCAGTTTTGAGTTTGCATGGAAAAACTCCCCAAAACAAAGCCTTTCCCCCTTCGCTCTCGTAGCAGCACATCTGTGTCAACACAAAAGAAGAAAAAAGAAAAAAAAGAGAAAAAAAAGGAGAAAAAGACAGCCCACTGGTATGGAGTAAAACGATGGTGCGGAAACCGCAAGCTGCAAACAACGCACACACGGTCACACATTGAGTTTGCAAGTACACGATACGACACACAATACTACACGCAGTACTAAAGGCAGTACTACACACTGATGTGTTTGTTTTCTATGGTCCTGGTGCGTGTGACAGCTGCATGCTTGCATGATTTGCGGCGACTGCGAGAGTAAAATGCAAGGGCGGGACACAACGAGAAAGCGGCGTTTCCAATCCGCAATTGTACGATTGTTATGTGAGGACGGGGCAACATTAACATCTGGGTTGTGTGCGCAGACGTGCAGAATCGTCTTTGGGACTTTGCGAGGGAAAGACATTACAAGCTTTTGACGCAATCAAGAAAGTTAGATCGCATTACTCCGATTTTAGCGAACCTGCATTGCTTAAGATATGAGTTTAAGGTACTGTTGGTATTATATATGGACTTATCCCCTCATAACTTTCAGATTTAATTGCACCCTGTTTCTGCTCAGAGCCTTTGCTCGGAATATGCTTGTAATCCCAAGAGCCAAGAAGAAATCTGCAGGTATGAGAGCGTTCTCCATTCGGGCCCCAGTGCTGTGGAATGCTTTGCCTGCTGAGATTTGATCTGCAACCTCAGTGGAAATATACTTAAAACACACTTATACTCTTATCTACGAATGACCTATATTTCATTTTGTCAATATCTGTGTATTATTTGTTATTGCAACCTCCATTGAAGAGTTTTCCTCCTGGAAGGGGGATGACCTCATGTCTGGTCCCTTCTCAAGGTTTTTCTTCATTTTCCTCATAATGAGGTTTTTGAGTTTTTCCTTGCCCTCATGTAGGTTTTAGATCAGGGGATGGTGTTAACAATTGTCTCTGCTGCCCTTGTGATGAAGGGCTATACAGATAAACATGACTTGACTTTTTTTTTCCCTTTCTTTAATGATGGGGCCTAATTTTGTCTGGTAAGCTTCCTTCCTCAGAAGCATCAGCACATCCTCAATACTACCATACTCATATTAAAGAATATTCCCTCAAATTTCACAGTATTTTGTTCCATAACCAGCTACTGTATATTACATGAAAATGGCTATAGTGAATTAAATGCATTATAACTTTGTATATGGTGATCAGTAGGAAAATGCTATATTTCTCCACTGGGGATCCACAATATTATCAAGCCAATATTTTTTAGAATCATAATTATTGTCATGGATAACAACTAATCGAGTGCTTTGAAATAGGCCCAAGTTTGAGTTTCTTCCTAACAACAATGCAATGAAATTGTCCAATAATTTTCAGCAAGCGACAGTATTTCAAATAGGTCAAAAGAAGATATCAGAGAGACAATAGAAAAAAAATGTA
This sequence comes from Urocampus carinirostris, assembly GCF_059441175.1. Taxonomy (NCBI): domain Eukaryota; kingdom Metazoa; phylum Chordata; class Actinopteri; order Syngnathiformes; family Syngnathidae; genus Urocampus; species Urocampus carinirostris. The sequence goes on along the minus strand of NC_142355.1, from coordinate 32,975,041 downwards.
TATAGGATATAGAAACAGGAATGTATTTATTCCCTTTGAATGCATCAGCGGCAGAACAACTACATGCTGCTTCGCCATGTTTGGTTTCAATGCAATTATGAGTCCCAGAACCCAACCGGCCTTATTTCTTCCTTGCAAAACGTCACAAACTCCTTTGTCTTACTCTTAAAAACCTGGAATTTGCGCTCCGTTCGCCATCAAAATGGCCGCCTCCTCAGCGGGAGTTAGCGCCGCCAGAGCGCTTAGCGCAGCTCTGTTACACTTCACTTGAGCGAGGCTCCGCCAGTAAATGAATGACTCCGTTCTTGCGTGCGAGTTTCTGCTTTTGTATGGTGGCGAGGCGGGGAGGGAATAAGGCATGGGGGGGGCGTAATCCATGTTGCACTCCAGCTATGTCCCGCCCGCTGCCCAAGCACGAGTCTTTGTGGAGTCAACAAGTCGCTCCGAGGTCTTAATTAGGCACTAGGGCCACGAAGGAGACTTAAAGTGACAGTGTGTAATCATTCGGTACTGCAGCTTGTTGAAGCTTTTCATGGAGCTGAAGTGTGTGTGTGTGTGTGTGTGTGTGTGTGTGTGTGTGTGTGTGTGTGTGTGTGTGTGTGTGTGTGTGTGTGTGTGTGTGTGTTTCGAAACAGGCACACTGCGGAAGCCCAAAGGATACTACTTTGCGATTTTCGGAAGCCTAGTTGTGTATTTTCTCATGAAAAAGAAAAGAAACAAAGGAAGTGTGGGTGAGAGAGAGAGGGACATAGAAAGCGTGAGAGAGTGAGAAAGGAAAGAGAGTGAGAGAGAAAGACAAGACAGAGAAATATACATAAAGTCAAGAAAGAACAAGAAAGTGTGGAGGAAAGACAGATAGTATGAAAGAGAAAAGAAACAAAAGAAAGTGAAAGAGAGAGAGAGAGACAAGGTATGGATGAAAGTAAGATAAAGTGAAGGGAAGAACAGAAAAAAAGAAATGAAGAAATAAAACAAAAGAAAGGAAAAAATAAATGCAAAATACACAGGTAAAGAAAATGAAAGTAAAATGAAGTAAGAAAGAAAGAGAGAGAAAGACGTGGAAAAAAAGAATGAAAAAGAGAGAAAAAAGAAAATAATGTAAAAAAAGAAAGAGAGCAAGGGCAAAAGGAAAAAAGAAGGATAGAGAGTGTGAGAGAGAGTGTATGAACGAAGGAACGATAGATAAAGTGTGAGTAAGAGAAAAAAGAGAAAGACAAAAAAGAGATAAGAAAAAGCAAAAGAAGTCAGGTCAAGTCATGTTTATTTGTCACAAGTTGTCTCAAAGGGCTGCAGGATGGAAGTAAGAAACAGAAAAAGAGCAAGAGAGTACTAAAGAAAGACAGGACTGATGGAAAAGAGAAAAAAGAAACATAAATAAATATAATAAAAGGAAGAGATGATGAAGGAAAGGACAAAAGAAAGAGATAACTAAAGGAAGGAAGAGAAAAGAAAGGTAGTGAGAAAGATCAAAGGGGAGAAAAATACAGAAAGAAAAATAAATAAGGACGGAGTGGGAGGAAAAAAAGGAGAGAAAAAGAAAGAAAAAATGAAACAAAGAACAAAAAAGAGACAAAGAATGAAATAATAAAAAATGAAGAATAAAAAAATGAAAGAAATAGATAGAGAGAAAAGAAAGAAAGAAAGAAAGAAAGAAAGAGAAAGGAAGGAGGAGAGAAAGACAGCAAAAGAGAGAGAGAGAGAGAGAGAGAGAGAGAGAGAGAGAAGAACGAGTGCGAGAGAAAATAATAATAACAATGATGACATGCCACTTGCTTCCCTTTATCATTGATTTCCTGTTATGTAACCATTTCTTGTGTCTACATACTCCGTCTCTCAGTAAACGCTGGCCAGATCCTAAAAGACCACAACTGTATATTCTAAGACAAAGGATTCCACGATACTTCAAGTTGCTACGATCCAAGAGGCCGCCTTACCCGTCAATCAACTTCAGAGCCCCGCCTCCCCCGACCACCATTAAAACCGTCAACTGCCATTTGGCGGCAGATCAGCCAACGTCGTGCACTTGGAATATCTTTGAAGTCCACGCGCGAGTAGGCGCACCCATTCCGCGTGTCTTCCGTGTGCACTTGTGTGTATTGGCGGCAGATACCTTTTATGGCCTTTGCTCATCAAAGAGACGCTCTCTCCTTGTGTTCTGGCCCAAAACAGACGTCCCTTTATCGCATCTCAAGATGAGAGCGCTCTTTCGCAAACGTTTGATCTCACAAAGTCGCCTCTCGCCAGAAGGTCGGCGTGCTGGGAATTAGAACAGCGTGCGGCCGGCGTAGTAACTGCTTAACTGCCGCTGCTTGCAGGCCATCAAACTCTTTGGGATCAAGAGTTGAGCTCCGCGCTAAGACCCGGGGCTGTTTTCTAGAACCAGAAATATGATGCGACATTTTTGCTACTGGTGCACGGGTCGGGAAGCTAAGGCTCACAGGCTAAATATGGCCCTTTTTATGAGTCCATGCAGTACTGTTTAAAATAATAGCAGTGCAATGTGACTATCCAGAATATTCCTGGTCTTTAGTATATTTTTCATTGTTAGATGCCAGGCAAGTTAGGTGCAGTAGATTCTGTAGGAAACAAACAAGACCCAGCATTCATAATAGGGCAAACTTCGAGGACTGTTCAATTGGGCAAATATGGGTATGTGTCACGGTTTCCATGGTGCCCAATTGGCCCCGCCCGTGGGCACCAGCTGGAGCTTGTTGACACATTGGCTCCCTGTCAGTATTTAAACTCCGTCCAGTCAGTTCCCTTTTGTCGGTCCGTCCTTATTCGCCTGTCCTGTGTTTAGCATTTTCCTCTACCACGTCTGCTCTCCCGTCCCGAATTACGACCTGTTTTGATCTCGACCACGTCTGTTCTCCTGCCCCGAATGACGATCCCTATTTGATATTGACCATGTCTACTCTCCTCTCCTGGTTTTCGACTTTTTTCTGTTCCCGACACCGCCAACGCTCGCCGCGGATGTCCCACTTCCACGTCTGAGCAACCTTCTCCCTGCGACCAGCGATCTCCAGATTGTGTGTGCGCTCCTTACCCTTCTCCCCAATAAAACTGAATAAAGTTACGTGAGTGGGTCCTGTTTCCTGTTCTGGCCCTGACAGTATGTTTAAAAAATAGCAGTGTGGCAACCAATCTCTGAGTTCATCAATTTTGGGTAAAAACAAAAAGGTTGACCATGTACTTGAGGAAAATAGGTTGTTCAAGACACTGCTCCGAAGAACAACGTTCTTTGATTAAAAATTTGATTGGAGAGGGAAGAACCTATAAAGAGGTGCAAAAGTTGTCTGTTCAGCGAAAATGATCTCCAATGCCTTAAAATAGGTACGTGGAAGAAACCTGAAGACAATTATTAAAATGGACTGGAAGATAACCAAAATGGCAAAGGCTCAGTCAAACCCAGTCTGCAGTTACCTGTGACAATTAGAAGGCTTATACTCCGGTAAGACTTTTATGTAAAATTATGAACACATTAAAATATCATTAAGTTTAAAATTGTTATTGGATATAATTTCACATGTGATGTGATTTCCACACGAAGCTACAAGAGGGCAGTGCGGGCCTGTGTTGATCATTTTAACCTTGCCCTGTTGTAGGTGGACAACAGGTTTTTGAACCGGAAGAAGGAAGCGGCTTATTGTCCCGAGTTGGAGGAGTTGTTTACCGGTAAAAGTGATACAGAGGATGAAGATTCGATTGGAATAAGAACCGTGACCAGATGACGAAGGTGCTGTATCTGAGTCAGATCTGTTACATGTATTTCTGGAAACCAGTACTATCTGTTTCATGTGGAGGAGGAAAGCCCTACTTGAAAAAAAGCCCTAGAGAGGGATTGGAGCTGCTAGGCTGTACTCGCCCAAGACACACCACAGGAAGTTGTGCACTTACAACCCAGGCCGATAAGGGATCCGTGAGCCGTGTGACTGTTAATCAACAGTCTAGTTGCAAAAACAAATTCATTTCCACTACAGTTAATCTAACTCCGGGACACTCGCACTGACTGGAAAATGACAAAAATAGCATGCAGACACAAATTTAAATAATTGATTCTTTGAAGTCTCTTTTTATTTTTATGAATCCGTTGACCTGAATATGGGAACATTGCTAATAGAATTCATATATTTTCATAGAAAAGCTTCTTAAAAATTCTGCAAATTGGTGCTCCCTGGTCCTAAACCGGATGGAGACGTTTGTTGGCCTGGAAAGGGATGAGTGCCACCAGGTTGTACTTGCCTAAGAGACACCTCAGGAAATGGTGCCCCTACGATCTGTGTAGTTAAAGGAACCGACCAACCATTGTTCATATTACCTTAAACAGCATGTCCCTGACTTTTATTTTAAAGCAAAAACATCAGGAAGGGTTTGCTCAATGTTCTCTGGTTGATTATTGGTGGTCAGCAAATACAGCTAAGGTGGGTACTCTACGACTGGTGCAAGGCTTTGGTGACATCCAGTGGACATATTTGAAACTGCAAGTCATTGTTTGGTGCAATATTTTTCTGCAGTTTACATATATGTTAAATTGTGTTCATCGCTGCAGGGGATTGTGGGTCACACCTCGAAGGTGTCATTACATAACCCGTCTCGGAATTGTAAAAAATGCTGCAGATGAGACGCTGGACGACTCGTCTCCGCGAGACACGCCCCGTCTCTTTGTAACAAACGTTTTACGACAGCGCGGTTTGTCACGGTCTGTCATTAGTGGCGGCCATCACAGACACTTGGTCGCTACCTTTGAAAATTGGAGAAGTCGAATGAGTTCACTAATGAAGCCTTTGCGAGTTAAGACGGAATATTAGGAACGGAGAATCCTTTGCTAAGTTAACTCTGAAATAAGTCTACGGCTGAGAAGTGGAAATATCTACAGTATCTACGTTTCTTTTAAGAACTGTGACTGAACAGAGAAAAATACCATTAAATTCTTACTATTTTAAATAAAATGCTAAAATGTACTATGTAAATAAAACTACTAAACTAATATTTTAAATATTATTTTCATTTTATTTGAATTTTTTTAAATTAATATTTTAGATAATTATTTTCATTTTCTTTCACTAATATTTCAGATATTTATTTTGATTTTATTTGATAATTGTAAACTCATATTTTATATATTTATTTTCATTGTATTTGAAATTTTTCAAATTAATATTTTAGATAATTATTTTCATTTTATTTGAAAAATTTTAAACTAATATTTTAGTTATCTATTTTGATTTTATTTGAAACATTTTAAACTAATATTTTAGATATTTATTCTTTAATGTTTTTCAAAAATTGTAAACTAATATTTAATAAATGGATTTTCATTATATTTGAAACATATTAAACTAATATTTTAAATATTTATCTTAATTTTATTTGAAACATTGTAACCTAAAATTTTAGATATGTATTTGAAACTAATGGTAAATGGTCTGCATTTTTATAACGCTTTTCAAGTCAATGAAGACCTCCCAAAGTGCTTTACAATGTGCTTCACACTTACCCATTCACACACAAACATTTTAAGCTCATGTTTTAAATATTCGTTTTATTTGAAAAAAAATAAAATAATATTTTAGATACTAATTTTCATATTATTTGAAACACTTTAAACTCATATTTTAGACAATTATTTTCAATTTATTTTTGATCAAAATGCGGAATATAATAATTTAATTGAGTGAAATTATCACAATAAAATGTGGACTTTTCAAGCTGGTTTAGGTTGACACTGGAGCTACAATATATAACATCTGTGAAAACAGTAAGACTGCAACTCCTCTTGATTCTGAAATAATGGTAATACTGTGCCGTGAGGTCTGAAAGACAATATAATTAGAAATAAATCGGGAGACTGTTTCAAGTGTAAAAAGTAGGTAATGCCATTAAAAACTACCTTTGTGCCTTTTCTGCCATGGTTTTAAAGTTTTTGTCCTTCTCTATTTAGTTTGGAAAAAAAATAAACCCCCCCCCAAAAAAAAAACCCAAGAACCTGCCACATAACATACACGGTTGACGATATCTGTGCCAAGCTGGCAGCCTGGAAACCTTAGAAGCTCTTTGGCCAAAATTGGAAGCGGCGCTCCGGCAAGCTGAGAGAAATGCAGCGGGGCACACCTCAAAAACACATAGCGAGTGCTCTTAGAACAATGTAGGCACTGTACGCAGGCCAGAAAAGCACAACTGACACCTGTGCTGCACCGCTTGCTTGCATGATAGAACCTCTTTTGTCCCGCGTTCTCGTCCGTCTTGGCCCTCGCATGTCTCGGCCTTACATTTCTTTATCAGACATACGAAGTCGAACCATCTCAATATATACTAAAATATATACAGTATTGGTTGTAAACAAAAACAGTTCTTTGAAAAGCATCACTTTTCAAAATAAGTCATGTCATGTTTATTGGAGGCTCCCTTAATCACAAAGAGTCTCAAAGGGCTGCACAGACCACAGATTATTGCACCATCCCCTGATCCGAAACCTTCATCCACCTGCTACTCCAATTGACCAGTTAAAGTCATGTCACACAAAAGGTAAATACAATATACTTTTTCCTTCACATGTGTATTTAATTATAATGTTATTTAATCATATTACATATAAGTTGTGCGTCAGAACATCTACCTGTCAAAACATCTACCTGTCAAAACAAAGTTTATATCTGTTGCTCATTTTGTAGTACATACTATTTTTTATTTATTAATAAGAACCTAGAGAGCATGCTCAATGAGCTCTCTAGACCATGTTTTATTGGATGGATTAAAAAACGAGATTTCGATCATTCCAAGAGCTATTCCTTTGTATAAAAATAAATCAATTAATCGTTTCTAGCAAAATATTTTGCTCATTTTCACCATTACTTTACTACATTAGTTAAATTCTATTTTTCTATCAAAATCTAAAAAAAAAGAAACTGATTCAAATATTTTTTAGTATTTAATTCCATTTTAACATGTTTTTTTCCTTAGTAAAATAATTTTTTTAAAAATCATTTTTTCTAGGGAAATTATTGACAGAGATAGGCAATTGAATAAAGCATACTTATCTTTAATATACTTATCTTATTTTACCTTTCTACATTAGATTTTTCTATTAAAATCTAAAAAAAAGAATATAATCAGAAATTCGTTAAATTATTCTTTAGCATTTAATTACATGTTAAATATTTTTTTTCCTGAGTAAAATAATAAAAAATAATACCCTTTTCTCTCTAGGAAAATATAAACAAATATAGACAAATGAATACATGAAGCATACATAAATATTTTTGCAAATTTTCACCGTTACTTTACTATATTTTCCTTTTTTATTTTTATTTTTAAAATTTGATTTTTCAAGGTAAATAAAAAATAAAATACGAAATTTGTTACAATATTCTTTAGTATTTACTTACATTTAAACATTGTTTTTTCCCCTAGTAATGTCACATTTGCCATGGCGCCCAATTGGCCCGCCCTTGTGGCGCCAGCTGCGGCTCGTTGACAGATTGGCTTTCCTTCTATATAAGTTCAGTGTTCTCACTCTCCGTTTGTCAGTCTGTCACCGAACCTCTGCTCGGCAGGATGAGGGTTTTGACTCAGTTCTGTTTCCTGATTTATTCCCTGTCCGCTATTATTCCTGTCTATTTTTGTCCTGTTTATTATTCTCTCCAGTTTTCTTTCCCGTCTAGTCCTGTTTATTTTCGATATCCTGTTTCATTATCTATCCTGTCTGTCCCGTCCTGTCCGGTATTGACCCCATCTGTCCAATATCAACTCGGACAATTGGTATCGATCTCGTCGGCCCCTGGCTTTTTATCATTTCACGCCAGACTGCTGCCTAACGTGCATGACTCCTCATTTCCCGTAAAATAAAAGGCTTGTGTGAGTAACGTCACGCGTTTGGGTCCTGATCCTGTTCAAGTTCATGACAAGTAAATCAATTCGAAAATTCAAAAAAAGATGGACAATTAAGTACATATTGCATACCTAGATATTTTTGCTATTTTTGCCATTACTTTACTACATTTTTTACATGTGATTATTGCAGTAAAATCAAAAAAATAAAAATAACATGATTAAAGTATTTTTTGTATTTAATGACATTTAACCTAATTTTTGTTTTTTAGTAATATCAAAACAAACAAACAAAAAAAAATTGTAAAATTAGCTGTACATGATTTTTCTTCATTTTTTGGAAGTACTTTTTGAATTAAAAATATTATTTAATTAGATTTTTCTAGGGAAATAAAATAAGAGATAAAAATGACTATTTAAGTGTTTTAATTTCGTTATTTTTTTCTTGTCACTATTAGTGTCACGGTTGTCATGGCGCCCAGTTGGCCCCGCCCATATGGCGCCAGCTGCGGCTCGTTGACAGATTGGCTTCTCTTTCATTTAAGCTCAGTGCTCTCACTCACCCTTTCTCAGTTCGTCAACGAACCTCTACACCCGCAAGACGTTGGTTTCCTGCTTGTGTTTCCTGTCCGGTATTGTTCCAGTCTATTTTGTCCCGTTTAATATCAATCTCCAGTTCGTTCCTGTCTAGTTTGTCCTGTTTAATTTCTATATCCAGTTTTGATATCAATCCTGTCGATCCCATCCATCCAATATCTGCTCGTGCAATTGGTATCAATCTCGTCGGCCTCTGGCTTCTTGTCATTCCACGCCAGACTGCTGCCTCGCGTCTTCCGCCCAACGATCGCCGAATCACTAGTGTTTGGGTTAACGTGCATGACTGCCCCATTTCCCGTAAAATAAAAGCTTGTGTGAGGAACGTCACGCATTTGGGTTCTCCTCCTGTTCCGTTTCTTGACAATTAGTTTACTACTTTTTTAAGTAGTTTTTTTTCTGTCAAAAAGTATTTTATATTTATTTTTAAAGTTTCATTTTTTTCCATCCAACCAAATCAATTTTCCTAGTAATGTAATAAAAATACACAAATGAGATCATTTTGCTTTTTTTTTTTTTTTTTTAATATTAGTTTTGTTTTTTTAAATTTTAAGAAATTTTTTTTTTCTAGTAGAGCAAATGATCAGATAAAGCAGCTTAATCAAATGATTGGATATAATTATTGTCTTTTTAAAATATTTTAAAAGATAAAATGTCAAATGAGCAAAATTATTACTTGAATCCTTTGGATCTTATTGACCTTCTATCGCTTAACTGTTGGGATTTCAAATATTTATTCTATTTTTATACGCCCCTGCTCGCTGACCCAAATCCACAAATGCCAATAGTATATCTATGGATCCGTGGGATGATGCTTTTGGCTTTGTTTATCCAAACTTTGGCCTGGGGGCTATTTTGGGCCCAACAATTATTTTTCAGTGGCACAAAACTTATAAAGAATTCATTTGTTTATACCTTGAACATACTTTTCTTCGGTTTCATTTAATGAGCACCGGCCATGTGATTAAGAACCGTTTCCCAGCATGTCTGGGTGTGCACGATCATGAAGGGAGGGGGGAAATCTGGGTCCTTCTTCTCGGCCGCACGGGGGGAGGAATTGGAAGGATTTATCATTCACGGCCTAATAGGATTTGTTGCTGTTTAGCGGGATTAGGCGTGTTAGAGAAAGAATCTATTTATTGCTGCCAGTGGAGAGGGGTTTTGAGACATTTTTTTGCTGTTTTGTTTTGGGAAGGGGGTGGGGGTCCTTTAATTTGTCCTCCAACCTAAGTGGTTTTCTGGGGGGATAACCCCTGACATTTAGGCTTTGCAGCTGCCATTTCTGGAGCTAAATTGGCCGTTTCTCTTTCATAGCACGCCAATAATCTGAGCACATGCTCGGTCATGCCAAAACGCATGGACGCTCTTTGGTTTCAGGGGAGTTTTGGGGTCAAAGACCTGCCCGTGTTCAGACCGGTATAACCCAAGACCTGGACCTAGCGAGGGAGCAATTATTTTGCTGACTCGTTTATTCAAGGTGATGCAGAAGGGTCAGGTGATAATTCATAAGTGATAAGGGCTTTTAGAAAAGGTTGAAAATTATTTTCCGAGGTTTGGGGTCTCCCCTGTTCTCCTTACAGGTTTCACCCATTGATGTCTACTCTCCTTATTTTGAGAGTCTAGGAGGAGAAAAAATGACTGATTTTGTTGTATCTGCCAAGAGTCTCAGAACCGATACATCAGCAATGCATGAAGGGATAATGTAGACCTGTCCAACTCTTCTCATTTCCATCCATTGAATAGATAATATTCTGCCTTGTGGTAAAAATATAGAGTCCAACATGTTAATTGTTTTGGAAAAGAAAATGAACGCAGCAGAAACACGGAGACTGTGAAGCACTACAGAAGCACAGTGTTACGCTCTGTGAACAATTCCTCAAATTCGTTGTCGCGTTGGACAGGTATTGTCCGTAAGTATGAAACAGATGACTTTCTGGGTAGACTGTTTTTGTTTACTGCAGGATTTTGAGGTGCTGGCTAAATTTTGCATTAAAAAAACTGAAGGATTTAGCGGGCGCAATAAAAGCACTTGCATAGTTTCTGGGCTTTCTGAACTTCTTTCAGGAGTAGTTGTGTCGTTTCCTTTATATTAATTCACTCATGAATGAGTTTAATGCTACCCTGGCTAGTGTCCTAGATTTTGTAGCGTCTCTACGCCTTAACTCAGAACCTAAAAAACGCAGCACGCCTTAGTTTACTGCTGAAACTAGATCGCTTAAACAAGACTGCAGGAACTCTGAAAGAAAATGGCGCGCTACCAAGCTTGTGGTTTTCCGTCAAACCTGGTGTGACAGCTTCTTAAAATATAAAGCAGCCCTGGCCTCTGCAAAATCAGCCTATTTTTCGAAGGTGATTGCAGCACAAAAGAATAACCCCAAAACACTGAGCATCACTAACGAGGCAACAGATTATCCCAGATAGTTCTACACATTAGCCCATGACTTTGGTAGAGCGCTCATTTTTGGACTGAGGGGTCACAGGTTCGAATCCCAGCTCCTCTGAGTCAAATGTCAAAGTGTCCTTGGGCAAGACACTGAACCCCTAATGCCCCTGATAGGCAGGTAGGCACCTTGCATGGCTGCCTCTGGCTATTGGTGTGTATGAATGGGTAAAGCGCTTTGGGAGAGGTCTTCAGTAACTTGAAAAGGGCTATATAAATGCAGACCATTTACCGATACGTAATTTTGAATATTGCGTGTGCATTTATCAAGACATATGATTTTAAGATCTTGAGTAAATCATGAATATATACATATATATATTTGTTTTGGGGACAAATCTCTCTTCGGGGCGGCAGTAGCTCAGGAGGTAGAGCGCTTGTCTTGGGATCAAGGGATCCCAGTTCGAATCCCGGCTCGCCCGTGTTAAATGTCGAAGTGTCCTTGGGTATGACACTGAACACCTAATACCCCCAATAAGCAGGTTAGCGCCTTAGATGGCTGCAAGGCCGCTATTGGGAAATGTGGAGCACATTGTAAAGCGCTTTGGGAAGTCATTGACTTGAAAAGCGCTATATAAATGCAGATCATTTCATTTCATTTCATTTTTTATGGTCCTCTTTAATAAGAAGATTCAATGCAAACGGGAAGAAATTTCTAAAGAGAATGTTAAAACGTCACATATTAGAAGGCTGAAATCTATAGATGCGCAACATGGTGGCTGTCCAGGGATTTTTTTCCGATTCAGTGATCTTGAATTGGTTATTCAGGACGCCAATCACTAGCTGTCTAGTTGGCCAAATCGGTGAAACTTGGGAGCGAGGGCAGCAGTTTCAAAGATACTTTGTATGATGGACAACATACACTACAAAACAATCAGTTGTCACCATGAGCACCCATTAGAATTATTGTTATTATCATAGATACTCTTATTACATAGTATGCTGAAAATGTATGGAGCCAGCAATGATGATAATGATGATGATAAAGTGACATCTACAGAACCTATGTAAAGATGTATATTCGTGAGGTCTTTGTTTTATGGAAATACACAGGAGATCTAGCTCTAAGAGACAATTAAAAAGGAAGTCGGGTATGATTTAATAAGCATATTCTTCTTCCTATACCTTTTTGGACGTGTCACGCAAACAATGTTTTTTGACTTGATGTTTAGTTTTATATTGTTTTTTTCTCGTGTTTGAAATAACATTTCGTTCATTAATGTGTGTCAAGTGACCAACGGTGCTCACATTGAATGTCTTTAAATATTCCATGTAAAAAAATGACATTACAAGCAATCTGATGTGTTTTTGTGTCCATAGGTTTCCTATATATTCAATGTTAAAATGTGCCCAAGATGTTTGCGACACCCTGTATATTTCTACCCTTAATTTTTTATTGTTTTTGTCCGGCGGGCAAGATTAAACAACCTGATGATTATATGGCCTGTGAGCCGTAATTTGCCCACCCGTTTTAGTTGTTTATTCACTTATTCAACTATTAACTTGATTGTTTATATATTTATACGCTGAAACCGTTTACAGCGAGACATTTATCTCACACTGGTGCGTGACTCGGGTTTGAGTGAGGAGGGATTTGGAGGGGGGTTAGTCTGACATTTCATTCGTCTTCTTTAATTAGGTTTCTCGTCACAACAACAGTCAGCTTCCCTGCAGGGGGGGCCGACATGACATGGCTTATGATTACTGCTTGGCACGACAAGGCTTAAAGGCAATCCGCTCCTGTGATATCATTATTCTTTCGTGGGGGAAGAATCACTAACAAATGTGAAATTTTTCTTGGCGAGTTTTAAAGAGATCGATATAGATATAGATTCGATCACTGAGTAGATGGTCAATAACTCCAATTGAAGTACTTAAAGCTAGCACCATTGTGTCAAGATTTGCCCATTGCCTTCACCTGTGCCCGCTCGTTTGGCGCCAGCTGCTGCTTATTTCCTGATTGATTCCCCTCCTATTTAAACATATCACTCTCATTCACTCCTCGTCAGTCCGTCAGCGAACCTTAGCACATGCAAGGCAAGCACTTTTTGACTCTGGCTCCAGTTTGTCCCGTCCTTTCCTGTATCCTACTCGTCCGCCCCTGGCTTCTCAATTGTTTCCGGCTACCTGACTTTTTCCTTCCTCCGACCACGCTCCAATGTCTTGTCCCGGTTGCCCAACTTGTTTCTGCCCACCGACCACGCTCCGATCTCCGTTCCCGGCTGCCCAACTTGTTTCTGCCCACAGACCACGCGCCCATCTCCCGTCCCGGCTACTTGACTCGTTTCCGCCCTCTGACCACGCTCCGATCTCGTGGGCTTCCTGCTTCTCCTGCCCAGCGATCGCCAGATCGCTGGTGTTTGTTTTCCCGTGCCTGATTTCTCCGCTTCCGCAATAAAACTTGTTGTGAAACGTTACGCGCTTGGGTCTACTGCCTGTTCTGACCCTGACACATTGGCGCCTCGCAAGTCACGAAAAGGAGGAACAATTAAAAACAAATTAAATAAACATGATCGGCAAATATTACGCAGCATTTGTAGGATAATTCAGTATAAAGTACATCCTTGTATTTTTCTAATTCCCGAATTCCATTGCATTCGCTTACAGAAAAAATTAGACTCAATCAAGACTGACTGCGTAAAGGTGAAGCAACTGGAAGCTGTTTTAAGGGTAGCTCTTTTTCACAAGATCCTGCGGGTCAAATAAAAATGCTACAAAGGCAAGCTATGAGATCACGACGCTGATCGCCAAGCACTGCAAACCCTTGACGGAGGGTGAATTTATTAAAGACTGTCCATAGCAGGGGTGCCAAATGGCCCGCGGGCCGGATCAGGCCCGCTAAGGGGTTGAATCCGGCCCGTGAAACAACGCTGAGAGAAGCGCAAGAGAAAAACGAGCTGCAGGTTGAAATATGTCCACTTGATGTTGCCAAAGTCAGGTGCCTTTCACAAATGCTGTACTTGGATTTCTCTCTCTATTTCTCTCTCTCTCTTCCTCTTTCTTGTTCTTCTTCGCCTCATTCTCTCTGTGTCTTTTTACCTTATTTTGCCCTCTCTTCCCTTTTCCCAATTTCTCTCTCTCTCTTGGTTTCTCCTTCTCTCTTTCTCCCCTTCTTTCCTTCTCTTTTCTATCCTTCTCTCTTTCTCTCTTTCTATTTCTCTTTGGATTTCTATCTTTCGTTTCCCCTCTCTCACTATCTTTCTTTTTATCGCTTATGTTTCTCATGCTCTCTCTCTCTCTTTTCTCTCCCTTATTTCTTTCTATCTTTTTCCTTTCTCTCTAATCGACTGGTCCGGCCCCCGAGAGAATGTTTGTTTTATCGTGTGGCCCCTGAGTCAACATGAGTTTGACACCCCTGGTCTATAGGATGCCATACTGAATAGTTGGCCCTCACACATTTTCAGCTCACCAAATCTAACCCGCTTTCGGAAAGGTTTACACACCCCTGACCTAAGCTATACTTATATATTCATTTTCTTTAACATCTCGCCACGTATTATCCTATTTAATAAAGTAACGATGAAAATGCACACATTTTCTCCGCATTTCACCAAATACGATACACCTTCCACTTCTCCATAAACCGACACATCACTTTATGGTAACAACAGCCGGCCTGTGTTTCTCGAATCCCTTTCAAAATGAGGCGCAGGTGCTTTAGCGCCAAGGTGACATGGTGCAGTTTTGTGCACGGATCACTCGGCCTGTGTGTGTGAATGGATGCACAAGGGGCCCCTCAGTGAGGGAGAGCTAATTAAGCCAAAGGCAGATGACAAAGAACAAGGGCCAGCCCTCGGCCAAGACGTCACTCAGGAACTGCTGTAATGAGAACCTCCCCCCCAGCTACAGGTGGGCCAAAGACCTGCACAACCATATAACCTTGATTGTAAACTGGAATTCGATCCACAAGTGTGGTGGGTGCAGAATAGGGCCTTGATTGTCTTTCAATTTTTTGTGTAGATGACAAAGATTCTGAGGTGAGCCTTGGCTCCTCAAGTCCATGTTAAGGGCGGAAAAAAATCTAGGGTTGGACATGTTTAGGAACTTGAGCGTACTTGGGTTTTCTGCTTTGTTCATGTGCTATTTTTAAGTTCTCCTTGCCCTCAGATAAGGGGGTGTTGTAGCTATCTTAATTGCGGGCTTGGGCATCTCTTTAAAAGTCTTCCATATAAAACTAATGCGACTTGATCATAAACAGCGAACCTTCCTGTGTGGAGTTTGCATGTTCTCCCCGTGCTGGGTTTCCTCCAGGCACTCCGGTTACCTCCCACATTCCAAAAACATGCATGTCAGGTTAATTGGCAGGTCCAAATTGTGCCTAGGTGTGAATGAGCGAGAGTTGTCCGTCTCTGTGTGCCCTGCGACTGGCTGGCAACCAGTTTAGGGTGTACCCTGCCCACTGCCTGAAGATAGCTGGAATCGGCTCCAGCACCCCCGCGACCCTACTGAGGATAAGCGGTGCAGATAATGAATGGATGGATGTATGGACCATAAAAAGACTGTTTCAAAATCTACTGAAAACAAATATTCATTGCACTGAAAATGCTCACCTTACTGGCAGAGAAAATTGCTATTTTTTCTTATTCTAAGATATTTAAATGTAGTGGAAGCTAGAGCTCTTGTTGTTGATAGGAATGAGTGGAGAGGTGTTGTAAAAGGATAGTGGGATGTTTAAACGCGTTCTAAGGGATGGGCAGGACACCCGTATGATACGGCAGGGGTAAACCAGCGAAAGCTGTCGGGCCCTGCTGTTGAACAGAAGAGTGTGTTGTGTCACCCTGATCTGAGTGACACGGCCGCTTTCTTATGTCCCGTTTCATCTGGAGGGACGAAAGCATGACCAACTTGGGTGCCGAGATGCTTAACTTATTTGGGTGTTTGGGCATTTGGGTTGGCCATGGTCAAATCTTGTGTGTGTTTTTTGCTACTTTTTCCTTTTCTTTGTTTTTGTATGTGATTGTCTTGCTGGCGGTCACCCCTCTCAAGAGATGTGACCAGGGTAGATAGATAGAAAGAAGAAATTTAATCATATTTCGCTTATAATCTCATCTCATCTCATCAGCCGTACCGCTTATCCTCATCAGGGTCGCGGGGGGGGCTGGAGCCCATCCCAGCCATCTCCGGGCAGTGGGCAGGGGACACCCTGAACTGGTTGCCAGCCAATCGCAGGGCACACAGGGACAGACAACTCATTCGCTCATTCACACCTAGGGACAATTTGGACCGGCCAATTCACCTGAAATGCATGTTTTTGGAACGTGGGAGGAAACCGGAGTGCCCGGAGGAAACCCACGCAAGCACGGGGAGAACATACAAACTCCGCACAGGAAGTCTGGAGCTGGATTTGAACCCACAACAGGTTCCCATGACATGAACTGTGCCGCACAAGCGCTAACCACTGCGCCGCCGTGCTGCCCATTTCGCTTATAATAATTTCTTATATCTTTATATAAAAACATTATTATCTAATTTGGCAGATGGCAGATGATTTTGCTAGGCTTTTGTTGGCTGAAAAATCTGTGCTTATCCTGAATTGAGTTGTATATTCTTTTTCAATTTCACTAGAAAAATAATAAAATAAAATAAACATTTGAATAAGCACAATTTTTGTCAATGTTTCAATCTTTTTTTTGAATTGTAGCTACCATTTTTTATTTTAAGATAATATTCACATGCCCTGCTGATTATAAAGTTGTTGAATTATTTTATACAGCAAAAAAAAAAAAAAAAAACTCCAGTTGCATGAATTTTCATTGTCGAGCGAAAAAAATACTGGAACACTTTTTAAATAAAAATAATTAGCTACATTTTCTGCTAATGTCGACATTTGTTTTTGAAGTTAAAGGACAAAAATGCCAAAGTATATCGTCTAAATTCGCAAGATTGTATAAAAAGCAATTGATATTCAACTTGAGCTGTGTAATGAGTCGGTGTAGCTCTTTATATGTTTCCAAAACTAAAATTTGCCATTAAAGATATATATATTTTTAAGTCAAGTCATGTTTATTTGTGACGCCCTTAATCACAAAGAGTCTCAAAGGGCTGCACAGACCACAGGTTAATTCAAACCACGGACTATTATTACACCATCCCCTGATCTAAAACCTAGATGAGCGCAAAGAAAAACTCAAAAACCTCAACATGAGGAAAATGAAGAAACCTTGAGAAGGGACCGCACATGAGGACATCCCCCTTACAGGATAACCTGGCTGCAAGGGATGTTGCAATCACAAATAATACACAGATAATGTCATCGTAAAATTTAAAGGTCAATCATAAGCAATTGAATATAAGTGTGTTTTAAGCCTAGACCAGCATTTTCAGAGCGAAGGCTCCAGACCGGAACGTAGGTGGAACTTTTACGATACAAGTCAATCTTAGTGTGGGAGAGATTAAGCAAAGAAGGTTATAATCAGTAGAAAAACAAACAAAAAACATGATTCACCAGTGTAAATTACAGTCAGGATTGTAAATACATTCCGATGCATCCTAGAAGTACTCAGTTTCATAGCACAACATGACTTTTCCATGGCTAACGCCATGTGTCTCTTCCTGCCAAAAGGTGAAAAGTCCGACGCAAAGGCAAACTTGAATTTGACCTTTGGACTTTAACAAATTGGGAGCAGGCTCTTGGCTTGCTTCTTTGCGTCCCCAAAGAATGATGAAACAATCCGCTTGCGGCTAACGTGCCAAAGTCAAGTTGCGGTGACGCCTGCGACCATCGCTGCTGCCCACTTTGTCAACAACGCTTTGCGAAAAGCGCACACTTGGAAAAACAAGGACATGCTCGTGAATTTTTTTTAACAAATAATAAATAAATCATCTTGAACTTAAGGTATTTTGGGGACTATAAATCACAATAACAGCTTCCTGTGCTAAATCAGATGATGGTATTTATTGCCATAAAGAAGTTGTTCATAAATAAATGAGCGGGGCCCCCTTGGGAGGGAGGGGGTTTAGGCTTGTGAGGCACCCAGAAAAAAGTGCAATTGCACCTCCACGGCACCACGCAGTAGCTTTTTTGTGTTTTGAGTGTGTTTTTTAAAATGTTTTGTTTACATTTAGCCTCCAAGCAGTACATTAAGCATTGTGTATGAAGTGTAAACACGAAGTTTAGTGGACCATGAAACAGGTGAAGCGAGATGGGGTAAAGAGGCAAAAAAAAGTCTCGTCCCGAAAGCTAGGACGTAGAAGTTTGTCAAAGCTTACGTAACACTTCACTGCGACCACGGAGGGAGATGAGCAGTTTGGTGTGGCAGCAGACAGCATGAAGCTGAAAAAAATTAGCTCCCACTTAAAGACATTACAACCCAATCAGGCTAATAAGACGCTTGAGTTTTTTTCAGTGAAAATGTGCTGAAAGGCGTAGATTTTGCATGGATGGAGGTAACGTGTTACCACCAGTATCGTGCAATTATTGTTTTGTCCCCACTGAAGAATTTTTCTAAAAAAAGATCAATCTTTGGTGAGAGGTTTTCTTCTTCCTTGGGGGGCATCACAGAAAATAATTGAGAAGCACTGCCTTATAGTGAGACAATGCTAGCTTGATGTGGAGAGCAAAATGAGGCCAATTTATTTGCGCATACAATGACAATGCTAAATAACCTCTCAATTTATATGTTTTTCCGGTATTTTATACGTTTTTTTGATCATTTCAAATTCTTTAATCTGTATAATATTTTTAGTATGGGATTTTTTTGTTGTTTTTTTGGGTTGACCCATCTTGGCTTGAGCATTTTGTCTCTAATCCAGATCGTCTTGGTCACTGGGAGCGGATGATAATGCATCGTAGATGCTACTATTGCTGCAGTATTGGACATTGTCTTTCTTGATGTGAGTAAATAGGTGTGTTGTGTTTGCAAGGTTTGTTTCACTTAATAAGGGGAATTGCAATCATTGATAAGGGAATTTATTGGCTGAGATTAAATGCTAGCTTGATGTGTATTTTTTTTGCAAAGAAATTATGAATATTTTATATACCGGGTATATATATATATATATATATATATATATATATATATATATATATATATATATATATATATATATATATATATATATACACATAAATGCTGTATCACTGCTACCAAAATCAACCTAGCTTAAGAGCGTGATGGAAAAGAGCTGTAGCGCCGCGCATGCTGGTCCAACTTTTGCTGTCAGGGCCCAAAAAAAAAAAGTGGCAGTCTCCACCGGGTGCAATCATGACATCATGTCACCTGCAGCCAAACACCAAAACGTTTCAAGTAGCCTCACGTTCGAGTGATTACTTTCCACATCCTGACCAGGAAGTCACTGCTTCTTCCCCTCGCACACAAGTGCAGAAACGTGCATGACTCAAACATATAAACGCCACCTGGGCTCATTTATTTTGGCTCTCATCATAACATTGGGCAATAGTTGAAAATCCTAAACAGTGAGAGGCCAAATTACATTTAAAAAAAACACCTATCTCTTTCTGAAAGACTCGCAAAGATCCTAGGGAGAGAGAAAAAAGGATGAAAAAGGAAAAGAGAAAAAGACAAAGAGAGAAAAATAAGGAGGACAAAAACAGAAAGGGGATAAAAGTAAGAGACAGAGAAACAGGGAAAGGAAGGGAAGGATAAAAATAAACGGGGAGAAAGATGTGGGAGAGAAAGAAGTAAGGATGAAGCGAAAGAAAATAGAGAGGGGAGAGACAGAATAATAGACAGAAAAACATAAATAGAGGAAAGAGAGAGAGAAACATAAAAAGACAGAAAGACAGAATAAGGAAAAAATAAAAAATAAGACAGATAAAAGAGTAAAGTCAGAAAGTGCAAAAGTAAGAAACAAAAAGGAGAGAGAAACAAAAAGAGAGAGAAAAGGAGAAAAAGACAAAGAGAGAGAGGGAGAAAGATAGAAAGAAAGAATGAATGAAAGAAAGAAGGAAAGAAAGAAACAAATATATAGAGAAAGATGGAAAAAGAAAGCAAGGGAAGAATTAAATAAATAAGGATGGAAGGATGGATGAACAGCAACAGACTTCAATGTGCGGCTCAGCAAATAAGCGTCACTAACTAAGGCCAATTTGGTGTACTGCTCGGACCCGTGTGAGGTTCATAAATTGCGGCAAAGGCGGCAACAGTTCGCAAGCTCTCCCACAAGGGCAGGGAGGGCTTCGGCTTCATAGCCGTGGCAGTAATGCGGCTGAGATCGGAAAAGCGGGATTTGCCCAAAGGCAACAAACTCGGCCGAAAGCCGCCTCTTGCAGACAATGATATGGATCCTCCGCTGCGATGGTTAACAACCTATCCTTTATCTTGCAGTCAGGTTCCGGATTTTTTTGTAAAAAAGGAATTAGTATTGGATCATGTTAAAACAACAGTTTACCAGGATCTTGAGAATTCCAAAACGGGAATCTAATTGCTAACGTGGGAGAGGTTCATTCACGTACAAAGGTGTCAAAATAAAGCGGCCATTGATAGAATAGAATAGAATAGAATAGAATCATCTTGATTGTCATTGATATCAACATTGTGAAACAGAATGCAACAAGATTGGCACTCTATCTCACTGAGATAAAAGAATGGATGTCACTCAACTTCTTGCGCCTTAACTCTGAAAAGACCAAAATGTTAGTTATTGGTCCATCTAAATGCCCTGACTTGTTCTCAAAAAACTGTTCTGAACATTCACAAATGTAATATCACCCAGAGTGACTCAGTTAAAAATTTAGGTCTAATATTTGACCCCTATCCGTCCATTCAAACACACAACATTGCTAAAATTCGTCCCATGCTGTCCCAGTCGGATGCAGAGATTATAATTCATGCGTTTGTTACCTACCGTCTCGATGACTGTAATGCACTACTCTCAGGTCTCCCCAAGTCCAAAATCAAGAGCCTTCAGCTGGTACAAAATGCTGCAGCGAGGCTTTTAACTAAGACAAGAAGGTTTGATCACATGACCGCGATTTTAGCTAACCTGCATTGGCTCCCTGTTAGCTTAAGGTGTGATTTTAAGGTTCTGTTGGTATTATACAAAATCATGCATGGACTTGCTCCCTCATATCTTTCACATTTAATTTCTCCCTATGTTCCGGTCCGGAGCCTTTGCTCTGAAAATGCTGGTCTACTAGTGATCCCAAGAGCCAGGAGATCCGCAGGTTCGATAGTGTTTTCCATTTGGGCCCCGGTGCTGTGGAATGCTCTTCCCCCTGGGATTCGATCTGCAACCTTAGTGGAACTGTTTAAATCTGTGTATTATTTGTTATTGCAACATCCATTGCAGCCTGCGTCATGATTACCGATTTAGATCAGCTGTGCCCGCTCATTTGGCTGATTGGCTCCCTGTCCCTATTTAAACCTATCTTTGACCCTGACTCCCGCCTCTCCCTTTTTGCACCTGTTTTTTCCCCCTGTCCGTTCCTGATCTCCCCGTTTGTCTCCAGCTATGACCTGTTTTGATCCCGACCACGTCTGCTCTCCCGTCCTGGCTTACGACCCATTTGTCATCCCGACCTCCTCTTTGCTCTCCTGTCCCAGCTATCAACCTGTTTTTCCGTCCCTGAGACCGCCATCTCCCGCAACGGAAGATCCACTTCAGTATTCGGATCACGATCCGATTGTGAGAGCGACTTGCTTCCCGCGTCCAGCGAGCACCGGATCGCGGAAAAAAATTGTGAGAAACGTTACAAGATTGGGTCTACCCTGTGTCCTGGTTGTGACAGCCTTGTCATCCTGGAAGGGGGATTATCTCATGTGCGGTCCATTCTCAAGTTTTCTTCATTTTCCTCATATTGAGGTTTTTTAGTTTTTCCTTGCCCTTATGTGGGTTTTAGATCAGGGGATGGTGTAATAATAGTCTGTAGTTTGCAATAATATAGACTCTTAGTGATTAAAGGCATCACACATAAACATGATTTGAATTCACACTCTAGGTTAAACATGGAATTCTGACTTTGAAGAGGAAAAAAGGTGAAAGACTCAAGATAAATAGGAAAAAAGTAATAATTAAAATGCAGTGCTTAAAAATACTGGCCCAAGTTATAAT
The DNA here is from genome assembly GCF_059441175.1 of Urocampus carinirostris. Taxonomy (NCBI): domain Eukaryota; kingdom Metazoa; phylum Chordata; class Actinopteri; order Syngnathiformes; family Syngnathidae; genus Urocampus; species Urocampus carinirostris. The sequence goes on along the minus strand of NC_142355.1, from coordinate 32,953,167 downwards.
AATACAATGAAAAATAATTGTGCATCGCAACAATGGTGCAATGAAATAAGTGTAATAACATTAAGCATTAGAGCTACGTTTAGAGTTGGAGTAAGGGTCCGGGAAGAAGCTAGGGTCCCCAAAATATCTATAAAAAATGTGGCTATTGTTTCTTATTTATAAAGTACAATAAAAATGTAATTTTGGACTAGATTTGACAGGTGACGGTATATAGTCTCAAAAAAGACTTCCGCGCTCGACCGTGCAGGCTGGCCTCTCCTCTGCCTGGATTATCAAATGACAACAATTGGCGGCGGTTGCAGCCGGCGACAATCCCCCCGCCTCGCTAGGTGGGTTTTCACAGCGTGTGACCGGATGGACGCCTTTTTTGTGCCCGACGACGGGTGCGCAAATGGAGGTGGCGCTGTGGGAAAACCGGGACAGGAAGTCGGGATGACGGTACGAATGCTTCCACCTGGATCTCTGTGGGAGAGTTACTGGAGCTGGAAATGTGATTACTAATCTGCAAATTCGTTTGCTTGGATTACATTTAGCAAAACTCGTACCGCTTATATTTAATGAAGATTGAATCGATTAGAAGCCCAAGTCCTAGGAAAAAAAGCACTTATTCTTAGGGTTGCACAGAAGAAACAGACCTGCCGGTATCAATTTTTAAAATCTATTCACTTTGATCTAAAGTTTTCCTTTTTTATATTAAAAGACAATACATTTTTTTGCATTTCCAATCTTGTTTAATCAATAAACAATGAAAAACATCTGCAAAGTAATTACAGTTTTCTTTTGTGTTTGCGGGAATTTTTAATTTTTGTGCCCTCTTCGTAATTCTCAATAATCGCAAGCTTTGTGTACATGTTTATCATGCTTTTGCTACTCCTTTTAGCAGACTGGGAGGTCGGTGGTTCGCGCCCCGGCCGAGTCATTCCTAAGACTTAAAAAGTGGTCGGCGGCGCCCTCTGTTGGCTGCGGCTGCATCGGCTCGCTACAACGGGTCAGGTGCAATCGACATTTCGTTCTGTGTACATTGTTACACAGAATGACAATACAAGGAAATTATTATTATTATTATTATTATATCAAGGCAATCTGAGGGAACCATAGCCAATAAATGCAGTACTAAAATGTGTTTTTTTTATTGCAAACTCAAAGTCTTTACAGAGCACACAAAATTCTGAACTGAAGGTATAAAGAGAAAGGCATTGAGGGTGGTAATTCAACCGAAGGCATATCTGTGCCGCAAATTAATGGCAGACCAGGATTTTATGACGTTGACCAACAGCCGATACAAATACACATAGAAAGTTTGAAATTATAAGAGTTTTGGATCATGCTAAATAATTTGTGGTTGAGGCCGTATAGCCGGTAAAATGCTTTAAAGAGGGGCCGAAAAATAATCGTATTTCATACTGTAAAGTTAAAACGAAGTAAGTAAGGGACACCATATCCTGGGGGCGTACTTTATATATCTTTGCAGGAATTTACTCAATACAATATCAAGCCAAAACTCCAGTTGAAACATTGGCTCTGAAGTTCTAAAAACATTTTAAAATCATATGAATTCAAAACCTTTATTTAAAACCTAAACTCTAAAAGGCATTATAACCCAAACTTGAAGCCAAAATCCTAGTTTGAAACCCTAGCTGGAAACTCTAAGAAATCCTTCAAAACACTAATATGGAGCCAAAATACCAATTTGATAACCTAGCTTAAAATTGTAAAACTATTTAAAACCCCTCATTTGAATCTAAAACCCTTGTTCGAAACTGTCTTGATTACTGACGTGACTCAGCTGTGCCCGCTCCTTTGGCGCCAACTTCCGCGGGCTCTGATTGGCTCCCGATCAGTACTTGTACCATGCCTTGTCTGTCCCCATTTGTTAGTCCGTCTGCGAACCTCAGTTAACACTAGGCAAGCCTTTTTCGACCCTGACGCCCACCTGTCCCGTTTTTAGCTCCCGTCTGTTCCCCAGCTTCGATACGTTTTTGATCCTGACCACATCTACTCTCCCGTCCTGGCTTTCGACCTCTTTTTGTCCCCGACCACGTCTTCTCTCCTATTCTGACTTACGACTCGCTTCAGACCCTGACCACGTTTTTGCTCTCTTGTCCTGACTACTGACCCGTTTTTCCGTCCCCGACACCGCCATTGCTCGCCACGGAAGATCCACTTCCGTGTTCGGAGCACAATCCGATTATCAGAGCGACCTCCTTCCCGCGTCCAGCAATCACCGGATCGTGGGCGCAACCCTCCCTCTTTCTTCCAATAAAACTTGCAAGTGGGTCCTGTCTCCATTCTGGTCCTGACAGAAACCTCAACTGAAAACCCTAAAAAAATATTTAAACCCTAATATCAAGCCAAAACCGTAGCTATACACCCAACAAAAGTTTTAAAACCTTAATATCATGACGAAACGCTAGTTTGAAACCTTAACTGGTAACTCCAAATCCATTTAAAACCCAATGATCATGCCAAAAGCCTAGTTTGAAACCCCAGCGTATAAATCATAATGGAACATGAACCGTGAAAATTGAATACTGTATTTAAAAAAAAATCTCTTTGAGGCGACAAACTCGCTGAATACACGTAAAATCTAGTAATGAGACATGAACAAGCACATGATTGCCATCTGGGGCACGAATGGAAGCTCCATTGAGGATGCGGTCCCGTGATTAACAGTGAGCGGCTGACTGCAGCACTTCCTGCACTCGTGTTTTCATTGTTGGCCTTTTGATTGCGCTTTGTGTAAAGCCGATGCGGCGTTGAGGGCCCGTTCACGTGTTTTTTTTTTGTGCCGGTGGGTTCACGGAAGACTAGCGAGGCTTTCTATTGCTATTGTGTCTGAGTGGAAAGCCTCCACACAATAGGGAGTGCTCCAGTTGACTGCCTTGTCCATTTGGCAGTGGACAAGGTAAACAGAGGCAAAGACATATTCTACTGTCGCTGTGTGTGATCATTTGTGCATGTACCGAATACGTTTTTGCTAAGACTAGTCAGCCATCTTATTTATTTATTTTGTATACACCCGCATTTACTATATTTATTTTTACTTCATTTAAGCATTTTATTTCTCCAAGCCAAGTCAAGTCATGTTTATTTGTGACGCCCTTAATCACAAAGAGTGTCAAAGGGCTACACAGATCACAGACTGTTGCAAACCACAGACTATTATTACACCATCCCCTGATTTACAACCAACATGAGGGCAAACGGATGGAGAACGCTCTCGAACCTGCGGATCTCTTCTTGGCTATTGGGATCACTAGTAGACCAGCGTTTTCAGAGCGAAGGCTCTGGACCAGAACATCTGAGGAAATTAAATTTGAAAGATATGAGGGAGCAAGTCCATGTATGATTTTGTATAATACCAACAGAACCTTAAAATCACGTCTTAAGCTAACAGGGAGCCACCGAGTAAAATAATATGAAATATTTTTAATTAACAAATTAAGTCAAGTCATGTTTATCTGTGGGGCAGCATGGCGGCACAGTTCTGAGCTCATCAGACCAAACCTTCCTGTGTGGAGTTTTCATGTTCTCCCTGTGCTTGCGTGGGTTTCCTCCGGGCAATCCGGTTTCCTCCCACATTCCAAAAAAAAATGCATGTCAGGTTAATTGGCCGGACCAAATTGTCCCTAGGTTTGAATGTCTGTGTGCCCTGCGACTGGCTGGCAACTGGATCAGGGTGACCCCTGCCCACTGCCCGAAGAAAGTTGGGATGGGCTCCAGCACCCCCGCGACCCTACTGAGGATAAGTGGTGCCGATAATGGATGGATGGATGGATGTTTATTTGTGACGGCCCTTATCACAAAGGGCTGCACCGAACACATATTATTGCAGCCACAGACTATTATTACACCATCCCCTAATCTAAAACCTACATGAGGGCAAGGAAAAACATGAGGTAAATAAAGATACCTGGAGAAGGGACCGCAGATGACCAGGCTGCAATGGATGTTGCAATAACAAATAATACACAGATATTCTCAACGTGAAATAGGTCCTTCATTCGCTATATAATTTAAAAAAAAAGATAAACAAAAAACATAAATTAAGCTTAAAATTTTAAAAAGTAAATTTTAAATCAACTTAGTTTTCATAGTTTGAGCTAAGAAAAAGAAACCTGAAGACACAGAGACAGATAGAGAGAAAGACAGAAAGAAAGAAAAACAGAAAGAGAGAGAAAGAGAAGAAAATAGAGAAAGAGAGAGAGACACAGAGCAAGAGAGAGAGAGAGAGAGAGAGAGAGAGAGAGGAGAGAGAGAGAAGGAAAGAGAGAAAGAGAGATAGAGACTGAAAGACACAGAGAGAGAGAGAGAGAGAGAGAGAGAGAGAGAGAGAGAGAGAGAGAACTATACAGAAATAGAGATACACAGAGACAGTGAAAGAGAGAGACAGGAAGAAAGAGAAAGAGAGAGGGACACATATACACAGAAAGAGACACAGAGAGAGATGGAGAGAGAGAAAGTGAGAGTAGAGAGAGAGAAGGAAAGACAGAGAGAGAGAGAGGGAGACAGAGACACACAGAGACACAGAGAGAGACAGAGATAGAGAAAGAGAGAGACAGAAAAGGAAACAAACAGAAAGAGAGAGACACAGAGAGACAGGGAAAGAGAAAGAAAGAAAGACAGAGAGACACAGACACAGAAAGAGACACAGAGAGAGAAGGGGGAAGAGAGAGAGGGTGGGAGGAGAGAGAGGGGGTGGGAGGAGAGAGAGAGAGAGAGAGAGTGAGAGTGAGAGTGAGAGAGAAGGAAAGAAAGAGACACAAGGAAACACCTAACTTTAGACCTTATGTACTGTACAGTGACATCTATGTTTATTTCATACACAATATTCAATGACCAAAAATCATTTTAAAATAAGAATTCCCGTTTCTTCTGCTCTATTTCGGGCAAACACTCTAATGTTTAAAGGGGCTTACATCTTTTAACTACTCCAGTTGGCACGTGATGAGAAGTCAGAACACCAAAAGGAACATGTGTTTTGGTGCAACCGGAGCTGCAACGATTAATTAAGCTTTTGATTTCACGTTAAAAAGAAACCCGTGCCGCCCGGATAAGCATCTCTGCTTCCCAGCTGTTGACTGGTATGCTCCGTAAGATTTTTCGCTGTTTTTCCTCTTTTGCAAAGAATTAATCACCCAGATGTTTCCTTGTTTTGCTGTAGGCCCTTTCTCGCATTACATATCGAGTAAAAACATCTCTCCTCCCCTCTCCCCTCTCCGTACGACAATGTGTTTTTTGTTAATGACCTTAGTGAGCAGCGGCGGAGGCCCAGGAACAAGTACGATTTCTATTTCCTGGATACACGTTTAATTCGATTGTTGTGTTTTTCCACGGCCCCGCGCGATCACACAGTTTGTACTGCTGGGCTGCACGTGCTCTTATTTTGTCAACGATCACTTCCAGGCAAAGAGACATTGCCCAAAATATTTGCTGCCTATTTACAAGGAGAAATCTAACTACGGATCGTTAACTTTCTCCAGTATCCGGTATCGATCCCGTCTGTCTCGTCGAGTCTGATATCTGACTCCAGTCTCCAGTATCTGGTATCGATCCTGTCTGTCCCGTCCTGTCCGGTATCAATCCCGTCCGTCTCGTCCTGTCTGATATCTGTCTCCAGTCTCCAGTCCTGTCCAGTATCGATCCCATCTGTCCTGTATCTGCTTGTGTATCTGGTATTGATCCTGTATGTCCCGTCCTGTCCGGTATTGACCCCGTCTGTCCGGTATCTGCTCGTGTATCTGGTATCGATCTCGTCGGCCTCTGGCCTCCTTTTTTTTCCACGCTGGACTTCTGTCTTACTTCTTCTGCCCAGCGATCGTGCGTTAACGTGCATGACTGCCCCATTTCCGTAAAATAAAGCTTGTGTGAAAACGTTACACATCGGTGTCCTCCTCCTGTTCTGGTTCTGACATATCATGCAATAAGAAATAAGAAAAAAACATATTGTTACTTTTTTAACATTCGTTTTGGGACAGGATGTCTGGTAGCTGGATTTGAACCCACACAGGAGGTTCCCAAGACCTTAGAACTTTGCCGCACACGCACTAACCACTGCGCCACCGTCCTGCCCCTCCATTTAATATCCATCCATCCATCCATTGTCTTCCGCTTATCCGAGGTCGGGTCGCGGGGGCAGCAGCGTTAAAAGGGAAGCCCAGACGTCCCTATCCCCAGCCACTTCCTCCAGCTCATCCGACGGGACCCCGAGGCGTTCCCAAGCCAGCCGAGAGACATAGTCTCTCCAACGTGTCCTGGGCCGCCCCCGGGGCCTCCTGCCGGTGGGACATGCCCGGAACACCTCCCGAGGGAGGCGTCCAGGAGGCATCCTTATTAGATGCCCGAGCCACCTCAACTGGCTCCTCTCAACGCGGAGGAGCAGTGGCTCTACTCCGAGTCCCTCCCGGATGACTGAGCTTCTCACCCTATCTCTAAGGGAGAACCCAGCCACCCTGCGGAGGAAACTCATTTCGGCCGCTTGTATCCGGGATCGAGTTCTTTCGGTCATGACCCAAAGTTCATGACCATAGGTGAGGGTAGGAACGTAGATGGACTGGTAGATCGAGAGCTTTGCCTTTCGGCTCAGCTCCCTCTTCACCACGACAGACCGGTACAGGGTCCGAATGACGGCAGACGCTGCACCGACCCGTCTGTCGATCTCCCGTTCCATCCTACCCTCACTCGTGAACAAGACCCCAAGATACTTGAACTCCTCCACTTGGGGCAAGACCTCCTCCCCGACACGGAGGGAGCATACCACCCTTTTCCGACTGAGAACCATGGCCTCGGACTTGGAGGTGCTGATCCCCATCCCGGCCGCTTCACACTCGGTTGCGAATCGCTCCAGCGAGAGCTGAAGATCACGGGCTGAGGAAGCCAACAGCACCACGTCATCTGCAAAAAGCAGTGACGCAATGCTGAGGCCCCCAAACCGGACTCCATCCCCGCCAAGGCTGCGCCTAGAAATTCTGTCCATAAAAGTTATGAACAGAATCGGTGACAAAGGGCAGCCCTGGCGGAGCCCAACCCTCACCGGGAACGAATCCGACTTATTGCCGGCAATGCGGACCAGACTCTGGCACCGGGCATACAGGGACCGCACAGCCCGGATAAGACTGTGCGGTACCCCATACTCCCGAAGCACCCCCCACAGGGCCTCCCGAGGAACACGGTCGAATGCCTTCTCCAAGTCCACAAAACACATGTAGACCGGACAGGCAAATTCCCATGCACCCTCAAAGACCCTGAAGAGTGTATAGAGCTGGTCCAGTGTTCCACGGCCAGGACGAAAACCACACTGTTCCTCCTGAATCCGAGATTCGACTTCCTGGCGGACCCTCCTCTCCAGTACCCCTGAATAGACCTTACCAGGGAGGCTGAGAAGTGTGATTCCCCTGTAGTTGGAACACACTCTCCGGTCCCCCTTCTTAAAGACGGGAACCACCACCCCAGTCTGCCAGTCCAGAGGCACTGTCCCCGATGTCCACGCGATGTTGCAGAGGCGCGTCAACCATGACACGCCCACAACATCCAGAGCCTTAATGAAGTCTGGGCGGATCTCATCGACCCCCGGGGCCCTGCCACCGAGGAGTTTTTTGACAACCTCGGTGACTTCAACCCCAGTGATACGAGAGCCCAACCCAGAGTCCTCAGGCTCTGCTTCCCCAGAGGAAGACGTGCCGGTGGAATTGAGGAGGTCTTCGAAGTACTCCGCCCACCGATTCACAACGTCCCGGGTCGAGGTCAGCAGCGCCCCATCGGCACTATACACAGTGTCGATGGCACACCGCTTCCTCCCCCTAAGACGTCGGATGGTGGACCAGAATTTCCTCGAAGCCGTTCGGAAGTCGGCTTCCATGGCCTCGCCAAACTCCTCCCATGCCCGAGTTTTTGCCTCGGCAACCGCCAAAGCCGCATTCCGCTTGGCCAGCCGATACCTGCCAGCTGCTTCCAGAGTCCCACAGGCCAGGAAGGCCCGATAAGACTCCTTCTTCAGCTTGACGGCATCCCTCACCGCCGGTGACCACCAACGGGTCTGAGGGTTGCCACCGCGGCAGGCACCGACTACCTTGCGGCCACAGCTCCGATCAGCCGCCTCGACAATGGAGGCGCGGAACATGGTCCACTCGGACTCAATGTCCCCCGCCTCCCTCGGGACATGGGCGAAGTTCTGCCGGAGGTGTGAATTGAAACTTCTTCTGACAGGAGATTCTGCCAGCCGTTCCCAACAGACCCTCACAACACGCTTGGGTCTGCCGGGTCGGGCCGGCATCTTCCCCCACCATCGAAGCCAACTCACCACCAGGTGGTGATCAGTTGACAGCTCCGCCCCTCTCTTCACCCGAGTGTCCAGAACATGCGGCCGCAGGTCCGACGAAACGATGACAAAGTCGATCATCGAACTACGGCCTAGGGTGTCCTGGTGCCAAGTGCACATATGGACACCCTTATGTCTGAAAATGGTGTTCATTATGGACAGACCATGACGAGCACAGAAGTCCAATAACGAAACACCACTCGGGTTCAGGTCAGGGGGGCCGTTCTTCCCAATCACGCCCTTCCAGGTCTCACTGTCATTGCCCACGTGAGCGTTGAAGTCTCCCAGCAGTACGAGGGAGTCCCCAGGGGGCGCGCTCTCAAGCACACCCTCTAAGGACCCCAAGAAGGTTGGGTACTCCGAACTGCTATTTGGTGCATAAGCACAAACAACAGTCAGGACCCGTCCCCCCACCCGAAGGCGGAGGGAGGCTACCCTCTCGTCTACCGGGGTGAACCCCAACGTACAGGCGCCGAGCCGTGGAGCAATTAATATGCCCACACCGGCTCTGCGCCTCTCACCACGGGCAACTCCAGAGTGGAAGAGAGTCCAACCCCTCTCGAGAGGACTGGTACCAGAGCCCAAGCCGTGCGTAGAGGTGAGTCCGACTATATCTAGTCGGAATTTCTCAACCTCACGCACCAACTCGGGCTCCTTCCCTGCCAGAGAGGTAACGTTCCATGTCCCAAAAGCCAGTTTCTGTAGCCGGGGATCGTCGCGCCAAGGACCCCTCCCTTGGCTGCTACCCAGCTCTCTGCGCACCCGACCCCTTTGGCCCCTCCTACAGGTGGTGAGCCCATGGGAAGAGGGTCCCACGTCGTCCCTTCGGGCTGTGCCCGGCCGGCCCCCGTGGGTAAGGGTCCGGCCACCAGGCGCTCGCCAGCGGACCCCACCTCCAGGCCTGGCTCCAGAAGGGGGCCCCGGTAACCCGCGTCCGGGCGAGGGAAATCGAGGACCAAAGTTTTCTCTCATCATTAGGGGTCTTCTGATCTGCGTTTTGTCTGGCCACTCACCTAGGACCTGTTTGCCATGGGTGACCCTACCAGGGGCTTAAAGCCCCCGACAACATAGCTCCTAGGATCATTGGGACACACAAACTCCTCCACCACGATAAGGTAGCAGATCAAGGAGGAGCCATTTAATATATTTTTGTAAATTATTTTGAATTTAAATGAAAACAAAAGTTGAAGAGTAAAATAAAAGATAAGTCTTCCTGGCAAATAATTCGCATCATTTTAACTGAAAATTATATTGTTTTACCTGTCCTTAAACTTTATTTTGAGAGAGGTCATCAGACATGTTGAGAATTTCTTGTGATTTAGAGGAAAACAACAATCATTGAGATTAAGCTACTGAGGTGTTCTCAGCAGAGTTCCTGGTACCAGAAGGCCCCTACTTGGCAATCTCAGATTAAATCATGAAATCAAGACTAGATTTAGCCTGAAATCCAATGTCTAAAAGTTGTCCAGTCGCTTACCTCGTTTGAACTCAAATATAAAGTCTTACTGCGATGCTCAAAAAGCATGAGGAAGAACCCCGGGCCAATTTTGCTGTCTCATCAACCAAAAATGAGTGAGGAAAGAGCTCTTAAAATACGTTTTATCGCTTTTGGGTGCTGCCAAGGCACACGGCGCACGCGAGACTCTGATGTTAACTTAACTCGTACCAGATTGGAGCAGCATTTTTCTCTCTTTTCGCGCCATCAAGATCGTCATTGACTTCGGTTTCTTTTAATAGCCGAGTTGATTCATCAATTCCCAGGAAAGTGTTGTTCTTTTTATTATATTTGAATCTACACCTAGGGGCGTTTTTACGGGGAACATATGCTCCCCTTATTTATTCCAGTAGTTGAACCGTTAGGCTTTAACTGCGCTCAGGCAGCTGTTGGGCGAAGCACCTTGCAGAGGGAAAGTGAAATTTGCGAGATTCTAACGAGTCGTGCGTGTGCAACCCCCACCGAGCCGTCATAGTGTTAATGGCGCTGCTTTCGGTTCCTGGGCTTCCTTAGGTGGGGACCTCCCCCACGACCGTATCTTGCTGAAATTGTAAGAAAATAATCGAATGAAAAACATGATTTGATGTATATTAAATATAAATGTCCAAATTTCATACAATTAACTATATTTTCTCAAGTGATGAAGTACCTCAATTGCATTTGTCATGCATTTTAGTAAGGTTTTTACATTTATATAGCACAGAGGATTTGCCAAAGCGCTTTACAATGTGCTTCTTATTTATCTATTCACTCACACACCGAGAGCGGCGACGGCCATGCAAGGCGCCTACTGGCATATTGGGGTATTAGGGGTTCAGTGGCATGCCCAAGGACACTTTGACATTTAACTCAGAGGAGCTGGGAATCGAACCTGCAACCTCATATTTCGAAGCAGGAGGAAGAGGCTTGGAGGAGTTGTTTACCGGTAATAGGGGCACTGAGGATAAATATTTCATTGGATTTTGTGATTTGGAGTGAAGCTGATAGTTTGGTAAGAATGTTCTTTACGCTCAAGTTATCGGAATAACTCTTAATATGATATGTCGTTACTGATGCATTTGAGCTCTTCTAGGATATGAACATAAATATAAATGTAAATGAAAATTTAAATGTATTTTCTATTGGTGTGACGTGACTCCAGGATGAGTGGAGTAGCGGGTGGATGCAATGAGGGGGTGGAGATTAAAAATGAAACTGATTTGAAATCTTTAACTTGTGAAGGATGGGAAAATGCCACAACGAGGGGCTGAAAAAGCATATTCCACATGGTAATGTGAAACTCTTGCAAGCTAGGGACGCCTACCATATATTCATTGTGTTTAGCAAATGCCGTAATTGATCCCTAAATTGACTGCATTGTTGTTTAGCAGTAGCAGCTTTTAGTACAGTCTTCTTACAATACCGGTACTTTGGCAAAAGTACGTGAAAGAGGCATCAATGCCTAAATCTACGTTGACATTTGTATGTGTTTGTATGTTTTTCTACTGACAATAAACTGTTATATCGGATTTTGAACCATAGCAGCAAATGCAAACACTAATAAAGAAACGAAACACTCTACGTTGTAATATATCCTCACTCTCTTCACCTAGTCCCCACAAAGCTCAATGCTCAACAAGCCAATGACAGACACACACTTCAAATTTGATCCTGTAACCATACCCTGACCTCTTGACACTGAGGCCATGAAGTAACACAATCCAAACCTATAACAGTGTCGAACGTAGACACACGCTTATAAAAGAAAGCTTTAGCTCGGCTAGCATACGCGGGGGAGGCTGTTGTCGTGACGTCACCAGGCCCCTCAGCTATACAGCCACCGGCCATATGGTGGCCAGGGACTGACCTAGGTAATTGATGGTATCTGTCGATTTGTCCATGAAGAGGCCCCGAGATGGCCCTGACCTAAAACATACAGAGATCCCGCATTTGTGCGAAGGGAGGGGAAAGTGGGGGCGTAAGCGAGATGCTAGTGTTACAGCCCCCCCTTTGCCTATTCATCCATACAATGAGTTAACTCCCCCAACTCCCACACCGCATACCACAATTGTGCCTGGGTTGGCTGATAGAGGCCTGTCTCTCACTTTCTACATCTCTGGCCCACACCCCTTTCTACCAATCTGTAGGCTCAAGTTATGGACGAAAGGGAAGGAGAAGGATTCAGTGGTTTGGCCTTTGAGCACATAGTCTAAATCAAATGTCACTAATGCAGCCTCCGAAGAAAAACAGCATATCCATTGAAATGAAATGAAATGATCTGCATTTATATAGCGCTTTTCAAGTCAATGACTTCCCAAAGCGCTTTACAATGTGCTCCACATTTCCCAATAGCGGCCTTGTATTGCAGCCATGTAAGACGCTAACCTGCTTATTGGGGGTATTAGGGGTTCAGTGTCTTACCCAAGGACACTTCGACATGTAACACGGACGAGCACCCCAAGACGAGCGCTCTACCTCCTGAGCTACTGCCGCCCCCATTGGACCTGTTCTAACAAGGCTCACCAGTGATGGGTCATAGGGATTTTATAGGAAACAAGCAAATGGTCGTCTACTGGGACGAGGTTTTCGGACCCGTGGTTTGTTAAAATGTGTGCAAAAGAAACAATTGCACCAATCAAGGGGTTAGCTATAATTGAAAATTGTACTCTGCTGCTCTGCAGTACCCAAGTTAGCTACCAAAGGCTTAAGAGACTCTAGGAAAGCAGATGTTTATCAATTTTGTTGGTATTTATTGGGGGTGTTTAGACAATTTGGTGACAGGTTCAAGCTCTTGGTGATGGCGAGGCTTGTTGTCATACCTTAGGGATTGTAGATACTTACTGTAGTTTTTTTCTGTGCTGATTTCCATCCAATACTGTCTTGAAGCCTTTTCCAGGCAATTTATCAGATCTCTGAGTTCCTGTTCTTGCCGGGCCAGTCTCGCAATATCATCAGCAAAACGAAGGTTTTGTGAGGTTATATCACCTAATACGGACTGTACCTTCATGTTGATCCAAGGATTTGGTCATGATTTTCTCAAGGAAGATGTTGAATACAGTTGGAGGGATAATGCAGCCCCGTCTCACACCAACTATCGTTTGGAGCCACTCTCCAATGGTATCATTTAACAGTAATGCACTGTTGACATTGGCATACAGCTATTGAATGGTCTGAACTAATTTCTGGCCCATGTTGTGCTACTGCATGGTGGCCCACGAGGCGGCTTCCCGTACTCTTTCAAATGCTTTCTTGAAATCTACAAAGATGTGATAGAGGCTTTTCTGATGTTGAAACTTCTCGCATCGGATGCGCAAATTAAAAATCTGTTCTATGATGTTATTATAATGAGTTCTATGTAGAACTAAAAAAAATAGTTCGCCCTAACCTCTTGACCTAAACAGATCACAAAAAAAGGTGAAAAAAATCTAAATAATGCAGTGAAATATTTTAGTTTTTATGTGTTTTGCTATAAAACATGTTGCTTGGTGTGTGGGCGGTGGGCTGTGGTCAACAGCAGCAATGCAGCAGAAATCAAGAAGAAAACACGAAGAAATCTGTAAACAACAGACAAGCAGATAACATGTTCCACAAAAAAAAAAAAAAAAAAAAAAAAAAAAAGCAAGGCTTGAAGGACAAACCGTGTCAAAGCTGGCAGACATTTCATTTAATTACACCTTAAAGAGTGTAAATGTACACAAACACGAGTCCCGGTTCACATACGCTTGTGAGTTTTTCCACAGCGGGGAGCGCCTCCCCCCGTCGGCAGGGGTGAGGCAGAAGTGCAAGACAGTCTCCGGGTGAAGGCGTGGGAGAGAGAGCCAGAGGAGGGCCAGAGGAGAGCCAGGCTATTCCCACAGCTGAGCCGTTCGCAAGAAAGAGGTGCGGCGGGGGGCGCGGTGCCCCCAGTGGGCGGAGCCAGTGGGCACACGTATGAACAAACATACATGTGAATAGACGCTTATACATGAAAAATAAAAACATGTGAATATGCGCACACGTAACAAACACACATGTAAATAGATACCTGCACACATGAAAAACACACGTGAAGAAAAGATCACACGTATGAACAAGTAAACATGTGAATAGACGCTCATATGCACGAAAACACACACATATGAATACGCGCACACGTATGTACAAACACATGTGAAGGCATGCACACGCATGAACAAACACACATGTGAATAGACACTCATACATATGAAAAAAACACACATGTGAAAAGACGCTCACACGTATGAACAAACACGTGTGAATAGACGCTTACATATATGAACAAACACATGTGTCAATAAGCACATACGTATAAACTAACACACAAGAAAAGACGTCCACACGTATGAACAAACACACATGTGAATAGATGCACACACATATGAACAAACACATGTGAAGACATGTACACACATAAACAAACACAAATGTGAATAGACACCCACATACATGAAAAAACACACATGTGAAAAGACGCTCACACGTATGAACAAAGACACATGTGAAGAGACAATCACACGTATGAACAAACACATGTGAATAGACGCTCACATATATAAACAAACATATGTGTCAATATACAGATACATATAAACAAACACACGTGAATAGATGTCCACACGTATGAACAAACACACATGTGAATAGATGCACACACGTATGAACAAACACGCATTTGAAAAGACACGGACACGTATGAACAAACACACATGAATAAACGGGCAAACATATGAACAAAAACAAATATGAGTAGACACGGAGAGGAATAAACAAGCACACATGTGAAAAGACGCGCAAACTTTTTAACAAACACAGAAGTGAAGAGACACCCACTCATATGAAAAAAACACACATGAGAAAAGACTCTTACACATATGGACAAACACATATGTGAACCGACACGCACTCATGACAGGGGCCCGAGCCACACCCACCAGATAGATGTGTCATATTTGTACAACACTGAATTTATGGCTTGGCCCCATCACGGTTGGGCCATAAACCACAATAACAAAACCTACTATAAAACGTCTGTGTTTGTTTTTGGTGCTTTAGAGCCGTAAGATCGTAAGAATAGCAAATAGTGCTTTCATCAACGCACATTTAAAAAAAAAATACAATAAAGAAGTGGTATGTACGTTAAAAACCATGGGGTCAAATATAACCCAGTTTGTGTCAAGAGTGGACACACTCACTTACTAATTGAGGTAAGTTGGTCAATTTGTCTAAAATTATTTGACTTTAAAAATGGGCAATTATACAGTAGTAGGGGAAAAGATAAATAAATGCCCGCTTAAAAATGCTAAAAATATATGTTCAAAAATAAGAAAACCTACAAAATTCTGGCTGACGTTTTACAAAACATTCTCCGCACCACGGTGTGTGGAGAACAAATGAAAATAAAAAGTCAGAATGTGGGGTCAATTTCATCCATTTTTGACTTAATTTAAGTGACTTTTTTGTTTTTAGAGAGTAGTTAATCTTTTTTAACCAACCTCCAAAATATTCCGGCCTGTTTTTCACAAAATATTCCCAACTAATTACATTCTTGAAAAAAGTTTATTCCCTTTAGAACAATCCGAAAGAACAAGCCAGAAAGTCAGATTAAATTGATCCATTTTTTTAACTCAATTTCAGTAACTTTAAAGGGTGTAAGCTCCTATGTTTGTTGAAGTACCAAATGGGTGTTTGGATTTTTTTAACTATCCCCTTTTAATTAAAGATATTAGTATGAAGTTGTGCCACAGTTCCTTGAGTTTGAAATATCCGCTGGCATTTGAATCCACCATGAACACTATCTATGTTAAGTTGCAGCTAGATTCTACTGACAAACATTCGCTGACATGCTAGCAAACTGCAGTGGTAACTGTTCTAAAATGAACAGATGGACTGAAAAGGAACAGTGAATGCCGCTAACATGTTAAGTCAAGTCACATGTATTTGTCACAAGATCTCTCAAAGGACTGCAACGGTTACAATGACACCATCCCCTGATCTTAAACCAACATGCGGGCAAGGAAAAAGTCAAAACCTCGGCATGAAGTGGTAGTCCTCTTGTGAGGCCCCTTCTCGAGGTTTCTTATTTTCCATACTAGGTGCATTATCTTCAGCTGCAACCATTTTTGTACATTCTTAGCTTTACAATATGCTGAGCGAGCCGTATTAGATATAGCGTTGTGCACTACGTCCGCTATGGACACTTCTCAGCACCGTGCTTCATGTTATTTTCAAGCTTTTTGCTCTTTTGAACGGAGAAAGTAATTAAGAGATGTATGCGTAGAGGGGGAAAAAAACTTAATTCGTATGAAGTCCCAGGCATCACTCAAGCCTAGAGACTTTGACAATTGAAAGCAATAAAGGGGCGAGGCCTGGCGGGGGCTCAATTAACCACCGCTGGGGCAGGAGGTGGATGGGGTGGGGGGCATGGACCAGGAACCTCTATAGAGAGGGAACAAGAGCGCTGCAGAGAAGGGGGAGGTCTGGCAATTTGTTCAGCTGTCTGTCTGTCACAGTCTTGGCTGCTTTGCCTCACCGGCGTCCTCAGGGTTACTATTGACCTTAATGTCATTTTGAGGCTCAACAGAGGAACAGAAAAAACAAGAAAAACATCACACATAAGTGACTTCAAGGTAGACATTGTTTTTCCTTGTACATCTCCAAAGGTAGTCTGCTTTTCCATGAATCTGACCTAGTCCTTCACTGCCAAAGTCCCGGTATTGTAAGAAAACTGTACTATAAGCTGCTCCTGCTATGCAACAATGCAGTCAATTTAGGGATGAAGTACGGCGTTGACTAAACACAATGAATATATGGTAGTCCCCTAGGTTACGATAGGTTCACATTACTATGTGGAATATGTTTTTTGAGCCCCTCGTTGTGGCATTTTCCCATCCTTACGACATCGACAACAAATTATTTTGTGTGCCCAAAAATGTACAAAATAAAAACTCCGTGATGTTTGTGAGTAACACTAAGTTACGTTCCTGTCTGCTATTGTTCGACATCATTCTCCTGGCGATTATAAAGTGGTCAATTTTAACACCTTGTTTGTCCAAGACTTTATAAATAAAATATGCTCATACGCACTTGAAAAGCCTGACTCGATTTTACAATCAGCTACTGTAAATCTTGGTCGAAAATAAGCTATAAAAATGGAAGGAAGACTATGTCTCAATCTCATGTTTATTCTTGTGTACAGTACTTCATTGTCAAAGAGACAAATGCAGGGGGAAAAACAAAAAAAGTAAAAGTTCTACTTTCCTTAAAGGAGCTGTACGGAATTTGGAACTTTGTTACCCTCTCTTTGTTAGTATATACATAAATAAAGTATTTAACTTTAATCTTTTATTTAAGGACACCTCAAACAACGCACTCCACCTTTAAAGGCAGAAATGCAACACAGCGCTCCCAGCTTTAATGGTAGAAAAGCGCCAGGGCGCCCTCTCCGAAATAGGTTAAATACCACAATTAACGAGTTACTAACAAATGTTTGAGAATCGAAAATCACAAACTCTTTTATTCATACTCAAATTTACAATTCACCATTTTTTTTCAATTGGATTTGATTTATTTTGATCAATTGACCAGCCCTGGATAGAAGGCCCCCCTGCTATCCTCCGTGGAGACAGACAGCTCGAAAACACTCAGCAGATTGCTATTAGTGGGTATTGGGAAAACACGTCGATCCCCCCTCGACGTCCCTATAGCGCTCACGTCCTGTGATGGACAGATAGTGAGGTTAAGTCAACACGAGGGATGCGGTGAAGTGCAGCTGGGGAGCAGGTTGGACGGGAATCGAACAGAGGAGGTCTTTCGGGGGGCTGACATTGGAGGAGAGAAACATCTGCACAATCTCACATGTACACAATTGCTGCGATTGTGTTTTTTTTTTTTTCTTTTCAAAAGACGATGTACAGGGGAGTGCTCTCAGGAGATATAGCTTTTGTCTTGGCTAGGTACTAAATCCGTAAGAGATTTGAAGACTAGTTCAGTCGGTGCGGGGCAGATAATTCCAAGTACAGATAGTAGGTGTTTGTATCAGTGACCACATTTACATGCAGACAATAGTCCGTCTGGGATCTAAAGACAGATTTTTGAAACAATCCGAATGAATCTTTTAATACCCAGAGAAAACCAAGTACCTTGTAAAAGTGGCATTTGTGAGTATTTTGATTGCAAAGTTTGAATACACGTCATGTACACATTTACCTTTTTGACATCAATAGATAATTTTATTCATGCCACTGACCAAATTCAACCGAGTACCGTACTTATTTGCTGCGTCCTGTGTTGTGCTTGTATGTGGCTTGCATATACGCTATTTATGGATGGATACAACTGTGATATCCACTGTATATAGATGGATGATACTGCCATCCACCCATGTTGAAAATCAAACAGAGTATTCAACACAGATCATTGGCTGCTCTCTGCCCAGTCTCTAGGATATTGCCGGTTTGCAATACCGCAGCAGAGTCATTAATGTTATGAAATGTAATGATCTGCATTTATATAGCGCTTTTCAAGTCAGGACTTCCCAAAGCGCTTTACAGTGTGTTTTACATTTCCCAATAGCGGCCGTGCAGCCATGTAAGGCACTAACCTACTTATTGGGAATATTAGGGGCTCAGTGTCTTACCCAAGGACACTTCGACATGTAACACGGAGGAGCCGGGATTCGAACTGCGATCTCTTGATCCCAAGACGAGCGCTCTACCTCCTGAGCCACTGCCGTCCCAGAAATATTTTCATCCTAGCCACCACCTCTTGGACCTTTACAATCTGGTATGGGCTACAGGTCCCTTTTCTAACATTAAATAAGTGATGTATTCACTTATTGAAATGAACAAAGCACCGTGCTTGTTTGCTTCTTGCCTTAAAAGTGTGCCCAATTGCGGCGTCCCGGGTTTTTACAAGGTGTGCTCAAACATGGCTTGCCAGAAGAATAGATTTACTTTACATATGGATGGATACAATTGTGCCACCTACTATATGCAGAACGCTACAACTGTGGCCTTCTTTGCAGTGGTAGCACCTAAAAAAGTGGAACTGTCGCGGAATAAAACAAACAGGACATGAGAGGCTATTTTAGCGAGAAAAGCAGAGTTTGTGTGTATCATTAGTCTTTGTACTACATGTCCCACACTGCTTTGGGGAATAAAAATATACCGGACGAGGGAAAAAAAACATTACTCGAATACGTATAGATGCACGGGAAATCAAAAAATGCGAGGACTAACACAACCATAGCAATCCCGATACTCACAGTTAGGCTACAACCTGAATACTATGCACCAATGTTGTTTCCAATCGGATTGTTGCCTGCTCAGATACACAAGCGCTGTCCGAACTCTGCCAGTCTCTCGTTTCAAAGTCGCTAGACAGCCCCCCCCTCTCTCTGTACATCCTTTCTCCTTTTGGTGCGTCTGAAAGGGGTCAATGCCTCTGCACGATGGGCTAAAAGTCTCTGGGCCAGACACTGAAGGAGTCCACTGCTAATTGCTTTTAGCAGATCTGAATGTGAATGTCAGTAGCCGGTTGGTGGCTGAGAGTGTAAAGTACACAAATGACTTTCAGTGGGAAAGGATAAATGCGCCACAAGGTCCTGAACTTGTCCCCTACTGAAAAAACGGTTGGCTTTTGACTCTCTTAAAGTTAGCTTTAATATTAGCATCATATCTACAGAAGCTTGGCTGGATTTTCAGGAACGTATGTCTCGCGAGCCAGGAGTGGCCCTTTTTATGAGTACATCTGGCTCAGAGATAAAATGCTCTTTTTAACGCATGGGTGCCAAAGTGGTTTGGGTGTTTCGGCATTTAGGTCAGCCATGTTCCAATTTTTGTGTTTTTTTTAAGCATTTGTTTCCTTTTTTTCTTTCCTTTTTTGTGTATGTTTTGTCTTGCAGTCGGTCACCCCTCTCAAGGGATATGACCAGGGTAAATAGATAGATAGGCTTGGAGGACAAAACGTTTTTAAGCTAGTGGCAGGAACGTAGCAGTGCTTTTCAACCTATAAGGCTGGTAAGAAGAAATGTCATCATGATTTTATCCTGTTTTTTTAGCAAATAACATGGATCAAGATACAAAGGCGACTGTGACATCTGCCTTTTAACCTTTCCTGGATATTTTTTCAAGTTTAGTTTGTGCAAGAAATGAAAAATTACAAAAGATCAACGTAGCACATGAGGATTTTTAAAACAAATGTTTTGTTAAAATGAGCACTCGATTCCCATGGTTACAAAACTGTGACCTCGTCACATAGCTAAAGGTATTTACCAGGGGTGGCGAACAAGTTTGACACAAAGAGACGAAATTTTTAACTATGAGAGTCAAAGAGCCACCTCACGCACTGACCTGCCATGACAGACAGACACACACAAACATCAAAAATTAAAAACATTATTTCCCATAACACACTCCTCTCCTTACAATACAACAAGTATTGTTCTTGTGTTGATTTTAAGGAAAGTGTCCACCCTCAATACACACAAGAAAAACTAAACATGAAACAAGGCAAAGAGCCACAGTATATAGAAAATATGATGAGGCCAAGAGCCGCATGCGGCTCTAGAGCCACCCGTTCGCCACCCCTGGTATATACTGTCATGATTGTGATGTGACTCAGCTGCGCCCGCTCATTTGGCGCCAACTGACGCGGGTTCTGATTGGCTCCCCGTCAGTATTTGAACCCAGTCCTGTCAGTCCCCTGTTGTCAGTCCGTCTGCGGACCGCAGTTAACACTAGGCAAGCCTTTTTCTACCCTGACTCCCACCTGTTTTTTGCCCACGCCTACCCTCCCGCCCCAGCTTTCAACCTCTTTTTTGTCCTCGACCACGTCTACTCTCCTTTCCTGGCTTACGACTCGTTTCCGACCCGACCACGTTTTTGCTCTACTGTCCCGCTATTGACTTGTTGTCCCGCCCTTGACACCGCCATCGCTCACTACGGAAGATCCACTTCCGTGTTCGGATCACAAACTGAGTACGAGAGCGACTTGCTTTCCGCGCCTAGCAAACGCCGGATTGTGGGCGCAGCTCTTCCTCTTTCCCTAAATAACATGTTTGTGGGAAACGTAACGCAATTGGGTCCTGTTTCCGTTCTGGTCCTGACATATACATCTGTATCCTTCTCGTTTGCAGTTTTTTTTTTACTAAAGAACTCTGCTGACACCGATTTGAAACCATTACTTTTGACGAAAATAACACATTTTAAGTGGGATATTTGTTGACATGGGCCACAGGCTCTGGCACTATTATGTTTTCCTATATTTTAATAAATCATCAGTGAAATAAAATACTTTTAGCTTTTTAGCATTTTAGCTTTACATTTGGAGATATTGTTTGATTTTTTTTCTTGAAATATACTTTGAGGCTTTAACTATTACTATGCTTTCATGGCTCTTTATGTAATGTTTCCCGCCCCTGGAATAGATGTTTTGTGATGGTTGTCAGTTTGAATATTTTTGTCCAGCCCTACTTTCAACAGCATCTTCAGAGACATTCTCCTCTCATAGGTCAAACGCGGGTCGTGTTGATAAAGGCTGAACTTGTGACACTCGTCCCGACGCATGAAACGGGTTCTTTGTAACAAGACAGATAGCGGACACAAAGAGCTCTGGTCCGAGTCCGAGCTTTCGCCGTGTTTCTTTTTCTTGGCGGAGGCGGCCTGTTGGGATTCTCCTTTGTGGTTGGCTAGTGACCCTTCAATCACCCAGCGCTGGTCCCCCTTCATCAGATGTTTGTCCAAATTTCATATCAATGCAAATGAGCTTGGAGAAGACTTTATTGGAGAGCGCTTTGGCTGATCATTTGTTTTAGGAGGGGAGTATAGACCCGGACAAAGACATTTTTTCCTATGCTCAAAAACATTCGACAGTGAGCAAATCTTTCCAGATAGGCTATTTATTTTAATTATGAAGATTTTATGGTCCTTGCTGTCCCTGTTGATCAAAGCTATTCAATGAATGGTAAGATGTATAAATTGGGCAGAATTTTTATACTTTTCCCTGAGCTTTTAAAGATTTTGAATATCAAGGCGATTTCCATTGTCATGCATAACTGTTTTTCCGAAGAATACCGAGAACCAATCATGTTCTGAACTGTTTATATCGGGAATAGGCAAACAGGGGTTGCTTTCCATTAAGCTTGCTGAACAAAAGTTAAAAAAAAAAGTAAGACAAACAACTTGTATGTTTTTTGTACCAGTCTTGTCCCCAGTGTCCGTTTGTTTCTAAAAGATTGTGTAGTGTATTCTGTATATTAAAATAAAATAAATATAATTTCTAATATGTATTACTTTTAATTTTATACCGTGAGCTCGTAATGTAGTAAGATACCAATAAGTGGTGCTTTCTTTTCTTTTTCTTTATTTTTTAAATCGTGCAAAAATTAGGATTGCCCCCAAAATTATGTAATTTTAGGTTAAAAGACCAGAATATTGGGTTGTGTAGTAAAAAACAATCCCAAGACTTTGTCTAGAAGAACTTCACATAATTCAAAACGACAGCAGAAATGTGTACAACTGAGGAAAAAATTGGGAATAATTTCTTTAAATTGTCCCCAAAATTATGTATTTTTCGTCGAAAAAACGAAAATTGTGAGTTGTGATGTAAAAAAAACAACAACAATCCTACACAGAGTACAGACGCTGCCCTACTTACGAACAAGATATGTTCCGGACAATTGTTCGTAAGTTGAATTTGTTCGTAAGTTGCTTGAGTGCTGTATTTGGTACGTTTAAGTTTTATATAAGTATGTTTAAGGCTTGTACAAGTAACCTGTATTGTTTCATAATAAAAAATAAACATTTAATAAAATAATATGCTCTATGAAAATGATGATAAATAAAGTGAAGTTTAACTTACTTTTGAAAGGTAAGATTCAAGAGGTCCGTGTTAGAGAGTGGCTGAAAAAAAGCGATCCAACCATTTTCTCAACCGCATCAAGCTTTCTTATACCAATTTCATTTCAAATGAAACGGCTTGCCTCTTCTCTGCACTTTACACCAACTATATTGAATGGATGAAAGAGATATTAAACAATAAAATCGTCAAAGTTCTCAGCGCACTGGAGATACAGTTTAGTATGTTTACACACAAATTAGGAAAAGGAAGCCGGATTTTTTTCTTCGGGGTGGATGCTGGGTGAGCTCTCACAGCGCCACACGCCGGTAGCGGCGGAAAGAAGCACTAAAGTAATGTCCTCTACTTGGAAAAAGGTGCACACAATACAAAATCTATCTTACAGCAATGTCCGTATATTTTTCGACATCCCGAAAAAATGTTCGTATCTACCGTTTTTCGTAACTCGAACGTTCGTAACTAGGGGAGCGTCTGTAGTTTGCCTAGACAAACTCAAGAGTTTCTCTTGACAGCAACGATATGTACAAATGGTAGCCATCCTATTCTTTCACAACACTGATTTTTGTTTTTACACTGCAAACGGAAGACATTTTTTTGGCAGTTTCATATTTCTGACTATTGGGGGAGTCCATTTGAAACAAAATGATGTATAAGCTCTGGTCTGGCATTGGTTAACAACTATGCAGCAAGACGAGGAGGATTTGAAAAAAGTCCCCATTAATCAAAAAGGGATTGACCCTGCATTTGTGTGTACATGTGTCACAGTCGAGTTCCTGCAGCCTTGGACACAGAAGCTCAAATAAAATTGGAGAAGCAGCAGGTGTACCGCTAACACACACACAGTTTTGTTTTTCGATCCAAGTTGAGACATTCCATTGACATCATGCTTTTTCTAGCCCCTTACCTAAACCTTAACCATTTCAACGGATTGCCTAATCCGAACACCGACCAAATATAACTCAGACCTTATTATTTAAAAATCACCTTTTAGGAACACCAAAATGACTTTATCAGGATTATAGATCCCTAAAAAGATTGTCGTAATCCTGAAAATGGTTGAAAAAAGGTCTTAAATACACCGTTTTGATTTTCTCTTTTAGTTGAGACATTCTATTAACATTATGCTTTTTTTTTTAAAACCCCTAACCCAAACTTTATCGATTACAACCAGTTACTGAATACCATCCCCAACTAAAATCCAACTTAAAACAGAATCCTAAAGCCATCTTTTAGGACCGCAAACATGTCCCAATAAGGAATACTGGTCCCCACAATTACTGTAAAAATATTGAAAAGGGTCTCATGAACATCATATACACACACACAGTTTTGTTTTATCTTTTAGTTGAGACATTTCATTGACATAATGTCTTTTTTTAGCCACTTGCCCAAATTTAACCATTAGACCTGTTTTCCTAATTCCAACCTTAACCCCAACCAAAGGTTAATTCAAAACTTAAACTTCAACCCGCCCTTTAAAGCCACAAAAATAGCCTAATAAGGCCCATTGATGATGGTAAAAATCCTGAAAAGGGTTATAAGAAGGTCTGAAATATGAGTACAAAAACACACACTTTTGTTTTTATCTTATAGTTGAAACAATAACAATACTTTTTCTAGCTTGTTACCCTTACCTTAACCCTTATAACCAAGTGCCTAATCCCAAACTTAACCCCAACCGAAGTGTAACTCAAACCTTAACTCAGAAATCATATCTTAATATCACCAAATTACTATTGGTCCCCATGATGATGGTAAAAATCTTGAAAGAGGTCGTTGAGAAGATCTGAAATACGAGTACAGGCACATACACAGTTTTGTTTGATCTTCTAGTTGACAGATTTCATTTGAAAAATGATGTTTCTGGCCTCTTACCCCAACTTTAAGCATGACAAGAGGTTGCCTAATCACAATTTAACCCTAACTCATGGTAAAGAAAGACCTTGTATCTCAAACCACCAAAAATGAACACCAAATGTGCTAATAAGGAATATTAGTCCCAGCAATTAGAGTTACAGTCCTAAGAAAGTCAAGAGGGTTAGGCTTTTCCTAAGCACAAACTAATACTTGCATTGTGTTTTTGCGCATGTTGCCATGTTGCCCATCTACCAAAAGACTGCAAGGTGGCTTAGGAGAAAGAAAAACATTGTTTACCGCCGCCGCCGAGGTCTCCCCGTCGACACACAACAACTCATCACTTTTGCCGAGCACAGCTGTGGCTGTCGACCCTGCCGTCTAATGCATTTAATAACCGTGACCTTCACGCTCAGCCTGTCAGACCTTTATTAGAGCGAGAGCCCGAAAGGCAATAAAAGGCCACAGATGGACGAGGGACGAGTCCGCAAACAGAGGAGCCTTCTACGTGCCATCACGTCTGTCCAGGACTTCAATGACTTGGTGTTGGCTGACAGATGTCGGGGTCTTAAATCCCCCCGAAATCCAGTCGACGCACGCTGAGACTGGCGGACTAAAAATAATATCTGGGTTACGAATACTTTCCCAAGCCTCAAGTGCAGCATAGTCTCAGGAAGCAGTCTTTTCAGTGTGTTGCTGCGGCGACGGACCGCAAGCCTAAGTCAGACAAGGGTGAGCGGTCAAGACCGTGTTGTCTCCTCAGCTATTATCGGTCTAAAACATAGCCTCGGTATAACCAAAAGCAGATGTGTAAGAGATAGTGGCTTTGTGTATGCGGGTCAAGTGGAGGGCGTCTGATGAGCCAAACTAACCCGATCACCAGAGAGGAGAGGTTCTTTTTCCCTCAGTGAACCAAGGAACCTAACTCTTAGGATAGGTTCACACTGCAAGACTTAATGCTCAATTCCATTTTTGGGTGAAATTGGATGGTTTTGTGAGATTGTTCACAATTTCAACTAAACACTTGTATGTGATCTACTGTGTGAACACCTCAAGTGTCCTTCATCCCCAGATGAGGACATATAACGTCACTGCAATGCGCTCAGTGTTTGCGGAAGTACTCAGGGATATTAACGGTGAAGTAGAGGTAAGATCTGGCCTAAATAATTCAGCCCAAGCCAACCTGAGTCGCGGGTATATAAACCCGAACCGGACGGATTATTTTGATTTGATAAGTAAGCCCAAAATAAACCCTAAGCTTTAATTTGCCGCCAAAGTAAACACAAAGCGCTACTCCGGCCGTTGCAGCTGAACTATGCAGTTAGGGGTTTATTTGGGGTCGATTCCCTCAAATCTAGTGATGAATGGTTCGGCGCCAAAGTGTGCATTTCGGCGACTTGCAGCAAACAAAAGCGAAACTGGACAAATTGGCACCGACAAGAAAATCATATACTGTAGATTACAAGCTGCAAACAGTGAAATATTTGACCAAAAAGTACAAGGAAAGTTTGTAAATCTTGTAAGCGACAAGCAGAATGACGTCTGACGTGAGGGAGTTGGCAAGAGAAAGCTTATTCAAAATTTGGGGCGATTTAGTGATTTTGAGTTAAAACTAATAGTTTGGTTAGCATTTTCTTTATCTAAATAACTACTTGAGTAATGTTACATTTCAGCTTTATTTTCACACTTCTAGATTTATTTATTTTTGGAACTAAGGTAAGCCCACTATCTGGAATTATTGCTCCTAAATACAATCTGAAATAGATCTCATCTCATCTCATTAGCTGCACCGCTTATCCTCAGTAGGGCTGGGGGGGTGCTGGAGCCCGTCCCAGCAATCATCAGGCAGTGGGCAGGGGACACCCTGAACTGGTTGCCAGCCAATCGCAGGGCACACAGGGACAGACAACTCACTCGCTCATTCACACCTAGGGACAATTTGGACCGGCCAATCCACCTGAAATGCATGTCTTTGGAATGTGGGAGGAAACCGGAGTGCCCGGAGGAAACCCACGCAAGCACGGGGAGAACATACAAACTCCGCACAGGAAGTCCGGTTGCTGGATTTCAACCCACTCAGGAGGTTCCCAAGACCTTACAACTGTGCCGCACACACGCTAATCACTGCGCCGCCGTTTATTGGCTTTGTTGACGTCAGTTCTGGGCCGGGTTCGGGTCGAGTTTGGGCCCAAGATCTGACCTCTACGGTGAAGTATATCCAGCAATTTTAAATGTATTGTGTTACCTGAGGCAGCACATGTACAAATTTATCATTTTAAGTTGATTTCTCTGCTTTCTCCCGCCTTATTAAACGCAGAATGGTGACGTCTGTTGCCCATCGATGACAGGCAGGTTGCATAGTTTTGTCTCGTTTGTTCACACAGCAGTCACATTCTAAAAGATCAAATATGTATCAGATTTAGGACCACATGTCAAAGTGGCCTGGTTCTGGTGTGAAAAAAAAATTCATATGTGCCGTTCAGAAGGACTTCAAAAGATCTAATATGGGTGGGGTTTTTGCAAAACTTCAGATAACCTTAATCCCAAATCCATTACTTCCCCTTTCACCAACTTACTTCTTCTTGTCTAACATTCTCCTACTCCTGGACGTCTACATTAACTGATTTGATTGAAGACCAAATTATTTTACTTGGTGCGTCCACATTACTGCGAATTCTGCGTTAGGCTAAGGTCCGTAGCTAAGAAAAAACTGAAAGGATCCGAATTGAGAACTAAACGAAGTGGCACCTGCATTCTGAACAGTGTATTACCACTAATTAGATTTTGTTTGTTGTTCATTGACTTCTTGTTTTATTTTCTACTTTGGATCCTGCTTTTTGTCAATCAAGCTCTTTTCTTTTTGTACTTGTTTCTACTTCCTCAAACTAAGGTTCGTCATTCCAGCAAGTCTATTTTACTAGGATATAATGAAGATGGTCATGTGCAGAAGTTAAATGACATAAAACCAGTAAAACTTGATACAGGAGACCACATGTTATGGTGTCCCTT
Organism: Urocampus carinirostris; assembly: GCF_059441175.1. Lineage (NCBI taxonomy): Eukaryota > Metazoa > Chordata > Actinopteri > Syngnathiformes > Syngnathidae > Urocampus > Urocampus carinirostris. Next base: position 32,925,658 of record NC_142355.1, on the reverse strand, counting down.
ATAATATTTTTCACGTTACATGTGGAACCATACACTTGTTACGCATTTCGTCTACCATATAACAAGTCAAGTCACGTTTATTTGTAAAGCCCTTAATCACAAAAAGTCTCAGAGGGCTGCACAGACCACCGTTACACCATCCCCTGATCGGACACCTACATGAGGCCAAGAAATGACTCCTGAACATCAAATTATTTTGGGTGGCCAAAGACATACAAAATTCTATGGTCCCCCAGACTTGCAGTGATGCTAAAGGGAGGAGCAAAAACATTATAACAATGGAAATTAAGCTTGCGATTGTCTAGCAATATGAAGAAGGCACACAAATCAATACCTATGCTGAGGAATATGGACGAATACAATCGACGATTGGGAAAATTATTAAGAGTAAGGAGGCGATTAAAGCAAGAACGTATTTTTAAGAAATGACAATATTCACAAGTGGACATTTTAATTTTAATCTGTCATCTTCTTCCCCACTCTACATCGACCTTGTACTCTATTGCACCAGCTCAAAACACGTCACACCAAAAGGTACCGGTAATTTAATTTTCCTTAACACGTATCCTTTTCTAATGTTTTTCAATCATATACAGAAATGTTATGTATGATTAGGACTTACTAAATACAATTTGTTACTAATTTTTGAGATGTATCTACAATTTTTGTGGTTTTATTCTGGGTTAGCCAGATTGGAATGCATTAGCTAATTACCAGAGGTTTCTATCCCCGCCATACGATCATTTCATTTTATGATCCCCTGCTCAGAATGGATTCACGTCGTGTCTTGGGGGTCTATTATATGCATTGTATTCATTTTAAAATAACTAATAATACTTTAAAGTAAGCTTGTGCTTGCTAATATAAAAAGAAAGGAGTACAATTTGGGGAGTGAAAAGTCACAAACTATTCCGTCCACTCGTTCACTCGCATGGAAAAATATGTATAGGTGTCCAAAAATACCCCTGTTACAAATGAAACACTACCTTGTCTATCGTATGTTCAGAGCCCTCAAAGTTACTGACTGATAATCCCCTGAATAGAAGTCTTCTATTCACCAAGAACAGTTTCCATTATGGTCGTCAATAATCCTTGTGAGGTAATGAACTTGTACACAAGCAGTCCTCATTCATCTGCCCGTCAGTCCATACTTCATTGCTCTCACAGCGGTCTAATGCACTCCAGCTGAATGTGCGGATGGCCTGTGGCCACTTGTTGACAGCTTTGAATTGTTGGACGCCTGGGAAACTCTACCCCCTTTCCTTAAAATCCACAGTGACGTTTCCACGGACCGGATCCGAGCGTTACTCTGGCTGTCTTCCAGGTGCGAAAAAGGCCGCACTGCCTAAGTGTGAAGCAGAGTGCCAACGACTGGGAACATACCGTGGACGTAGGCTCGGGCTAAACAAACAGCCGTGCGTTTTATACCTGCTAGAGTAGCGCAGGTGACGGATGCTGACATACGTGCTAAATATTGACATTGATGTGTCGACCACCAAGTCGAGAGGTGAACTGGCCAAACAAAATGTAAAACCTTCGTCGTCGTATGTGGAAGGGAAAACCTGTGGCTAAGCGTATCAAGGTAGTTTATCAAAACTGACTAAACTGCAACAAACAACGGTACATACGAAAACAAATTTCGGGATGTCGAAAAATATTGGATTGTGTGCACCTTTTTCTGAGTACGGGACTTTACTTTAATGCTTCTTTCCGCCACTACCGGTGTGTGGTGCTGTGAGAGCTCACCCAGCATCCACCGCCTTCCTCTTCCTGTCACAGTCCCAGTTTGTGAGTAAACATACTGTAATGCATCTCCAGGGTGCAAAGAACTTTGATATTTTTACTGTTTAATGTCTCGTGCATCCATTCCATATGGTTGGTGTAAAGTGTAAAGAAGAGGCGAGCCGTCTCATTTGAAATGAAAGTGGAATAAGAAAGCTTGATGCGGTTGAGAAAATGGTTGGATCGCTTTTTTTCTCGGCCACTTTTTACCACGGAGGAGGAAGTCGCCTAACTCTTAAAGCCCATCTTCCAAAAGTAAGTTAAACTCAACTATTTTTGTCTTTATATGGCATATTATTTTATGAAATGTGGATTTTCTTTAGTACTAAACAACATATTTATATAAACCTTAAACATCCAAAATATAGCACTGTAGCAAATTCAACTTACGAACGATCGTCCGAAATCTCGTTTGTAAGTAGGGGAGTCTGTATTCATTTGTATCTTAACCAGTGTTATAAATACCGCTGTTACGTAATTATTTAGTAACGGGGTAATCCAACTCGTTTTTTTATTTTGCCGTTTCAATGCCCTGATCGTTACTGACGGTCAAAAGCGGTGCGTTACTTTTGCTGCAGAACGCCAACGGTGGCGTGTCTCCGCAGACATGGCGCTGTTTATAGCGGCGCATTTTTCCGAGTTGTAAATGTCAGATCTTTTTGGATCATGTAACCATTTAAAATACCATATGGTTAGATAGCAAGTACGAATACCATATCTACTAATGCACTAAAAAAAGGCGAATTGGTAGTACAGCAATCTACTTGTGTTGTTTGCGAACGAAATGGGTCTATGACCCGTCACTTGGAAGTGAGAGCCAGCTACCCACCAATCGAGAGCCAGTTCCCTTCAAGATGCTATTTTTCTCTTGTGATTGGTCAAAATGCATTATTTTAACAATTCTGTTCTGTTGAGTATCAAAAAGGATTAAAATTGTTTTCTATTTTATCTTATTTGTAGATTTTTAAATATTTTGATTTATGTTTCCTGTGTTTTCCGTTTTTGCGTTTATGTGTTAATTTTGCTGTATTTTTTCCCCAATTTAATTCATTCTTAATAAAACTTAATACATGGTAATATATGGATTAAACAAAAAAAACAACCGAAAGCCATTTGGGAGACGAAAAAAACGGCTCTTGTTAGTGAGCCGAGCCAAAAAGGCCAGTCCTCTTAAAAGAGTCGGAATTCCCATCTCTACAACGGACCATTCGAGTTAGATTTAATTGATTAAACTCACTTTGTATTGTTAACTGCTGATTGTTATTTTATTTTATTGTTAACTTTTTCTTTTTGCCGCACTGGAAGTGTAGGATAAATCTGTTGCTGGTGAGGGGCAATAAATGTGACTAGGTTCTATAATACAACTACCGGTCTGCTCTTCTCTATTTAACTGACTTGAATACTTCTCAGGACATTTCAAATTCTTTGATATATAAATTATTTTTTAAGTAAAGGAAATAGTTACTTTCCCTAGTTAAAATTAAATTAGAGTAACTCAGTTACTAACTCAGTTACTTTTTGGAAGAATTAGCGAGGAAAATTAACAAATTACTTTTTTTGAAGTAACAGGCCCAACACTGATCTTAACAACATATCAAACACACATTAGGGTTCGTAGACCATTTTCATGTCCAATTTCAAGAACTTTTTAGGGACTTTAAAAGGCAATGTTCCAAATTTTCCAGTACAATTAAAATAAAAAACCCGGTGTGAATCTTGCCTTTTGCAGAGCCACAAATATATCTGCGATTTACGTATGCGATTTTTAATCTTGCGTGTGCATTCATCAAAACATACGATTTTTGATTTTGAATAAATCGCAAATAAATATGTGGATTGGAACAATATCTGTGTAAATATTTTCAAAACAAATCTCTCCAATATAAGTGTTGAGTAAAATGCCCGTGATATGTAGCTTACATTTTCAGTTGCAGTAAGTTCTTCCCATTACAATTTACCACATTTTTTTTGCATGACCCATAATAAATGTCCATAATTGATACGTAATCCATGCACTATTACACATTTCATAGTACCCAGGTGTCGTGTGAACTTGCCCTCTTGAGTGCACCTTTTTACACAATGCCATACAAATTAATGCCAGCTGCAGTTATTCCCAGGGGAAGAAGTAATGCAATGGCAAAGCAAGGCCACTAGAGAGCTGTGTCCGAATCTATTTTTAAGCTTGTTACTTGTTAAAAAACATGGCAAAAATTTCAAACATTTACGAGCACTTCATTCAAAGTTCAAGCACTTTTCAATCCTTGAAAACACAACATAAAAATTCAAACATTTTCAAGGATTTCAAGCACCCTTAGGAAACCTGACAAATGGATTGTTTCTGAAGTACAACCTGGGGATATGGCAACCCGGTCTTATGACACTTTCACCTTATAGCATTTTACCCACTATAAGACATCAAACACAAATTATTTCACGTGTCAAACATTTTTTTACGTCTATAAGATGTCTGCTACTGTTCAAAGTTATATAAAAACCTAGTCTGCTTTTGGTTTTCACCGTGGCATCATGGAAAAGATAAATATGCTATTGGCTAAACTTATTCCCATAATGCCTTTCACTCTTTTCATTTAGTTCAGCAAGTCGGCAAAAGAATGCTGCATTTTGTCTACTGTATTTATTCCCTTTGGGCCCAAGGCTTCCAGCGATGCTAAAGGGAGAATGACAAACATGACAACATTGGAAACGAAGCGTGCGACTATCGAGGAATACGAAGAACCCGCATAAATTACAACCCCTTGCTAAATTGCATGTCTGTAACCAATCAACAATCAGGCTACTATAAAAAACTGAGGTGGTTAAGGCGACAAAATATTCTAAGGGCATGACAAATCATCCTAAGTGGAAGTTTTAAAATAAGTTTCATGTTTATTCTGCCATCGCAGTTTCCTCTATCCCTATGCATCCTCTCGCTATTCCCCTTTACCAGCTCAAATAATGACACACCAAAAGTAAATCAGATTTATATTTCTTTAATCTGTATATTTACGAACCATAAGTAGTAATTACTCTATACTATTTAGGTGTTTTAATGTTTTCACCTGGGGTATCAGGGCTTTGGAACACATTAACACATTACCATAGGTTTCCATCACCTGCCATCTTGAAATCCCCACATCCGAACGGATTAATGCCGTGTCCCGGGGTCTACTGTTTCGGAAAGAGTCTTGGAAATTGGAAGTCTCTATGAATACATTGTGGTCCTACAGCTATAGTGTCCCTTGGCTAGGATTGCTTGTTTAAGTCCAAATTGTGGTCATATAAACTTAAACATTGTGGTTTTGGTTCAGTCCTCAACGAGTTCTGCTTGGCTTGACTTGACTTGTGTCTTTTGGTTTTCCATTTCAAAATAGTAACACTGGAAATTGTGAAAACCGCGCAACATTGAATGCATCGTTCACAATCGGGTATGCTAACACATCGAAGGTGACCGAGGGTTTCCTGTATTTGCTTGACGAGTGAGAAGATCGAGGGCAGCGAGAAAACAAACCACTGCAGCAGAGCGGAGAGTATAATATTGCTTAGCCAAAGAAAGGAGAAGTGGAAAATGTTATACGGTAGGGATGTCGTAACCTGGGGGTGCACAGAAATTCCCCCCCAAACGAATGAGAATTTTTGACACAAAAGTAACGATAGGTTTGAAATCGACCGATTTAGAAAAAAAAAAAATAAACTCTTTAAATACCTTACCTAACCATTGATGGACGATTTGAATGAGAAACGAATTTCGGTGACATCAAAGTTGTCAAGATTTGTGACTGAGACGAGGTTAACGAACCTAAATTACACGGATGAAAACTCCTTGCGAGTAAATAGGTGGGAAAAAGAAGTAATGAAGAAAGGACAAAAACAACCTCTGCTGATTCAAGCGATTCCGAAGTGTCTACGGACAAAAACCAATCGGATTTTTGAAAAACTAAATGTTCAAAAATGAATTCAACAAAAACTAAAATATATTTTCATTAAATACATTTATAACAAGATTACAACTGAATTTAGCTAGACAAAACTAACATTTAATACGCAATAAATACGACTAAAATCAGTGTAAAGATTTATCTCAGCGATAAAAAAAGAGATTAAAATGCAGTTCATGATTCAACTTTACAGGAAATGTAATTTTCTTCAAATCTTATTTTTAAAGTGACAGTGAAGTGGCAACATAGTAGTGAAAATGAAATTCATCCATCAAACAACATTGATTTAAATAAGCAAAAATACGTTATCATAGAGACATTCATTTTAAAAGAACACTCGTTGGTAGAGAAATTGGTATTTATTTTACACGAGGCCATCTTGCTGCTACGGGCACCCAAAAACCACCGACAAATATATAATATTAATCTATATATTCATTCAGTTTTAATCATCAAATTATTAATTCATTTCTGTATCAAATTATTGCTGGTAATATACTGATTAAAGGGATAACCACAAACCTGTCTTTTTTTTTATTTTCTCCTTTTATACTTCCTTTTTTTCTTAACTTCTTTATACAACGTAATTCGTAATATCAATCATCAAAGCAAGTGAGCCGTTTGAGGGCCGGCTCTTTTGGATGAGTTGAGCCCAAAAAGCCGGTTCTCTAAAAAAAGACGGACTTCCTTTCGCTACACAACGAGATCTCGTTGGCCGAGATCGGCGTGGAGACGAAAACTCGAACAGAGAGACCAAAACAACAATGGTGGATCTGCCTGAAGAAAAGTTTGGATTGCACTAAATCTTTGTTTAAAAAAAGTAATCAGGCAATTACAATTTTGTGGCAAAAAGGTTGCGTCCCGGGGATGCACTTTGATTTGAGACTATGCGTCCCCAGCAAAAATGACGTGTCTAGGACGCGGGCAAACGAGAACACCGAGTATGTATTCTTTCTTCTGCTTTTTAGCACTTGTTTTTGCTTGCACTACATCATACAGCAAAATCTAGTTGTCTAATAATAGACACCGTCTTTTTAAAACAATAAAGAAGACAACATGTCCATTTCTGGATATATTTTATTATTCCTCAAAAAGAAGAACGTGTTCAATATTAACCAATCTATCCATCTATCTATCTATCTATCTATCTATCTATCTATCTATCCATCCATCCATCCATCCATCCATCCATCCATCCATCCATCCATCCATCCATCCACCCACCCTGGACATATCCCTCGAGAGGGGTGACCAACAGCAAGACAAACACATACACAAAAACAAATAAAATAAAAAAGGGAAAACGTAGCAAAAAACACACATAAAAATATTTTTATTTTTTGGGGGCCATGGCCAACCTAAATGCCCAAACACCCAAACAAGTTAGGCGCCTCGGCACCCAAGTCGGTCATGCTTTCGTCCCTCCAGATGAAACGGGACACAAGAAAGCGGCCATGTCACTCGTGTCAGGGTAACACAACACACTATTCTGTTGAACAGCAGGGCCCAACAGCTTTCACTGGTTTACCCCTGCCGCATCATACAGGTGCCTTGCCCATCCTTTAGAACGCGTTCAAACATCCCACTATCTTTTCACAACACCTATCCACTCATTCCTATCACCAACAAGAGCTCTAGACCTCTTTTCTCCAGTGCACTCATAACACTATCCATCCACGTCAATCGCGGCCCTCCTCTTGGTCGCCTTCCATTTACTTCATTTAACCAATCTAAAAGTGTAAAATAATTTTCCTGAATGAAACCAGACTAACTAAAGACAGAATTCAAAAACTAACAATTGTGGGTAAAATTGTACTAAATTATTTCATATGCACAAAAACTTTTAAAGTTAATACTTTGCAGTTTTTGTGCGTATGATGAGTTTTGTCTCTCTACTGTCTGCTTTTGGGGAACTGTTACATTATATAAAATGCTGGTCTGTTGTTGGTTTGCGTCCTGGCATCATGTAAAGACAAATCAGTTATCTGCTGAACTACCTCCCATTATGCCTTAACTCTCTTCAGTTAGTTCATAATTTGGTGTGTTTCATAAATACTTTATAAGTCTGCAATATTATATCGTTGGCCTGAAGAGGGATGGGCGCGCCACCAAGCTCTTCTCACCAAGACACATCACAGGAAATGGTGCTCCTACGACCCAACTAGTTAATGTCATGTACCAGAACAGGATCAGGACCCAAACACCTGACGCTACTCACACAAGCCTTTTATTTTACGGGAAATGGGGAGTCATGCACGTTAGGCAGCAGTCTGGCGTGAAATGATAGGAAGCCAGAGGCCGACGAAATCGATACAAATTGCCCGAGTTGATATCGGACGGATGGGGTCGATACGGACAGTACGGGACAGATAGGATTGATAATGAAACAGGATATCGAAAATAAACAGGACAAACTAAACGGGAACGAAAACAGGAGAGAAAAATCAACAGGACAAGAATAGAAGGGAACAATACCCGACAGGGAATACCCACAGGAAACAGGATCGCGCCAAAACCCTTGTCTTGCGGGGCAGAGGTTTGTTGACAGCCTGACAACTGTTGATTGACAGGACTGGTTTAAGTAGGGACAGGGAGCCAATCAGAGCCAATCAGAGCCCACAGCGGTTGGCGCCAAATGAGCAGGCACAGGTGATTCCAATCTGCAATCATGACAATTAAGGGATCCAACCGCCTACCCATTTATTCACTATAGGTTCAAAGACTTGCAGTGATGTTAAAGGGAGAAGCAAAAAGATGATGACAATTGAAACAAAGTTGTGATTATCGGGAAATACAAAGAAAAAACAAGAATCACTACTCTAACTTAATTTATACTGTATTTTTTATATTGTAGTTATTCGCCATGGGCCACAAGACTTGCAGTGATGCAAAAAGGAGTAAAGTCGTCCAATTTTGTTGTCACAGCATATCCCATGTTGTAACAATGACAATAAAGGCATATTCTATTCTATTCTATTCTAAACAAAGCTTGTGATTCTCATGAAATACGGAGAACCCACATGATTTACTACCCTTGCAAAATTTCATAACTGTAACCAATCGGAAATCAGGCTATTAAAAATAATGCGGCAATAATCGCAAGGAAATCACTTCACTTCGTGTTTCTGTAGTCTGTATTCCTTCCTGTGCCTTTTAGCACTCTTTTTTGGTGGCCTACACCATACAGCGTCGTATAGGGATAAAATAATACTAAACTAAGAATACATTTACAAGTGGCCCATTAAAATCAATGTTGATGTCTCAAGTCCCATTTAAATCTGTATTTAATGTCAATGAATGAATACAATTTGTATTATCAGCCCTTTATTACAGCTGCATTTAAATTCTACATGCCGTTCTTTCAATTAATCTCTTTTACAATTACTCACTGTTCCTTCCCCTGGCCCCCCTTTTTCCCCTAAGAGTTCACCTTTAAGGGTCATTTAATATAAAGTGCCGGCTTCGCACCTGAAGTTGCTGGTGGAGCCGTCTTGAATGGCTGCATTGTTTTGCCAGCGGGGGGGCTCAGACACCACCGCCACAATGGGAGCTTTAAGGGCCTGGAATAATTTGACTAAACGCATGGGATTTGCCACTGTGGATTATCACCAATCCGCCACGCAACCAACTGACCAGTCCCCCCCAACCTGGAGTTAAAGTGGCATTGTTTGAATGAAACAATTTGCTTTATTTTGAACCTGCCCCTTCTCATTTTCCATAGAAGCTCCATAAGAGAACCTGCACACTTGCACCTTCTTGCTCCTCTAAGATAGCGACGGAGAAGATAAGGGGTTTCTATGAGTAAAAAAGTGTTGGGGGGCTAGAGGGTAAAGGGCGCAGCCTGCCTTTAGAAGAGCTTAACGCCCAGTGTGGCGAATTAAATAGAATAGCCAGACAGAATTAGTTCCGAAGCAGACTGGGTTCTCTTCTATGAAACCAAACAATTAGATGGATTAAACGTAATAAGTCAGACAGCACCGCTGCAGCTGTGTTACGGTTTCCACTATGGGTTTATTACATGGCTGTTTTTGATAGATAGATAGATACTTTATTCATCCCCGAAGGGAAATTCACATTTCCAGCAGCATCCCTGAGCTGAGAACAGTACAACAATAAAGCCAAAAGAATACAATATACAAATACCCAGTGTGACGTGCAAATGCCCACTGTAGCGTGTTATATAGAGTAACTAAATAGTGCTACACAGAATACATATCCAAAACAATCAACGATTCTAAGTTGTGGAAGCCACTTGCCTACATAGACAGCTATAAACGGTAAAGATCAATTATAGCTAGGCTGCCTTAGACTACTATGGATGTCTGATATCCATCCTTGCGTGAACACGAGGTGGTGTAACCCTGGGCACAAAGATTTCCATCTGCTGCAGGGACGTAGAACTTTTGGCCTAGCGTGTGATGTCATCCACTCCGCTTTTGCTAAACTACAGCACCCCGAGGCGATCCTGTTAATCTCTTAATAAACAAAAAAAGGATACTGCTGGAAGTGTGAATTTCCCTACAGGGATGAATAAAGTATCTATCTATCTATCTATCTATCTATACACTTGTGATGTAGTTATTAATCAGGTGATGGCCTCCGAAAATCATTATTAAGGAAATATGGAATACAATAGAATTTACCTTTATTGTCATTCTTTGTAACCATGCACACAGAACGAAAATGTCGATACACCTGATCCGTACAGTTAAACTGTAGCAAGCCGATGCAGCCGCAGCCAAACAGGGCACCGTCATTTTAGACCCAAATGCTGTGTTGGGAGTCATTAGGTGACCAAACCCCCCAATTCCAACCCTTAATGCCGAGCGCCAAGCAGGGAGGCAATGAGTACCAATGTTGTATGTCTAAGGTATAACTCTGCTGAGGCTTAAACCAGCGACCTCCCAGTCTTGGAGCGGGCGCCCTACCATCTAAGCTACCGAGCTGGTTATGTAAAATGTGAAATATTGTACATAAGATCAAATTAAATAGACAAAATTAGCTCAGAGGCAGAAGGTTAATAACAATGTTATAGTTAACAGATAGTTACAGCAAAATTTGATGAAAAACTTATAAATAAAACCCTTGCAGAGTATATACAAATTGTACATGTACTATATGTAAATGTGTTCAGACAAAAATATCTGATATGTGCATTAGTAGCTAAGGGTGGAACAAAAAAAAAAAAAATCAATTGCTCCCCATTCTTGCGACCATTCGCCTTACGAAAAACGGTAAATACAAACTTTTTTTTAAGGTGTCGGAAAATGTCCAACATTGCTGTAAGTTAGATTTTGTATTGTTTGCACCTTTTTCCGAGTAGGGGACATTACTGTCCATGCATTCAATATGGTTGGTGTAAAGTGTAAAGAAGAAGCCGTTTAATTTGAAATGAGATTGGAATAAGAAAGCTCGATGCGGTTGAGAAAATGGTTGGATCGCTTTTTTTCTGCCACTTTTTACCACAAAGGAGGACCTCTTGAAGCGCATCTTCCAAAAGTAAGTACAATTTATTTTTATTTATCTTTATAGAGCATATTATATTATGAAATGTTTAGGACAAAACAATACAGGTTACATATACAAGCCTTAAACATACTTATGTAAACCTTAAACATACAAAACATAACACTGAAGCAACTTACAAACAAATTCAACTTACGAAAGATCGTCCGGAATGTATCTTGTTTGTGTGTAGGGCAGAGTCTGCTTGTGATTATATTTTTGGCTATTTTTCAAAATCGACGTTTCTCCTGGAATTGATTTGTGTGACGAAATATCCGGTACGTAAACGTACGCAAAAGCAATAGGGCTGTCGCGAATATGATAGATGGATAGATAGATAGATACTTTATTCATCCCCGAAGGGAAATTCACATGACATACAGTGTTCGTCTAATAGCCAATAATCCACCGTCCTTTGTGACCACCGCTGACTGAAACGTTGGGGAAATGCCCTCAACGCGTAGAGACGCACACGCAGAAGCAAACATCGGCTATCTGTTATCGTGGCTTAACTTTTGGAATCAAAACCACGTACCGCTTCAGTATTCTGGACACATTGTGGGTTTATACTGAGCGACAGCGGTAAGCCCCAAAATACCGAAAAAGCGGTCCGCAAACTTGGTTTCAAGAAGGTGCAAGTGAAAGGAGCTAAGACGCGCCATTACGCTAACATATTGTATCACTCTGTACATTGCTCCTGAAATGCTGCCGTTCATTACGGTAGACAACACGGCGTTTAGCAACATGCTGTACAAGTTTGATAAGCTGTACGACCCAACAGACAAAAATGTTTACGTTTACTTAGTTCATATTCAAGTTGATGTCATGTTAACAGAGCTTAAGCTGTGCAATTGTTTTTACAGTTTCTAAGAGAAACTATATTTACTTAGTTACATAACTCCTTATACTGTTTACCTGTTTTGGTTTTCAAAGCCTAAGCACTTCAAGAAAAGTGCTGCTGTTAGCTGCATTCAAATCTTCAAACTTGAAGGGAAGCAAAGAGAAATCCATCTGCTCTGCTGCTGTATTCACCTAAAGTGCGTGCGTCCATGTGTGTGTTGAACTTATTTGCTCGCATTTATTTTTACACGTAAATACTGAAAAGTTGAGTCAAATACCTTACAACCTGTTATCTCACCCGTGCATCATTCCTTAAGAGGTTTTCACCTAAGAGGCTGAAATTGTGCAATGGGGCATTTCATTTAATAAAAGGAACAAAATGTTGAGTTAATAATGATTTCTTCATTGATTCTCGACTTCATTTCTTGACCATTAATTTGCTCTTCTTTATTAAGGTGTTCAGTATTAATATTGAGCCGATATTATCATAATACAGTAGTATCTAATGTAGAGGGGATTTTGGGGGGACTGACAGAAAGACTGATGTGCATTGTTTGAACATGATTTATTGTTCCAGAAGTATAGGATTTAAGTAGATTGTCTTTTAGGAAAGAAAATTAAACTGCAATCATCAATTTTATAGCACAAAATACTCGGAGGATCGCAATTATTGAGAATCATGATATAAATCGAATCGGCACATTAGTATCGCAATACAATTGAACTGTGACCAAATCATATCATATTAGGAGTAGCCTTTGCTAAACTTCCTTAACTCATTCCCTGCCAATGATGTTTATAGTCTACATCAGCAGTCAATAAGTCAAAGTAAATAACATCAATAACTGCCAACGGTAAAGAATTAGTTTAATGTGATACAACAACAGTAAAATTGTCATATTTCCATAAGAACCAAATCACTGCCGAGGACATTTCTAGTTATCAGCTGTCAATGAATTAATACCAATGATATCGATAACTGTCAAGCCCAGACAATTAGTTAAATGCCACAATTAAGCCATAAATATCAGGAAAATAATCAGTCTTTTATATGAACCCACTCACCTAAACACCTTAAATGACGTTTATAGTTGGCATCAGCAGTCAATGAGAATGCCAATGCTATCAAAAACAGTTAATGGGAAAAGTAAGCTAAATGCGTCAGTTAAGTTATTTTGAATAAAAAAATCATATTTCCAGAGGAACCCAATTACGGGCAACACGTTGATAGTCATCGTCGGCAGTTGAGGCAAAAACGTCAAAAACCGTCAATGGCAAAGAATGAGTCAAATGTCACAGTCAGGCCATAGATATCAGTAAAATAATCACATTTCTATACAAAAAGTCTTGGACCACTGATAAATCCATTTAAATATTACCAACTATCTGCAATATTCGACAATGTGACACATTCTGAACTCAGAAAACAAGATCAAAATAACATTAATAAGAACAAAATGATAGCTGCATTGCAAAAAGCACATATTGTCTAAATCCACCAGTGCAAATAATCCCCAACTCTGGCATTTCTGCTGTCTGACTGGCAGCTTGACTGATTAACTTACTGATGGGCCGGTTGGCTTTTTGAGCCCCCCTCGGCCACAACAGCCCCTTCGTCATCCACCTGCAGTCCGAAAAAAGGTTCTTTTGTCAGGCTTGCCTAATTCGATGTGACGCACACACACAACACATGTGGAACAGCTCAGCCAAAGCGCACGCTCGTTTGTCACGACGTGTCAAGGCGAAGCCAGGCCCGAGGAATTTAGAAGCGCGATAGATTTTCTCTATTTCACAAAAAGTAAGAATATATTTTAGTGCTTTTTTGGGGGGATTACACTTTCCAATGAAAGAATGACATAAATTAGCACTAGGTCTGAAATGTGGCTGTTTTTTGTGCTTTATAACTGTGTATTTAAGTGACAGTGATGGCATTAAAAGGCTCTGAGGTGGAGATTGCAAAGTGAAATTGCCGTATGGTGGTGGATAGAAACCTATTGTAATTAGCTAATGCTTTATCTTTAGTGTGACCTGACTTGGGCTGGTCAAGTGAAGTAGCAGGTGAATGCAAAGGGTAGAGGCGATGTCAAATTAAAACTAATTAAACTAATTAAAACTAGTAGTACTATTAAATTAAGAATATAATTGTCGCTGTTCTTAAAAACATGTTTAAAGGATTTTTGGAGGCATTTACAGAATGTGAAGAAAAGTATGTGATATAAAATAACGGTAAGTCTTTGATTATACCTCACTGTTACATTATTTGTCACTATTGGCCAATAATATTGCTGTTCTTTGATTACATTTTTTTTTATAATTTATAGTTCATAGTTTATCCATTTAAATTTTAATATTTTTATATTCAATTCACCTCAAATCCAATTCATTTGGTAAACAAATGCAAACTTTGTTTTTACATTTGTCTATTTTATTAATTATTTATATTTATTTGTGTGCATTAATGTATTCATTTTACTTCAAGTACAAATTATTTGGGCAACAAATGTAAACTTTGTTTTCCCAGGTAGAGTTTCCAAACCCCAAGTAGCCCTCTGAAAAAAACATTAAAATAAGAAAACCTTATCATTAAGTACTTTTTCATCCTACTGCCTTCAGAGAGGAGACTGCAGTCTCTCAGTGCTAGAACCAGCAGGTTCAAGGACAGCTTCTTCCATTAGGCTGTAAGGATTCTGAACGCCCACCTGCCTTACCCCCTTCCACCCCTCTGCCTTTGGCAATGTTAATGCAAAACTGCTCTATTTAGATTCAGGCTATGCTTTGCAAATTCTTTATTCGAAAATAGTATGAAATCCATACTTTTTATTCTTATGTGCATACTTATTTTCTTTTTTGACAAATAAAAGACAATTATTCTGATTCTTTGCATGTTTGCGCGAGGGGAAATGGAAGTAATTTAATCTGTGCTAAATGTTGTGCATATTGCATATTTGACAAAGTTGAGTTGAGAACTACTTATATATAAATTATATGTGAAGTTGAAAAAATAAATGCATTTTCATGTAAAGAAAATATTTTGATTTACCTTTGTTTTTTTCCAATGGATAAGAAAACATTTTTTGCATACTGTGTTTGCTTTTAAAAAGTGTGTCTGTAGAAAAAAAAAATTCTTTTTTTTTTAAAAATTGATTTTTTCTTGCTTTTTAAGCTTTTTAGGACCACCCAACCTAGTTTGATTCTAGCTAGTGACTAATTTGGTAATCCCTCACGTCAGTCCATTTTGACCGGATTAGGTTCATGCACAAGGCCGCTACTCATGCTAGCGGATTGCTCATGACAGGCCCTTACGCGGACACCTTCACTGCCACGGGCAATTACTTCAAATACGCGGCAGTCGGCTTGACCCTCGAGGGGGGTCAGCGCTCGAGAAACGGGCCGCTTAGAGCCACTTTGCGAACCGAGGTAAAAGAAACAGACCACTTGGGGATGTGAAAAAAAACAAAGAGTAACAAGAAAATGCTGTTTGGAATCAATTTGGAAGTTTCAAGAGTGAAGGATTGTTGACAATCTGAATGGAGGAAAGGTAAACTAACGCCGCAATTGGGGGAGCAGGTCAATGTTGGGATGTGTGGTTTTGCATTCCCAAGCAGTAGGGGGCAGTGTTTCGAGAGAACAGCGTCATTTTTAAGCAGAGATGTTGAGAAACAGTGTAACAATTTCAAGCATTTACAAGCACTTCATCCACAATTCAAGCACTTTCAATACTTTTAAACACAATATTAATATTCAAAAACTTTCAAGGATTTCAAGCACCTTTAATAAACCCTGGCTAATACAACTATGTTCTAGGCAACTACGTTTGCGTCACCTGTAAACAAACATGTAATCTAAAATCTAATCTAAAACCTTCATCCACCCGCTACTCCAATTGACCAGTTAAAGTCATGTCACACAAAAGGTAAATAAAATGTACGTTCTTTAAATCATATTACATATATTACATATAAGTTGTTAAGTTTATATTTGTTGCTCATTTAGTAGTACATAATATTTTTCTATTTTGATATTATTTGAGAGGACCAGATGTCTAAAAGGCATTAGCTAATTACCATAGGGTTTTATCCCCGGTCATGCAGCAACTTTTCGTTCATGTCATAACCTGGGGGTCGGCTTTACTTTAAAAAAAAGCAAAATGAAATGTTCTGGCAATGATTTATGATTTTAAGGCACTTATATACATGCAAAGACATTCGCCAACCACAGACAATAAGAAAGCAGGCGTCACGAATTACCAATCCCACATTGAATCGTACCCTGCGCACCTTGCTCCAAGTCAGATCGAAGTCAAAGAAAACATATCGAGTTCTGTTGGTTCGGTGTTTGGGAGCCACCGCAACTTTTGTTCGACGTCGGCCGCGAAGGCCGTGCAGGCTCAAAGAAAAAACACATGGAGGGAAAGTGTGGTTTCCTTGATTATTTTTCTTTTTCTGCTTCCTGCGCGCAGCGGGATGGAAAAGCGGACTGGAAATATGACGATGAGCATGGGGCCACAGGGGCCACGTCTCTCCGTCATGGTTGGTGTGAAGTGGACTCATTGCCAAGACACGCCTGAATTTTGAATTTTGAGAAAGGAAGGAGGGAGGGGGTTGTTTCTACAATGAGGAGATTTCCATTTAATCTAAACACACGCTTAACATATTCTTTTTACTCTGAGTGGAAATGAGAGCAGGGATCTTGATTTTTGGGGGGGGGGTTCAAAACTAAAAGGTTAAGTGAGGAGCTCGGGATAAAGGACTAATATGTTTCAACAGCACCTCCTGCTGTCCTTAGCAGGAAGCACCCTAGAGGTTAAAAACAAATAGGACTTGGTCATGCTTATTTCCACAAGTCTTTTTAACAATGGTACCAGTAATTTTTTTCCCATGTTGACTCATTTGTAAAGGTACAGAAAGTTCAGTTCTGTAGCTATATTGGCATATAAAAAGGTTTTAACCCTCATATTTCAATAGAAAAAAAGTATGTTTTAGCTTTAACCATTGTTTAGTAAACAAGAGTTGAACAATACAGTACTAAGTTTCTAGAAAACACTTGTTTCCAAGAAAACATAAAAAAAGGATACATTTCAAGCAGAACTGTCACTTAGGCGCTTTTTTGCATTTGTGATACCTCCAAAATCTAAACAATGCTTTACATAAACACAGCAGCACTTTTCCAGTGACATGATAACACGATTTCCAGTCACCATGGCTATCGCGTTACAGCGGAAGTGCACAAACCGTTATCCCTCTCTGTTCCACTTTTTAAAAAAGTCTGTATCAATTGACTGTATTGATCCATACATTCGCTACTGGGACCACACTGCTTCTATGCTCGCTATATGGCCCTGCCTACACACTTCAATTGCTGGATAGAGGAAGCAAAAATAGGAAGTGGGGGCTCCCTCGATGTGTGGACAAAGATCTGATCAAAGCCACTTCGGCAATTTAACGGTTATTTACCATACTGAAATCATTTCCAGACGCTTGGTAATAACTGATGAGCTGTGCCGAACCCTTTATAAAAGTTTTTCAAAAAAAAAACAACAGTTTTTCAGTCTGGTGTAATATATTGGTATAAAATGTATATATTATATGTATTGTGTATGTATATGATTGCGTTAAGCACGGTAACATGAATGTACCTTACAGGCACATGACGATGACAACACTTAAGGAAGTGCCATAATGCCTTTTCAGATTCCACTACGACACAAACGCTGTTTGAATGCTGCCCTGCTGGAAAAAACCCTGAGACCACAAAGTCGCTGTACGCCTCATCAATACATTCCATGGTACACAAGGACAATGCTCCTGAAAACGTATACAGGCGTTATAGAACTGAATGAGTCAAGTGTTTTTAATTGTTGGGTTTACTCATAGACTCATTGGTGTGGGTGCGGGTGTTTTTCTGTGCCATTTACAAAAATGATCCGCCCAGTGGTTTATGTGGTTCATAATAAATTACATTTTTTCGTCAATGTAAAGTCTTCAAAGTTTCCAGAGATAATTACCATGGGAATTGCGCTTGAGAAGATCAGAGCTGTAAGGTTTTTTTTTTTATTTTCTGTGGGGCAATGTTTTTATTTACTGTATATAATATATAATAAATTCACCTATGGATACCTACTGAACCTATGTAGAATCAATGACTATTAACGATTGTATCATATGTATTTATTAATGTATTTGTTTATTCGTGTGGGGTCTTGTTTCTGTTTGCATAAATAAAAAAAAAATGAATGTATTTTGAGAAAAAAATTTATTTCACATTTTCCAGGGCAACAAAGAATTTTATTATTGAATGAATTAATATATCTTGTTGAAAAATCGATAAATCAGATTAATTAGAAATAATTTTATTTCAAAATATGTAGAATGTTATTTCATTGTCAATAAAACAAATTCAAGTCTATTTAGCTCATAAAAAGGAAAAGCAGGCTAAGCTACCTAAAAAGACAATAGGATGGTTAAATGTGGCCTCAAAACAGTTATCAATAAGAACATTAATATTAAAAAGTAAAAATATGAAATGTAATGTTAAATTTCCAAAGAACTATTTTTAGTACGATAATAATAACAAAAAATAATAAGTTTAAAATAGCTGTATGGAATTCTGAACTTTTTCTTTACTCTCTGCCACCATCACCTAGCTTATTATTGTAGCCTCAATTAAATCATTTATGATGCACATGCAAGTACATGCATTTCTTAGATGCGCTCGGGAAAACTTATTTTTCGTCTTTTTGAGGTTTGAGTTGGTGTTTGTACTCTAATTGAAGAAGGCCTCTTAATACTTTTCATCATTTTCATGCTACACTGAAAAAAAGACATTTAAAAAAAGAGCATAATATCTCTGTCCAGCACTCTCGCCAGTTCCCACCCCCGAGCCTAACGTGTATTTGTTTCCTAATTGTACATTGAATGTTTTTATACAGCAATACGAGTTGCATTTTGTTGTCCGAAAAATGCTTTACGAATAAATCTTCATTTTTTTGGGGGGGATCCTTTCAAAACTGTTGATAAAGCAGTTCCAAAAGCAGTGATTCAATTTTTCAACCTGACTTCACCTTACATCAACCGACTAATGCACCAGCATGTTATATATATATATCCCCGTTTCGACATTTATAAGGGGAAGGGGCGTGGTTCTCCAACAGCAGGCGAGCTCCGTCAACAGGGCTCTCATTCATCTCCAGGGCCGCAACAACAGAAGGGCTCTCTGATGGAGCTCAAGCACCTGGTTACCGGTGGACGCAACATCAGAGCTCGCTGCTGCTCGCCACACCTGAATAAACCCCCCTTAGTCTTCCTTGAACTCAAAACCACCACTAAACTCCCCTCCCCGCCCTTAATCCACATGGCGAGGAAACCCTGCAAGTGCCCGGGGAAGCCATCCCGTTGGGGCTGCACAAACGGGCCACTCAGGTGCACTTTTCATCCTTGGGGGAGGTCAGGCCAGAAGATGGAGTGTATTTATCCAGGTGTCGGCGCTCATGTCTGAGTAAGGCGGGGGGGTCGGACAGGGCAGCGTCTATGCCAAGTCTGGGAGTCTTCCAAGAGGAAACTGGCCTGGCTTTTTATTTCAGTCACATGCTACTGTGGTCAGCGTAATGACGTGCCAATGAACGTGCTTTATATCCAGTGTTAGTAGTAACGCGTAAGAGAGGAGAGCCTTTTCGATTATAATTACTTTACGCGGTAACGAGTACTTTAACGCGTGATTGCTCACATTTTTTGACACCACAGTCATTGCAACGCTCCTCTACTTTTTAAAAGCAGATTATGAATCATAACATCACCTGCAATATGGCAGGTTCTCCTTCGCTCATAAAGTCACATGAAACCCTCCTTCCGCCAGCAACTAATGAACAAGGGTGGGATCTTCATATCTAACTGGGATGACGTGACAAGGAAAGTTAAGCAAAAACTTGTTTTTTGGTCACTAAGAAAACTGACAATAGAGGGGAAGGTCCTAATCATCAAAGCGATCATCCTCCCAATGCTTTTGTCAATCAGTTTAATTTTTATGCCTAAAAGAAACGTGCTGTTACAAATGGACCGAGCCATCTTTCGCTTTGTCTGGGGCTCAAAGTGGGAAAGGATAAAAAGAGATACAATGAAAAAGAAAAAGGAAAAAGGGGGGAAAGGAGTGCCTGACCTCCAGCTTTTCCTGGGAAGCAAATATGTCTCTCTCCACTTCCAAAACGCTGTGGGCCCACCCAACAACCCGAAAAGTCAAGCAATGACCCGTTTTTGGATGGGCTCATATTTGCGGAAGCTAAAGCTTGTACCAGACAATCGTTTGATTCCAGTTTCGTTTAACTTGCCACCAACACATCTCTTTATCCGGGATTTTTTGAAGAAGTTTGATTTGGAAACACAAGAATGTCACACTTTACAAAACCACAGGGCCCTTATTGCTATTGTGCAAGAGCGAGCTACAGTAAGCCCTGTGCGGGGGCTTGCGTTTGGCGAATCCACAACGGTTTGGAGCAACGTCAATCATCGTGCCCTCCCAAACAGACTACGAGACTTGTCATGGATGGTGGCTCATGAAGTTCTCCCAGTCAGAGCTGTAATGCACCACCGAGGAATGTCAGCGACTTCGACGTGCCCTCGACCTGGCTGTGGCGCCCAGGAGTCGGTGAGGCACCTTTTTTGTGAGTGCAGCGCTGCCAAGGTCTTGTGGACAATGGCCGAACAACTAGGAAAGTTCCCGGACTTGCCAGCAGGAGAGGTCCCTGATGCACAGTACGTGCTTTACGGGGTGAGTCGGTCGAGGAGGCATCGGAACGACTTTGCCAGGGACTGGCTCACTCTCGCCGCCATCAAGGACGCCATCTGGACCTCCAGAAACCTGCTGGTATGGAGGTGCAGGCAGATCCCCCCCGTGGCTGTGCTCCAAATGGCTGCAGATACCATACAATCTGCGAGCGGCGGGCCTAGGACGCAGCCATAAAGAAGACTCGTCTGTACCCACCCGGAGGGGGGAGCCGGAGCTACACTGTGGGAGTCCCGGCAGCAACGGCCTGGGTTGTGGAACCCAGAAGGGAGAGGACCCACGCAGAATGGAAAGGACCCACACAGAGGACTGGAAGAATGCTGCTTGGGAGGGTGGGATGGCAGAGCTATGCCCTTGCACAATAGTATTGCCTTTTACACGCTGGTTAACTACTGTTAAAAGAAAATAACTCTGAAATTGTTTAATTGATGTTGAAAATGTCAGGAAAAAATGTTAAAACGTCATATCGTCACGTCATATTGTCAGATATAAAAAATTGTGAATATGCTTGATTGCTGTGTTTTGCTGCTGTTGGTGTCGGTGGATTTGTTCAGACCGAGGACAATCGACTTTGGCCTGGACGGATCTATTGACACTAACAAAGATGTTATATAATGAAATTGTGAATATGTTTGATTTTCGAGAAGGTTTGTTCAAACCTCACTTTGTGTTTGCTGTTAAAAACGTAATATTGGAATATAATATTGTGAATGTGCTTAATTGCTGTTGAGATTGTCATGATTGTTTTCTGTTTTTAGTGTCAATAAATTTGTTCAAACCAAAAAAAAAAACAAAACTACAAATTACAACTGCATGCAGTATTGGTGTCTCACAGAGTACGAGGGCACGTAATTTCTCCCAACTGGCATTCTGATATTCTTCCCACTGTACATACTCGCATTCAAGCTGTATTTCCAACTATAAAATAGAATACTGATATCAGGGGGTCAGTTTATATTGTATATATTGTTTAGTGTGTTACCAGTAGTGAATAGTAGGAGAGGTGTGGGGAGGGAGCGTGGCTTATACAGCAACAACGATATCATTGAGGCAAACGTGAGCACAGTATTTATGGTATAAGGGTGCTGAATTTTGGTCCTTTTATTTGTAAAATTATTTGTGCAATATAACATGCCTGTGGGAAGGAAATATTCATCCATCCATCCATCCATTATCTGCACCGCTTATCCTCAGTAGGGTTGCGGGGGGTGCTGGAGCCCATCCAAGCTGTCTTTGGGCAGTGAGCAGGGTACACCCTGAACCAGTTGCAGACCAGTCGCAGGGCACAACACAGACACCGACAACTCACTCGCTCATTCATACCTAGGGACAATTTGGACCGGCCAATTAACCTGACATGCATGTTTTTTGGAATGTGGGAGGGAACCGGAATGCCCGGAGGAAACCCACGCTGGCACGGGAAGAATATGCAAACTCCACACAGAAAGGTTCGATCTCATGTCCTCAGAACTGTGCCGCACACGCGCTAACCACTGCGCCGCCCTGCTGCTTAGGAAATATTCAGTTTTACAAATTTTTTTATAAAATTGCACAAAAAATGTTAAACGGTGTATACAATTTGAAGTGATAAAAAACTGTATAAAAATGGGGAGATGTATAATTAGACAGGTACGCTACTCTGGGGTAATTAATAAAAGTAGGGTTGAAATAGGCTGAGTCAACACTGCCCAAAATGTTGAAACATTTATTCTCGGCTGATACTGTAAGTTTACCCTACTTTAGGTATTGAACACCTGCAAAACATTTTATAGGATGCCAGGCCATTATTTTGGCTATTATTGCGCACTGTTGTTTTGACCATTATGAATTCTTAACATAATTGTCACTATTGGCCAATTATGTGGCTGTTATGTGATTTTCACAGCCTTTAGAGAAGATCTTTCTGCGATTTATTTAAAAATTTCTTGGGAGGGTTTGAAGTTCCGGCTCTCACCCAGTTCTCCTTGAAAATTCAAAATCCATTGATGTCTGCTCTCCTTATTTTGAGTGTCTCATAAACTTTAAACTTGTCACTGACACCAGTTTAATTTTTCAAAATAAATTATCATGTCTAAATTTACATTATATTGTTATTCTTATCACGTTTGCTCACAGCGGCTTAGGAGGTAATAAAGGTTATTATTTTGGTTGATAAATTTACTGTAGTGTTGGATTGTCCTTTATTTTTATCTTGTTTTTATTAGAAAATATAACCAATACTTAAAATTAGCAGTATCTGCCAAAGGAATACAAATACAAATATTTTTAAATAAGTAATTACATGCAACAAAATTATTAGCAAGATTTATACCTTGTAGAATTTATTATTTTTTGGAGTGCAATCTTAAACAAGCAAGTTATTTAATATATTTCCCCCTTATTACCTCATGGGCATATAACTACAAGTTTTTGGCTGCAACCTACTGATATGGATAAATGTTACAGGTACTTGGCTGATGACTGGAAGAAAGATACAATGGCATGCTTTTTTGCCAAGATAAAATTGTGCACTTTCCCGCAGCACACGAGACAAGGTCTCACGGCGCATTAGTGTTCCTACGCATACTAGTATTCCTTGGCACAATAGCTCAACTGCACAAAATTTAATATGTTAATTATAGGCGAACTTTAAGACGATTTAAGGGAGAATTAATCAAATATGTAGAAACACGCTAATCATGTCAATAATTTCTAATGCCTGATAGAAATGTCAAGTCAAGTCATGTTTATTTGTATAGTCCTTAATCACAAGGTGTCTCAAAGGGCTGCAGGATGGAAGTAAGAAACAGAAAAAGAGCAAGAGAGAACTAAAGAAAGACAGGACTGATGGAAAAGAGAAAAAAGAAACGATTAAAGGAAGAGATAATGAAGGAAATGACAAAGGAAAGAGATAAATAAAGAAGGAAGAGAGAAGGAAGGTAGTGAGAAAGATCAAAGGAGAGAGAAATGCAGAAAGAAAAAGAAATAAGGATGGAATGAAGAGGAAAAAAGAAGAAGAGAGGAAAAAGACAAAAAGAGCAAGAGAGAAAAAAGAAACAAAGGAAGAGAGGAAAGAAGGAAGAAGTAAAACAATAATGAAGGAAGAGAGAAAAGTGAGCGAGCGAGAAAGAAAAAATAGCAGGAGAGAAAGAACGAGAGCAAGAAAGAAACAAAGGAAGAAAGGGGAGAAAGAAAGAAAGAAAGGTACAGAAGAAGGAGGTGAAGTGCATTAAAAGTGCAAATGGAAATGCCGCTTTAAGCAACATTTTCATGTTGAATAGGAAAAGGATATTGAGCTTATCCTGAATCGAAATGTTGTGATTCAAATTGTTTGGGTTGCACATTCCTTTATAAATCGCAGAAAGGATAACAGGGATGAAATTTCCAAGAAAATCACAAAGACCCATCACTGGTGAGCTATTTTCAGAATTGGTCACTATGGCTGCAAAAGATCAAAACATGCAGGCCCCCATTTTTTTTAATCAAAAGTAGGAAAACTACATAATTATACGCTGGCGCCGCCCCCACTGTGAAGCGGGTATCACAGTACAGTGTTCAAGAAACTCCTCTCGAGGCCTCGCAGACAAAAAGTCAATTTGTTGGCTCCAACGGCTACACAAAGGGCGCTAGTTGCTCGGCAGAGAGGGCCCCCTCGCATCAAGAGGCCGGGGGCCGTGATGCATGCATCCCCCCCACTCCCTGCGTTTTCATTATTTATCTCCGGCCACCTCAGGCGAGGGGGAACTCATTAAGGGCTGCCCACAGGTGGCCTTTGCAGGCTTTTCCAGTTCTGAAGAGAGGAGGAGAAAAAGTGACCGTTTCGGGTCACGAGACGGCAGACGCCGAATCGATGCCGCCATACGCTTTGATTAAGACATGGGGGAAGAAGTTCAGAGAGGGAATCCTAGCAACTAGATACACCAAATTAGACTGCCTGCAAATCAAAGTGAAATAAAATCCAATAAATGCGAACAGTCAAGTAGGTATGCTGTCTCAAAAATGCAAGCAAATAACTTTTCTTTTGAAAATAATAACTTTTTATCCAGAAATCATTTTGCATTTTGAAATACACAGAATAAGCTGGGTGCCATCAAAACAAACTTTGGCAATTGGCAATCAGAATTTAGGAACAACCGTATTCAATTTGATTAAACTAGTTTCCAAGGCAATTGTTTTGGTCATTTCATAAGTAGAATTAATGTCGTAGTAGTTAGAGTAATCAATAAAAACCTTGAATGAATGGGGATGAATAAAGTATCTATCTATCTATCTATCTATCTATCTATCTATCTAAAATCATGGGGAATGTTATATTCATTACAAGTAAATATGTTGAATGCCAGTATCTATCAGATAGCGATCCATTTACTCAACTCTTAATTCAACACTGATACTGTTAATAAGGAGAATACAAAGGAGAATAAAAAGAAGACAAAGGTGAAAAATAAGAAATTGACAAAGGGAAAAATGACAAAGAAGAGGACGACCAATCAGATGGAAAAGAAGACAACAAAGAGGAAGAAAAAGAAGATGAACATAAAGGAAGATAAAGAGGAATATATAGATGAAGAGGACAGAGAGGAAGAAAAAGTAGACAAAAGAAGCAGAACAATACACAAAGGAACGTGAATAGTTATGAAAAGAGAGGAGTCGAAGAAGCAGACGAGGACAAAGAAGAAGGAAAAGAATATAAAGAGCAAGAAAAAGAAGGTGAAGATGAAGCAGAAAAGCCAAAAAGAGAAAGTGGAGGTGAAGAGAGAGAAGAAGCAGAAGAAAAATATGAAGAACCAGAAGAAAAAGATGGAGATGATGGGAAAAGAAGTAGAAGAAAATTTAAAAGTAGCATAAAGGAGAACAAGAACAAAATATTGAGAGCAAGGAAAAGAAGATGAAAAAGAGGCAGCATAATTCAAATATTGGAGAGAGAGAAACTGAAGAAAGAAAATATGCAAAAAATTAACAGGAAGAAACAGAAGAAAAAAATAAGTGAGGAAATGGAGCATGAGAAGCAGAAGAATAAGGAAAAACAAAAAGAAGTAGAAGAACAAGAAAAATAGAAAGAAATGAACATGAAGAATAGAAAGATAGAAGGGAAAAACAAGAATAAGACGAACATCAATAAGCAGAAAAAGAAGAAGGAGAAGAACAAGGGAAAGAAAACGATCAATAAGTATAGAAAGAACAAGATGAGAAAGAACAAGAAGAGGGAAAAGCAGAGAAGAAAAAAAAGAATACACAAAAAAAGATTAACAAGAAGAAGGAGTAAAAGCAAAGGAAAAGAGAAGAAAAAAGGAATATAAACATGCTCAAGAAGAAGAAGTGTGAAGGAAAACAGAAGGGAGAATCCCTGCCAAAAATAACAAATAAATGAAAAATTAATTTTAATTAAAATAAAAAAATACAAAATAAAATAAGTGTGTAGTGCAGGAATATGTACATTGATGCATATGACAAATATGCACTACTGTGCATAGTGAAAGAAAGAAAAAGTCAAAATCGAGCATCGTTACTCTCAAAAGTGTGCGATCCCGTTCACACTAACACTTCAAAGTCCACATGTGATCTGAATCTTCGTGCAAGCTTTTTTAAAGAGTATTGCATGCACATGCTACACTGTGCCACTTCCTATTCCGAGGCCCGGTGAAAAATACGCAGACGCTTCTCACACCTATATTAAAAAGAAAAAAAAACTCCTCCCAAACCATCGCACCAAATAAAACAAACAGTCTTGTGCTACATAGGCGTGGCCCCGAAAATGACAGCGCTGTCCTTGGTGGCGTGACAGCAGGCCCCGGAAATAAAAGCAGCCTGTTTTGGGAGTGCCCCGCAAGGCCGCAGTCTGAGCCGGGCCATTAAAGTTGACTTACGAGCGTGCCGGGCGCAGTGCGGGACACAAGCCTGCACTGTCTCTTAACGCCCACTCCAAAAAACCAGTGTCTGCAACAAATCACCTCATGAGGGAGGTGCCGGGTTTTCACGGTGATTCGGGTATGGTTAATTAATTCTTTGCGCTGAAAATAAATAAATAAAAATTATATATATATATATATATATATATATATATATATATATATATATATATATATATATATATACAGGGAGTGCAGAATCATTAGGCAAGTTGTATTTTTGAGGATTAATTTTATTATTGAACAACAACCATGTTCTTAATGAACCCAAAAGTCTCATTAATATCAAAGCTGAATATTTTGGAAGTTGGAGTGGGGCTTTTTTAGTTTTAGCTATTTTAGGAGGATATCTGTGTGTGCAGGTGACTATTACTGTGCATAATTATTAGGCAACTTAACAAAAAACAAATGTATACCCATTTCAATTATTTATTTTCATCAGGGAAACCAATATAACAGCTCAACATTCACAAATATACATTTCTGACATTCAAAAACAAAACAAAAACAAATCAGTGACCAATATAGCCACCTTTCTTTGCAAGGACACTCAAAAGCCTGCCATCCATGGATTCTGTCAGTGCTTTGATCTGTTCACGATCAACATTGCGTGCAGCAGCAACCACAGCCTCCCAGACACTGTTCAGAGAGGTGTACTGTTTTCCCTCCTTGTAAATCTCACATTTGATGAGGGACCACAGGTTCTCTATGGGGTTCAGATCAGGTGAACAAGGAGGCCATGTCATTAGTTTTTCTTCTTTTAGACCCTTTCTTGCCAGCCACGCTGTGGAGTACTTGGATGCGTGTGATGGAGTGTTGTCCTGCATGAAAATCATGTTTTTCTTGAAGGATGCGGACTTCTTCCTGTACCACTGCTTGAAGAAGGTGTCTTCCAGAAACTGGCAGTAGGACTGGGAGTTGAGCTTGAGTCCATCCTCAACCCGAAAAGGCCCCACAAGCTCATCTTTGATGATACCAGCCCATACCAGTACCCCACCTCCACCTTGCTGGCGTCTGAGGCGGACTGGAGCTCTCTGCCCTTTACCGATCCAGCCACGGGCCCATCCATCTGGCCCATCAAGACTCACTCTCATTTCATCAGTCCATAAAACCTTAGAAAAATCCGTCTTGAGATTTTTCTTGGCCCAGTCTTGACGTTTCAGCTTGTGTGTCTTGTTCAGTGGTGGTCGTTTTTCAGCCTTTCTTACCTTGGCCATGTCTCTGAGTATTGCACACCTTGTGCTTTTGGGCACTCCAGTGATGTTGCAGGTCTGAAATATGGCAAAACTGGTGGCAAGTGGCATCTTGGCAGCTGTACGCTTGACTTTTCTCAGTTCACGGGCAGTTATTTTGCGCCTTGGTTTTTCTACATGCTTCTTGCGACCCTGTTGACTATATTGAATGTAACGCTTGATTGTTCGATGATCACGCTTCAGAAGCTTGGCAATTTTAAGAGTGCTGCATCCCTCTGCAAGATATCTCACTATTTTTGACTTTTCAGAGCCTTTCAAGTCCCTCTTCTGACCCATTTTGCCAAAGGAAAGGAAGTTGCCTAATGATTATGCACACCTGATATAGGGTGTTGATGTCATTAGACCACACCCCTTCTCATTACAGAGATGCACATCACCTGATATGCTTAATTGGTAGTAGGCTTTCGAGCCTATACAGCTTGGAGTAAGACAACATGCATAAAGAGGATGATGTGGTCAAAATACTCATTTGCCTAATAATTCTGCACTCCCTGTATATACACACAGGACTGTCTCAGAAAATTAGAATATTGTGATAAAGTTCTTTATTTTCTGTAATGCAATTAAAAAAACAAAAATGTCATACATTCTGGATTCATTACACATCAACTGAACTATTTCAAGCCTTTTATTATTTGAATATTGCTGAATTTGGCTTACAGCTTAAGAAAACTCAAAAATCCTATCTCAAAATATTAGAATATCATGAAAAAGTATACAAGTAGGCTATTCAACTAATCACCTGAATCATCTAATTAACTCGAAACACCTTGCGAGGGTTTCCTGAGCCTTAAAAACACTCAGCTTGGTTCAGTAAACTAAATCACAAGTATGGGGAAGACTGCTGATCTGACTGCTGTCCAGAGGACCATCATTGATACCCTCCATCAGGAGGGTAAGACACAAAAAGAAATTTCTCAAAGAGCAGGCTGTTCACAGAGTGCCGTTTCAAAGCATATCCACAAAAAGTCTGTTGGAAGGGAAAAATGTGGCCGGAAACGCTGCACAACCAAGAGGGATGACCGCAGCCTTAACAAAATTGTGAAGAAAAGCCGCTTCCGGAATTTGGGGGAGCTTCAAAGACAGTGGGCTGAAGCTGGAGTCCAGGTATCAAAAGCCACAGTTCACAGACGTGTCCGGGAAATGGGCTACAATAGCCGTATTCCCATGGTCAAGCCACTTCTGAACTCAAGACAACGGAAGAAGCGTCTGACTTGGGCTATGGAGAAGAAGCACTGGACAGTTGCAGGGTGGTCCAAAGTCCTCTTTTCAGACGAAAGCAAGTTTTGCATTTCATTTGGAAGTCAAGGCGCCAGAGTCTGGAGAAAGGCTGGAGAGGAGCAAAATCCAAGTTGCTTGAAATCCAGTGTGAAGTTCCCACAGTCAGCAATGGTTTGGGGAGCCATGTCAGCTGCTGGTGTTGGTCCACTGTGTTTCATCAAGTCCAGAGTAAATGCAACTGTGTACCAAGAGATTTTAGAGCACTACATGCTTCCATCTGCTGAAAAGCTTTATGGAGATGAGGATTTCATTTTCCAGCATGATCTGGCACCTGCCCACAGTGCCAAAACCACCAGTAACTGGTGCACTGATCATGGCATCACTGTCCTTGATTGGCCTGCTAATTCCCCTGACCTGAACCCCATCGAGAATTTGTGGGGTATAGTTAAGAAGAAGATGAAAGACACCAGACCTACAAATGCAAATGAGCTGAAGGCCGCTATCGAAGCATCCTGGGCACCAATAACACCTCAGCAATGCCACAGGCTGATTGCCTCCATGCCACGCCGGATTGATGCAGTAATCCGTGCAAAAGGATTCCCGACCAAGTACTGAGTGCATCAATGGACATTTTCAAATGTTTGATTTAGTTTTGCTGTTATAAAATTATTTTTTTACTTGGTCTGAGGAAGTATTCTAATATTTTGAGATAGGATTTTTGAGTTTTTTTCAGCTGTAAGCCAAAATCAGCAATATTCAAATAATAAAAGGCTTGAAATAGTTCAGTTGATGTGTAATGAATCCAGAATGTATGACATTTTTGTTTTTTTAATTGCATTACAGAAAATAAAGAACTTTATCACAATATTCTAATTTTCTGAGACAGTCCTGTATATATATATTCATTCATTTTATTAATTTGAGACGGGTAGAATGAAGACACAAATTTGTTTTGGACTGCCACTTTAAGCAATAGTCGACTGGGGATAATGGATCACATAGGCAGGCCATAATGGCACAAATCGGCAACCCAAATAACACAAAAATAAGGCGCTCCGTCGGCCCCAGCCCTCAGCAATTGTCGACCAGTTATAACAGATAGCGGTCACACGGGTGGAATTAATTTAAATGGGCGACACAAATTTGTTTTCAGCCTGCGCTCTAGGAAATAGTCCACTGAGGATAATGGATCACGGCCAAAACAGTGCAGTTAATTTTAGGCAAGCCACAATGGCACACTTCACGAGCCCAAACCGAAAAAAAGAGGGAAAAAAAGTATGCACTCTGCCATCGCCAGCTATTAGCAATAGGCGACCGGGGATAATATATCGCAGCCACAAGCATTTCATGTGAAGCGGGCAAGAACAACGCACTTTGTAATAAAGTGCCTTCTGCCACGACCAGCAGTATAGAATTGGGGATTGCGGCCAAAATGCAATTTGCCAGCCATTGAGCGTAAAGACACTTCTATTCTATTCTACCGGAACCTGAAACAATTTTGACGATAATTTAAGACTTAATACCATCTAAAACCGAAGGAGAAGAAAGGGAAGGAAAAAGCATATTTGTTGGGAAACAGAGAAAAATGATAGTATGAAAGTTAATACAGTACCTTGTGGAATTCAAGTAGTGTGTGGAGAAAGAGTCCTGGACAGAAGCCACGAATGGGCAGGTCAAAAGACTGCAAAGAGAAACAAAATGCTTTAATGCTTGGCTAAGGCTTCCTCCACTAATACATTAGTTTTTTTAAGGTACTAAAACAGTTGTAAGTAGGGGTGAAATGAATAAAATAAATAATGGAACGGGCCCTTGGCACAAAAGTCTTACTTAATAATTTGTATAAAGAAATGAAAAATATGTGCAAAGGGCAAAGAAGGAGCTTAGGAGGAGAGTCATATTTTAAGAAAAAATGGTGCCTGAATCATACATAAAGCTCATCTAAGTGACAGTTTTTTTTTTGTGTTGAGGGCCTCATCAAGCTAAGACATTTGTAATAGCAGCCAGGCCAGCAGGACAAAAAAAATGATTAATTGATTCCTGACCCGATGCCTTGGCAAGGCATGAGGAAAAACAGATATTCTATTTTTTTAAAAATCTGTATTCATGAATAATAATAAATGCATCCATTTATATGCATATTTAATCGGTTTTACTTCATCAAACTAGTTGTAAAGACCCAGATGTATGTAACGTATTATGCAGGGGGGTAATAAAGGGACACTGGGGACAAGACTGGGACCAAGTGATTTGCCAACCCATAAAGATGGAAACACGCTAGACTTGGTTCTGACTCGAGGAGTTTTAACCTCAAACACTATGGTGTTACAGTGTACTACCGTTATCTCGGATCATTATTTAGTTACATTTGAGGTGCTAGCTAAATGTAGTGCTAAAAAAGCTGAAGTATTTAGCGGACGCAATATAAGCACTGGCACAGTTTCTGAGCTCTTTGAACTCCTTCCTGGAGCAGTTGCGTCCTTTCCTTCATACAATGGCTCGATTGACTCACTCATGAATGAGTTTAATACTACCCTGGCTAGTGTCCTGGATTCAATAGCGCCCATAAAGCTTAAATCACGTCCTAAAAGACGCACGCCTTGGTTTACTGATGAAACTAGAACCCTTAAACAAGAATGCAGGAAATTGGAAAGAAAATGGCACGCTACCAAGCTTGAGGTTTTCCATCAAACCTGGTGTGACAGCTTGGTAAGGTATAAAGCGGCCCTTGCCTCTGCAAAATCGGCCTACCTTTCAAAGGTGATTGCGTCACAAAAGAACAATCCCAAAGTCCTTTTTGACACTGCAGCATCGCTTACAAGGCAACAGACTATCGCAGATAGTTCGACCCACTCTGCTCATGACTTAACGGTCTTCTTTACTAAGAAGATTCAATGCATACAGGAAGAAATTGCTAAAGACATTATTAATACCACAAATATTAAAGGGCTGAAATCTACAGATGCACGACAGGGTGGCTGTCCAGGGAATTTGTCCAGTTTTAGTGAAATGTCACTTGATGATCTCAAACAGGTGGTGAATGCGGCCGAACCGACAACTTGCCAGTTCGACCCGCTCCCAGGTTCACTTATTAAAAGTCTTTTTGGCGTCCTTGGACCTTCAGTTCTAAATATTATAAACATATCACTCTCCCCAGGTGTAGTTCCAGCAGCTTTTAAGTCCGCCGTTATCAAACCCACACTGAAACGACCCAACCTTGATCCAGAAATCTTATGTAATTATAGACCTGTGTCAAACCTACCTTTCCTTTCTTAAGTACTTGAAAAAGTAGTGGCACAGCAGCTGAATGATTTCATATCCGAGAATAAACTTTTTGAATTTATGCAATCAGGATTCAGGGATAACCACTCTACTGAGACAGCTCTGATCAAGGTAACAAATGATCTCCTACTGGCAATGGATTCTGGCGCTTCATCACTTTTGCTGCTGCTGGATCTTAGTGCTGCTTTTGACACAGTGCACCACAATTTCCTACTAGAACGGTTGGAAAAATGGATTGGTCTCTCAGGAACCGTCCTCTCGTGGTTCAGATCCTACCTCTCAGATAGGACGCACTGTGTTAAATATGGCGAAATGACATCTGAGCCCTTTAATGTTACCTGTGGTGTTCCGCAGGGTTCAGTGCTTGGCCCCCTTCTTTTCAGCATTTACATGCTTCCATTAGGTGATATTATTCGCAAGTACAATATCAGTTTCCACTGCTACGCAGGCGACACTCAACTATATCTTCCGTTGGAGGAATCTCCCACACTAAACTGTGGAAATTTGGAGGCCTGCCTCATTGAGATAAAAGAGTGGATGACACTCAATTTCTTGCGTCTTAACTCTGAAAAGACCGAAATGTTAGTCATTGGTCCATCTAAATGCCGTGACTTATTCTCAAAAACTGCTGTGAACATTGACAAATGTCACATCACACAGAGTGACTCAGTTAAAAATTTAGGTGTCATATTTGACCCTGATCTATCCTTTGAAACGCATGTAAAGAAAATTACTAGAACCTCTTTCTTCCATCTTCGTAACATTGCTAAAATTCGTTCTATACTGTCTCAGTCGGATGCGGAAATTATAATTCATGCGTTTGTTACCTCCCGTCTTGATTACTGTAATGTACTACTCTCTGGTCTCCCGAAGTCAAGAATCAAGTCTCTTCAGCTGGTACAAAATGCCACAGCGAGGCTTTTAACTAGGACAAAAAAGTCCGATCACATCACACCGATTTTGGCTAACCTGCATTGGCTACCAGTTAGCCTTAGATGTGATTTCAAGTTTCTCCTAGTATTATACAAAATCATACATGGACTTGCTCCCTCTTATCTTTCAGATCTGATTCCCCCCTATGTCCCGGTACGAAGCCTACGATCTGAGAGTGCCGGTCTTCTGGTGATCCCAAGAGCAAAGACGTGTTCTGCTGGTTCGAGAGCGTTCTCCATTCGGGCACCGGTGCTGTGGAATGCTCTTCCCCCTAGATCCGATCTGCAACCTCAGTGGAAATGTTTAAATCTAAGCTTAAAACTCACTTGTACTCTATAGCATATCCCCTACTCTTCTCGTCGGCTCCAGAGCAGGGGAATGTATAATAATATTCTGAAAAATAGTCTGTGTAATATAGTGTAATAATCTCTGAAGCCCTTTGAGACTCTTCGTGATTTAGGGCTATACAAATAAAAATGACTTGACTTGACTTGACTTGACTAGTACTTTAAAGAAAAAAAAACTTTTTGTTTAGTGGCCTGGTCGAGGCCCACAGGCTGTAGTTTGCACACGACTGCTTATCAATTTCCGAAAAGTCAATTTTACCTAAAGGAGAATAAACTCCACAACAGTTCAATTGAATAAAACAACTTAGTAAACTCAGATATTTCATAAAAAAAATAAAATAAATAAAATTTTAAAAAGTGACAAAGGAGCCAAATTTGTGAAGAATACCAGGCCCAGCTTATATTCCGAAAAATACACTCTAGTTCTGAAGGTGGCAGTTATGGATATAACAACTCTGTCAGGACCAGAACGGAGACAGGACCCACTTGCATTTCGTTTCTCACAAGTTTTATTAAAGGAAAGAGAAAGGTCTGCACCCATGATCCGGGGTTCGCTAAGCGCAGTAAGCAGGTCTCTCTGAACGGATCTTCCGTGGCAAGCGATGGCGGTGTCGGGAACGGAAAAACGGGTCAGTACTTGGGACAGGAGAGCAAAAACGTGGTCGGGGTCGGAAGCGAGTCGTAAGCCATGAAAGGAGAGTAGACGTGATCGGGGACAAAACAGGTCGAAAGCCGGGACAGGAGAGTAGACGTGGTCAGGATCAAAAACGGGTCGAAGCCGGGGGACAGACGGGAGCAAAAAACAGGTGGGAGTAAGGGTCGAAAAAAGGCTTGCCTAGTGTAAACTGAGGTTCGCAGACGGAGTGGCAAAAGGAGACAGATACGAGTGGGTT
The DNA here is from genome assembly GCF_059441175.1 of Urocampus carinirostris. Taxonomy (NCBI): domain Eukaryota; kingdom Metazoa; phylum Chordata; class Actinopteri; order Syngnathiformes; family Syngnathidae; genus Urocampus; species Urocampus carinirostris. The sequence goes on along the minus strand of NC_142355.1, from coordinate 32,891,004 downwards.
TAAATAGGGACAGGGAGCCAATCAAAGTATGAGGCAGTTGGCGCCAAAGGAGCGGGCAAAGGTGATTCCGATCGGTAATTATGACAAATTCAGGTAAAACAACTCTTAAAACATTTTTTAAATCACAATCCTAAAGGCTGACTGGAACAGACTAGAAACCATTCAAAAAAATTGTAATAATCATAATAATCCCGTGATCACGTGAAAGTTCTCTAATTTGTTCAACCTATCACTACTGTTTAAGGGAGGACGGGTACCACTTTTATTTCTGTACATTCCAACTGTTCAGACTACCCTTGGAAATGATTTTTTTCTTCAAAAAATCTATGAAAACATGTACGACATTTGCTTTACTTTTGGCAAAAATAAATAAAACAATACTATAAAATGTTAACTCAATTGCTAAACTGACTAGCTTGCCAGCTACATCGCCCAGTTCTGAGTGCTGGCTTGCTTTGGCCAGCTAAGAAAACCAGCTTGAATTGGGACTTTTGGCCACTGAAAAATATGGAAATCTGACTTACTGTGCGTTTTCCGTCACTCCAGAAAGGGGAACGTCCTCACACAAGCAGTCCAGTTCATCAGTCAGGCTGCTAGCGCGGGTGATGTCGGTGGACATGTCATCACCATGGCTCTTCTTGACTGGAAAGAAAAATTTGCGTTTAAGTTGTGTTTTTGGACAATGTATACGTATTACTATGTTTTCTTATGGATGTTGACAATGTATTGTTACCCAATGCAAAATCTATTGTAGTCTGGTCATCCTGGAAGGGGGATTACAACTTCCGAGGCCCCTTCTCAAGGTTTCTTACTTTCCTCATGTTAAGGTTTAAAGTTTTTCCTTGCCCGCATGTTGGTTTCAGATCAGAGGCTGGTGTACTTGTGCCCTGTGCAGTCCTTTGAGAAATTTTGTGATTAAGGGCTATACATATAGATGTAAATTGCCTCGACTTGTAAGGTTTTCACTAAAGGTGTCATGGCTTACTCTTATATTTGTCATTGCCTTTTATATTTTCATAAAACATAATATTTATATCACTAAAATTCTATGTTTTTGTGGCCAATATTCTAATTGGTTGGTCACATGACACGAGTAATCCAGGTGCTTGCTAGAAAGCATCCAATATCATTTGCTAGAAAAGTTCTCTACAACTTAGTGCTTACTTCTTTCCTGTTCAAGCTCTGGCAACGGTTTAGTTTAAAAGTTTAGAGTTTAATTTGGTCTTTGAGAGTTGTACGTTGATTATTTTGATTAATTCATGTTTTAGTTCCCTCCAAAAAATACAACTGTTACAATCTAACTGGGGCAGCACGGCGGCGCAGTGGTTAGCGCGTGTGCGGCACAGTTCTGAGGTCGTGGGAACCTCCTGCGTGGGTTCAAATCCAGCTCCCGGCCTTTCTGTGTGGAGTTTGTATGTTCTCCCCGTGCTTGTGTGGGTTTCCTCCGGGCACTCCGGTTTCCTTTCACATTCCAAAGACATGCATTTCAGGTAAATTGGCCGGTCCAAATTGTCCCTAGGTGTGACTGAGCGAGTGAGTTGTCTTTCCCCGTGTGCCCTGCGATTGGCTGGCAACCAGTTCAGGGTGTCCCCTGCCCACTGCCCGATGATTGCTGGGATGGGCTCCAGCACCCCGCGACCCTACTGAGGATAAGCGGTGCAGCTAATGAGATGAGATGAGACAATCTCTGTACTCTCTAAGGCAATATGTTAATGCTTATGTAGATAAAACAGACCTCATACAGGTTTCTTTTTATTGTTACTGAGAGTACTGTATTTTGTTTTGATTTGTAATCAGTTTTACAAACTACAATTATTATAAATGTCTCCGGAAGCGCTCAACTTGAATTGTGTACTTGAGGAATTACACTTTGCTGCATGTAATGGCAACTAAATAAACAGAAAAAAAGCTTTTGCTAGTGATAGATTAGATTCACCTTTATTATTATTGATTTTCAATAATAAAGTCAAGAAAATGGACAGCAAAAGGTACCTGGAGAAGAAGGGCAGCTCATAGTGAAAGACGACCAAGAATGATGACGAGAGCCTGGTTGCCATTTAAGAAGGAAAAAGATGCAGGATTGAACATACACAAGTAAAATGTCAGGAACCACTGTTGTATTTGGTTCATGGATTCATGAGAGTCAGTCAAGGTGATGAATCAAACTTTGTGTTCACTTACATGCTGGCAATAATTCGATTGCAAACGGAATATCGCGAGTATTCCGATTATTAAGGCCAGGTAAATATGCACATTAATCAGATTAAGGTCTTAGTCCGTTTGTGTGTATTCTGATTGCAAAAATTGGGTTAATTCTTTCATTTTCCAAATAATTTCTGTATACATAACCTGACTATTGCACTTGACTGGGATATTACACTCAAAAACCAGGATTTTGTGTTTAAAACTTACAGTCAATTTGAAAACTAAAAAATTACCTATTACCTGTTTATTGATGCTTTTATCCAAAAGGAGCATCACATAGTGCGTAAACTTTGTTTATGAGTTATGCTAAGACGATAAAACTTTATTTTTCTATGCTAAAGTTTATATATTGCTGTCTTACCCTGGCAATCAAATGACAAATAGCTGTAGGTTCATATATACTGATTCATCTGTGTCATGTAGGGAAGCAAACCCCTACCCAAAAAACAGCCTGGAGAGGGATGGGCACCACCAGGCTGTACTTGCCCAAGACATACAGCAGGAAGTGGTGCCCCAACAATCTTGGAGGTTAAGGGATTCGTGAACCGTGATACGCATTTCAGGAATCTGATTGCTTGTGTGCACACGCAGTTTCCATCACCTGGGATATTTTATGCCTCAAAGCACTGTGGAAATTGTGGGACAAATACAAATGTTGCAAACTTTGACTTACTTGCTAAAAAGCCGAGTGTGTTTTGGTTAATTCCGCCAGGACATTTTTGTTTAACTTCCCCCATAGCGAAAATGCCACAATTGTATCCATCTCTATATAGTCCATGTCACAATTGTATCCATCCATGTATAGTGTAAGTCTATGATTCTGGCTAGCCACGTATGAGCACATCTTTGCCTTTGGAATCAGAATACCCACCAAGGCCATATATACGGGGTTATTTGTTTGTTCTAAGGCATGTAATTGTCTCATTCAGATTGCTCCAGGAATCCAATATTTCGCTTCCAATCGGATAATTACCTGCATGTAAACATACCCATCGACAGAGGTTTTGAATTAGACGATGCAAATAGTAAGGACGAAGAAAGAAGCTGAAAATGTATGTAACTCACCTGTCTGTTTGAGCATTCTTGTAATTCCTGTTGAGGGGAAAATCATCAAATTTTGAAGCAAACAAATTCAAATGAAATAAACATTTTTACATACCTCCCTCAGTGCTACTCGGCTCTTCCATAAAGAAAGGGACATTCTTCTTCTCCACGGAGTCTTCGATGTGATCGTAGGTGATCTGAGGGATGGAAACACCCCGTTCCGACGACTGGCAGATGGAGCCGTTACCTCGGAACGACTTCAGCCTCCTTTTGGGGCCCTTCTTCTGGAATTTGTGACAAAAAAAAAAAAAAAAAAAAATATGAAGTGGCAGCATATGGGAAAAAAAAAACTTTAAAAGCTTGCAGGCTCAACTAATCTTCTGCTATCATACAATGAATAGAATAGAATTGTCTTTATTGATAACAACATAGTGTAGATAGTTTGCAACATTTAACATGGCATTCCAGGATAAAAATGTAATAAAATACATAAAACAATGAAATAAAAATATAAGGGGAAAATTGTGTAATGTGATTGCACACCAAGTCACATCACTGCAAAAACATTAAAATGAAAAAATAAATATTGATCATTTCATGTATTATTTGTCTTATTTTTAAGATATATTTGACGAATTTCACTTGTAAAATAAGAAAATAATCAACAATTAAAAATATCTGATAGGGCAAAAATTCTTTTTTTTTATAAGGTAAGAAAAAGCTTAATATTTGTATATCAATTTGCCACCTGCCCTGTTAAAAAAGGTTGCTCATTTCAAGTACCGTATTTTCCGCACTATAAGGCGCACCGGGTTATAGGGCGCACCCCCAAAAAATAGTTTTTGGTCCTATTTTTTACATACATAAGGCGCTACAATGGGAAAGTCGACAAAACAGTCTGATAGTTCAGTCCAACTTATTACCCCCTTAACATTCCGAAAGCTTGCAAAGACGCAAATACGTGTCGAGAACACGTGCGAATGCGGTGTCCGTACGATGTCACTCAAATGCATCGTTCCATCATTCGGAAGGTTAAAGTCTTGGGATTCAAGAAATGCCAACCATTCCTTAGTATCTATTTTCTTTTTCGCTCGCAACTTTACTGTGCATATGACAATAAACACTTGGAATTGAGTTTAATTTAAAAATAGACACTCCATTCCATCCATTATCTGCACCGCTTATCACAGAAACATCGAGTTCAGTCTGAAACAAGATACATGGACAATATAAAACCCGGAGTAGCTCACCGAAGTCGTTGTGTTCATAATAATGTGCAGCCAATGTCCTCTTATATCCGTAAGGGTAGTAAATCCAGGAGAATACAATATTTACAAATACAGAATAGAAAAAAATGCTTTCTCTATGCCGTCAGCCACATGCTATACACATTCATCTTTTTTGGCCAATTGCAGGCTTTGTTTCGCCGTTTAAGCCAATGCCAGCCTGTAAGTGATAAAAAGGATCCGCCCCTTGACCTCCGAATAACTTTAGCCAATAGTGATCGATTCAACTGATGATTGCCACATCTTTTTCGGCCAATTGCAGGCTTTGTTTGCCGTTCAAGCCAATGCCAGCCTGTAAATGATAAAAAGGATCCGCCCCTTGACCTCCGAATAATTTTAGCCAATAGTGATCGATTCAAATGATGATTGACACATTGGTTAGCCAATGAAACACCGGTAAATAAATCCCAGCATACACCGCGTACTACTTGGCGTTCGGGGGAAAATCTAGTCGGCGGCTGCAAGATGGTTGGAAAACTTTGCAATTTTAAAATTAATCCATAAATAAGGCGCACTGTATTATAAGGCGCATGGTCAGCTTTTGAAAAAAATAAAGGCTTTTGGGTGCGCCTTATAGTGCGGAAAATACGGTATTATTTTTCTTATTTTCCTAGAAAATTTGAAATAGTTTGTCATTTGAAAAAAAAATGTTCATCGTTGAAGGGGGATTACCTCATGTGCGGTCCCTTATCAAGGTTTGTTTATTTTCCTCATGTTGAGGTTTTTGAGTTTTTCCTTGCCCTCATGTAGGTTTTAGATCAGGAGATGGTGTAATGATAGTCTGCGGTTTGCAATAATCTGTGGTCTGTGCAGGGGGTATTAACTTTATGTGTGGTCCCTTCAAGGTTTCTTTATTTTCCTCATGTTGAGGTTTTTGAGTTTTTCCTTGCCCTCATGAAGGTTTTAGATCACGGGGTGGTGTTACAATAGTCTATAGTCTGTGCAGCCCTTTGAGACTCCTTGTGATTAAGGGTGTCACAAATAAACATGACTTGACTTGCAGAATTTTTGTTTTAAAGATTTTTTGAATTTGAATTAAAAAAAAAAAAAATCTAAAGATGGACAAAACTATCCATCACCTGCCATACCAGAAAACGTTTTTTTATGTACTTGTTTTTTTTAATTGTAATTTATTGTGAAATGCATTTAATAATTACTTTTCTTAATTTACTACCAAAAAACAATTCAATGTTTTAAAATAAGACAAAATATAAATTCTGATGGGCAGCACGGCGGCGCAGTGGTTAGCGCATGTGCGGCACAGTTCTGAGGTCATGAGATTGAACCTCCTGTGTGGAGTTTGCATGTTCTCCCCGTGCTTGCATGTGTTTCTTACGGGCACTACGGTTTCCTCCCACATCCCCAAATCATGCATGTCAGGTTAATTGGCCGATCCGAATTGTCCCTAGGTGTGAATGAGCAAGCGAATTGTCTGTCCCTGTGTGCCCTGTGACTGGCTGGCAACCGGTTCAGGGTGTCCCCTGCCCACTGCCCGAAGATGGCTGGGATGGGCTCCAGCACCCCCGCAACCCTACTGAGGATAAGCGGTGAAGATAATGGATGGATGAATGGATAATTTCTGAGATAGGTGGTGGTATTTTAGGAAATGAGAAATAAAAAATTGCAGACCATTCACCAATTTTTAAGTGTTTTTTTTAATGTGATGAAAAAACATAACCTGGCATTTCAGAACACTTTGCAAAGATTTCTCATCTCATCTCATTATCAGCACTGCTTATCCTCAGTAAGTTTGCGGGGGTGCTGAAGCCCATCCCAGCTATCTTTGGGCAGTGGGCAGAGGACACCCTAAACTGGTTGCCAGCCAATCGCAGGGCACAGAGGGACAGACAACTCGCTCGCTCATTCACACCTAGGGACAATTTGGACCGGCCAATCCACCTGAAAAGCATGTCTTTGGAATGTGGTAGGAAACCGGAGTGCCCGGAGGAAACCCACGCATGCACGGTGAGAACATACAAACTCCGCACAGGAAGTCCGGTAGCTGGATTTAAACCCACACAAAAGGTTCCCAAGACCTTAGAACTGTGCCTGCACACGCGCTAACCACTGCGCCGCCGTGCTGCCCTTGCAAAGATTTGTTTTCCTTATTAATAATTAGTTAAGTCAGTTTTCTTGATTTTTTTCTTAAATATGTAATACATATTTCAAAATACGACATAATGAGATCAGCAGGCCTTTTCCACGTATTTTTTTTTATCTTATTTTGGTAGAAAAAGTTTTATTAGAATATTTAAAAAACATTCTAAGATAAGAAATATAAAATATAGAATGTGCAACGTTTTATGCCAAATGATGTTTTTGCCTTGTCAAAATGTGTTTGGTTTTAACATACCACATTCATAATTACTTTATGAACAATTTACTATTATTATTTCTATGTTAAAAATATGGCTGTAATTGATTTTAATTATTTTACTTTTTCATAATGGACAATATCGTGCGTCTTTTTTTTATAGTTCCACCTTTATAAAGTTACCTCAACAAAATATTCACACCACTCTCCTAAAATCCTCCAGTCATTCTGTGAGAACCAGTGCATGACTCAGAACGAGCCATGAATGATCCATTATAAAAAGTCAGCGATGGCGGAGGTGTCGAATTTTAATCTGACTGAAAAGAACGGAGGAAATATAAAAAGAAGGGAGCGATAAACCAATTATGAAAAAAAAACACGGGGGCCAACCCGGATAGCAAATATCGACGGGACAAAGGGTGAAAGTCACATGCGCTGAGAGAAAAGAACGGAAGCGGCCTCTCCCCCTCCCAGCCCGCGTTGGGCCTTTTTAGGTGCGGGTTCAATGCTACACAAAGATTGTTTTGTTGTTGTTCTGCTAGACAAAAGTTTACTCCCATGAGAAAGGCGGCGGTGACATCATCTCAACTGACTAAGTCTTTGTGCACGGCAGACAAAGGCATCGAGTCATCCTGGTGCGGTTGTGGGTGGGGGGGCACCGGGCATTCGTTTCTGTGTGTTTGTGGGAACTTCACTTGCCCTTTCATTTTGCACGGCCGACGTGCAACACAGCTAATGTTGGTTAAAGTGAAAGACCCACGCATGTAAATCAATCGCAGTTAGTCCGTTACCAAATGCAGAAAAAAAATACAGTGGTACCTCTTTATACGAGCACCTTTAAACATGAGGATTTCGATATACGAGTTTTATTTGAAACATCTCGGCATTCGACAGAATATCTAGGCCATGAGGATCCCCTAAGGCAACCACTAGAGACCTATCACGGCTAGTGAGAGATCACTGTCAAGACCAGCTCGTTCCAGTTTGTGCCTGCAAACTACTCCTGCCAAAAAAATGTGTGTAAATGTATTTTTGTCTGTGCGGTCCAATAAAGTTACAGTAATTTTCATTATAAGTGTAGAGTAAGTGCTTATGTATTCACAACAGTCTCGATCTCTTACCTGTCAACCTCAGCCAATTGCTCCCCGTATTAATGGTTGCTATAAAAAAACTTACAAACACAACACAGCAACTATTTACCTACAGCAAGATAGACTATGCAGTATACTGCCACAATATTAGCAATCTACTATAACGTTGAGATCATCCAAAATATGGCCAGAATGGGAGATCTCCGTCACTCCCCATTTAAGCTCGAATGAAGAGGTACCACTGTACTGGAATTGAAAATTGCAAGGACCAAAAGCTCATGGAAATTTCACGTTTGCAGGCCCCAAGCAATCCATTTTTTGGGGAAGGCGAACATAAGATTTCCCTATTTATTTATTAATAATATTATTATAATTTAGTATTTGTAATTACATTATATTGAAGTAACAATACACACGTACATTCAATACAAGTATCTTAGGGGCCAACTTGCCTATACTTATCCATTTATTTTTCAGTTGGAACTCAGTGTTTCTCAGCCGTTATCATTTCTCATAGCATCATTGCATTACATTTAGGTTTGAAATAATGTTCTCAATAATGTGGATAATACACAATATGTACAGCCAAATGTCCTGCTTAAAAAAAGCTATATTTAAATAGAGTGAAAGTCATGTTCCACTGGCAAATATATAATGAAATATATATATATATATATATATATATATATATAAAAAGTATCATATTAAGTACCAATGCCACAAAAAGTACCAATGCCACATTCCTACACTCACATGTGATTCAATACAAAATATTACCGATATGTTGAGCTTCCTAGTGTTTGGGCTAGAGTTGTCTGATTCCGCCGCATTGATCGCCTCCGGGGTCAGGACGTACATTTTCCACGTTGCCAAGCATCCGTTGGGTTTTTCTGCCGCATAGCAGCGCCAAAGAGTCTGAAGCACATACACATTGGCGTTATGCAGGACCAAAATCAATAGTGTGACAATAAAATAGATAGAAATATAGTTCATAAATTAAAAATCAAATCAACAGAATCTAAATATAAGAAATATGTAAAATAATATCTATGAGATTAAAATATGTGTGAGAATAATTGTGGCAATTCAATGAAATAAAATATTAATCACTAATAAAAACGCTCTGCTCTCTCTATTTCTTTTGCACTGCATTATTTATTAATTTATTTATATTTTTAGGCACAACATCATATTCAAATCAGAGGGTGTCTGATAAGTGTATAGTTTAGTAGCACTAAAATAAGTACAGAATACATCAGTGGATTTTGAACTTGCAAGGAGAACAGGGTAAAGAGCCCAAATCTCAGATAAAAAATTGGAAAGTGTTCCAAAAGCCCTTTCTCTTTATTAACTCTCCTTAAAAAGCATTTCCATCCTGAAGGGTGTGGAAATCCAAGAGACAAAATGATTGGTTCTAGTTACATGATGTAAACAGTTCGTAATAGTGAAAACAACAAATAACCGTGCAAAATAGTAGTCAAGGTAAGAAACTGGAATTCTATGCAATCACCTGTGCAGGTGTCCAATATTAAAAACAAAATAAACTAATCAGTGTTCCTGCCTGTACCCAGTTGATCTGTGCATTTACAGACCGATTAATGGAAAGGCGACTAGCTCAATACATTTAAGATCATGCCCTTGTTTGAAGAGCATGAAATAAATACACATGAGAACAGAGCGTTTTCATTTATTGATGAATATTTTCTTAATATTTTCTTTTCATTTCTACATTTATTTTTCTATTCATAATTTTTTTTTTTTCTTGTATTTGTTATATACATTCATTTATATTAAATTCATCTTTTTATCTGTTAATTTCCATTCATTTTTAAAAAAATATTTTGTATGTATTTTGATTTACAGTAGACCCCCGGGATAGGGCGTCACCTCGTTACATTTTCCCCACCTTAGGACACCAAGAACAAACTTTCTGCAAGTTGACTATACAGTATTGTACTTTTTCAATTGTATTTTTTAGCTATGGGACCCAAGTCTTTTAGTGGTGCTAAAGGGAGAAGCAAAAACATAATAACCATGGAAACAAAGCTTGAGATTATCAAGAAATAGGAAGAAAGCACCTGCATCGTTACCCTCACTAAGGAACACGGCCGTAACCAATCAAAGATTGAGCCAATTATTGAGAATATCTGTCATGGGCTCTCAGATGGCGAAGCGTGGAAGAATGTCACCCAGAAACCCAAAGTGGACTAACCTGGATGAGAGAAGCCGCGGCAGGTATTTGTCTGTTGAAGTGCTTTTGTCTCTGTTTCTGCTGGACCTTTAGGGCGAACCCCGATCCCAGGATACCCTGAGCCAGGAAGATAAAGTTGTTGCTGTATCACAGCAGGCGTGCTAACATGCACAGGAAAGATGAGTGACACTTACGGCCGGCAAAGCAAAGAAGGAGATGGCAAAGACACTAAAACAAGAAGCGATGGCTTTGCCGATCCAAGTTTGAGGGATCTTGTCTCCGTAACCGATTGTGGTTACCGTCACCTTGGGAGAAAAGAACAACAAACGCATTGTTAATAGCAGATCCGTTCATTTATAATTACCATATTCTATCGCTATATTGTGGTTCACCTGTTCACATTCTCCCTGATTCACAGATTTGAATTTGCGTTGTGCGTTTTTTATAGCATTCTCATTGGCTTAACCAGGGCTGGGACAACTACAGCTCCCAAGCCACATGAAGTCTTTCAGGGTTTTTTCATTCAGATACATTTTAAGACAAAATTCAGCCAAACCGAGAAGCCCGCTTTCCAGACAAAAGCAAATTCTTCCGCACATTTTATTTCACTGTGTGACCTTAGATGATTTGATCAAATTTATGAAATAATAACAATGCCAGAACCTATGTCCCATACCAACAACAATAGCACTTTAATCCTGTCTCCATCCCACGTTACGATGGTTTTGGCTCATTTTGACATGTATTTTTTTCGTAAATATTTTTTTCAAAACGAGGTGCGAGCAGAATTCTTTGTAAGAATGTCACTAAAACTGCAAAGGAAAACTTAATGGATATGCTTCAACGCAGGAGGCGCATGTGAGAGAGTGGTGCTATGTGTGCTCGGCCATCTGCCTACCCCTACCAATCACCCAGTCAAATTGCTCTATCTGCTTAGCTGGCTTTTGGGGTGTTTACAGTTTGTTCTGTGGATTTGTATCATCAAGTGTCGCAACAGTGAACATGCATTACTTGATGAGCTTCCATATGAAGGATTCCTTGGGGACGCACAGCCAAAGTCTGTTGGTGTGTCACCTTGACTGTAAACTGTAGTCAAAACTGTGGCCTCCAGTATAATGGACCGAACAGCTGTTAATATTAGTGTTGCTTCAGCTATGCACACACCAAATTAGACTGTGAGCTTATCAGAATTGGAATGATACAGAGGAAATTTACACAAGTATCATTTTATCTCTGAGCCATATGTGCTCATGAAAAGAGCCAGAGCTCGCTCGCTGGTCATATGTGCTCATGAAAAGAGTCAAATCTGGCTTGTGAGCCACAGGTTCCCAACCCCTGGGTTAGTGTTTGGTGGGTGGCTGAATACCGCAACCACTAAGGTCATAGGAGCACCATTTCCTGTCGTGCGTCTTTGGCAAGTACAGCCCTCAGGCCAACAATGCTCAATTATAGGCAAGCAGCATTCAAGGTAGCCAAACGATGCTACATTACATTTACATGGCATGGTTGCTTACCACGCCCCACCAAAGGGCATCAGCGTAGCTGGAGAAACCAGTCTTGCCCTCCTCATCTACAGCATCTTTCTCCGCCAAGTAGACAAAGTATGATGAGAAGATCAAACCCAGGAAGCCAATGTAGAGTGTAGTAATCAGCTCCTATAACATAGAAATCCAATCATGAGATACTGAACCAATTGAAAAAGAACAGATTTAAAGCAAGTGCAGTATCAAGTTTCCGGGACTATGAAAGTCGTTTTTTTTACTGCCAGTGACCTGTGCGAGGGGGGGAAAGGACTACTTCCGCTAAACAGAGCGCATCATTTCATAAAAGGATCATCTGATGAAAGGCAGAACATTTTACTTAACACACCTTCTTTACTTTTCTTGTGGAGCATCAAAGAAGAGATGAATGTCTGGTCAGATCACGCAATTCTTTCGTCAGCTCGTGAGAGTACCTATGGCGGACTTGACCTGATCTAATTTATGCTTTGCTTTTTCCTTATAAAGGCAGCAGTGCTGGGCCTTATTTGTGCACGTCTCTGGATTAGTTGAGGGAAATGGAGTTTGGCTTTACTAAAAAGGGCTACATATTGATTAGCAATCAAAACTAGGCACTATCAATTGAAAATCAAATTGCCTTAATACGCAAATACGTACATTGTTTACATTCAATGAACTTTCTCGTTGACAAATGAATCGGATCAGTTAAGAGTGTATCAACTGATACATGCAGCCTTAGTATTGGTATTGGTATCAGACTGGAAAGAGTGGTATCAAGCCATCCTAATTGATAACTAATCTTCCGGGGTTATTTTTAACAAAGTGATCCATATTTGTTTTCCATACAATTTTTGTTTGGCTTTTTTGTACAAGATGACTACATTTGAGGGATTATTTCAAACAAAACAATAACAATTTGGGGGTCTTTTTTAAATGAAATGACCCAGTTATATATATATATATATATATATATATATATATATATATATATATATATATATATATATATATATATATATATATGATGAACAAGTGACAACCTTTTTAAAAAAAGAAATATTATATCATGACCCAATTATTATTTTTTTAAAGGAAACTAACATTTGGAGGTTTAAAATACACAAATTTTAAAATACACAAAATTAGAAAAATTTGAGGGCTATTTGAAACAAAACGATAAAAATTGGTTAGCTGTTTCACACATTTGTTTAAAGATTGCTGCAATAAAGTGTGACGTCCTTTTTGGTAGAGGTATTGTGTTATAACCCAATTTATTTATTGTTATTTTAAACTGGGTGACCCTATATTGGGGGGCGGTTTTGTGTAATATTGATGATTTACTTTTTTGTTTTTGCAAGGCAATTACTGTAAATATTGGTCCATTGAATCGGAACACTGGAATAGTTCGCAGTTGACTTAAATTGGGTTGTTTCCAACCCAACAGTAGGAAAAAAAACTCCTGCTCCAACATTTCCAAATAGAATTATATGAACTAAAATACTTTAAAATGTATTATTGATGTTTTTGTTGTTGTTTTTTTTATAGATGTTTTGGGGTCATACTTCAGATCTAAAAAACGTAAAAACACGTTTTTTTTCCTATGTCATCTATGTCATTGTGACACTGTTACATTGTTTCTGTAACACCTGTCGATGGATGAAGACCACCGATCCTAGGAGTCTCCACGTTCCACCTTGTCGGTCCACGTGTAGCATGCGCAGAATTTGCAGGAAACGGATGCCCCTGTTAACAAAAAAAAAAAAAAAACACACAATGCCCTTCAGCCTCATCGCTCAGCAGCTGGCAGCGGGTGAAGATAAGCTTCTACCTGATGGCAGACGTGGCAAAAACTTGTCCGTTCGAGCCCACAGCCAGCACAATAATGGAGGCAATGACCACAATCAAGTCTATAGCAAGAAAATGGGAGCAGAATTATTTCTAAATTCATCAAACGTTAATTGTTTCCGTTAGCCGAAAAAAGACAGTCTCAGTTTTTATTTTTGGGTTTTTGGCCAGGTACATGTTAGAGTAGCCCTATAAGATATAAGAAGACTTGAGCTGACAAGCTAGGTTGCTGTGACCTTCCCTGCTTTGGCACATTCCTATTTAAAAGCACTCTTGCACAATATCCAGTTTGAACCATTTAAAACCATTGATTCTCACAAAGGCACATTGAAGAGGCCGTGCATGGGTGGCCAAGACAGTATAAGACTAGGCACTATCTTCAATAAGATGGACTTTTTCCGCGTCATGCTGAAAAAAGCTCCACAGCAGTGATTTTAGTCTTTTTGGCATCCAGTAAATAATTAAAAGAGAATATGCAGTCTCCTGATTCTTATTTGTAGTATAGTGAGCATTTAAGATAAAATACCTTTTTTATTAAAAAAAAAGGAGCAATGAAACTATAATGTATGATCTCAGATCAGATACACAAAAACAGAGATAAAAGAATTGGGCTGAGGTTCAGACACATTTTACATACCTATGATGGATATGGGCTTCCTGATGAAACGGAGGCGCCCTCTGACACCTGCGTATTTGCTGCGGCAGCCGGCGGACCACAACCGCACCACATACTCGCTGCCAAAGAACAGCACCAACACGATTTCCTGTCCGACACAATGTGACGAGATTTCTTTAACATGTACTGTACATAAAGCAACATCGACCAAATAGGCCATGAGTCGTTATTACCGAATATTATGGACTAAAAGTCACTCCCAAGTACAAGTCGCACCAGCCATAAAATGCAAAAAAAGAAGAAGAAAATAACATATATACATAAACTTTTTTCAGGATATTCATTTATCTTGGGGTACGTAGCAATAAGGCTGTCCCAATTGTTTTTCACCCCAATGCTGAATTTATCAACACAGGACGAGAGCACTCGCTTGCAGATTATTGTGAGAATAACATGTGAAAAAAATATATACACATACGTTAATAATTTCATACACAAGTCGCATGTAGCAATAAGTGAGATGGAGTCGAGATGTCTCACAAGACACGGAAACAAAGTTGCAGGTGAGCAATGAGAAATGGACCACCTAGGATGAAGGACCAGGCTTTACAGCAGGGGTAGGGAACCTATGGCTTGGGAGCCATCTATGGCTCTTTTCATGAGTACATATGGCTCCGAATTAAAATGTAACTATTGCACATCTCTCTGTGGCGTTCCTAAGTCAAGTGATTTCATCCCGATTTTGGTCCATATAAAGCCGCAGCAACTTAATGAAGAAGTTCAATAAGAAACGATTAAAACTGATATAAAAACGCTGGCAAACGACTTTGATTGGGTGAGCAGTACAGTTGGGCGGATCCCTGCACACAGCGCAAGACACTTCATTCTCTCTCTCTCACTCAGAGCAGTCTACACCGAAAGTGAATATGACGAGAGGCTTATTGTTGGCAGCAATTTGTGACATTTTTACAAAAGAACTTTGCATGCACCTTGTTTTGAAACTGTTATTAAGGACAAATTTCATGGAAAAAAACTGCCTCAACACTCTTAACTGAAGGTGGAAGACAAATTGTAAATGGCATATTTACATTGATTTGGGACACAGGATTTGGCATTATTATCATTTCATACATTTGATTAAATCATCAAATGACACACAGTGAAATAAAATGTGCTGAAGAATAAGCTTTTGTCTAGAGAGTGTGTTTGGCAGTTTTTTCAATTTTGTCTGAAAATATATGATGTGGCTCTCTCAATTTATTTTTAAAAGACTTTTTGCTTTTATGGCTCTCTGGGTGAAAAAGGTTCCTGACACCTGCTTTACAGCTAATGGTGAAAGGCCCAACTCAGTTAAACTGTAAAAACATGACATTCGTATATAAAAGTCTTCCTAAAATTGAAATATTGTGATAATGTTCATTATTTTCTGTAATGTACTGATAAACATTACACTTTCATATATTTTAGATTCATTAAACACAACTGAAGTACTTCAAGCCTTTTTTAATATTGATAATTTTGGAAAGTATAGGAGGGAAAAACCCCAAATCACTATCTTAGATAATTAGCATATTTTATCTGACCAATACAAAAACGTGTTTTTAATAAAAAAAATAAAAAAAAGCCAAGTTTCATATAATTATGTTCAGTTATGCACTTAATACTTGGTTGTGAATCCTCTGAAGAAATTACTGCTTTAATACAGCGTGGCAGAGAGGCAATCAGGCTGTGGGACTGCCGTGTAAAGAGGCCCAGAATACTTTGATAGCGACTTTAAGCTCATCCAGTGTCTCTGGTGTCTCTCAGCTTCCTCTTCACATTATCCCATAGGCTATGAGGCTCAGGTCAGAAGAGTTGGAAGGCCAATTGTGCAGGGTAATACCAGGGTCAGTAAACCATTTACCAGTGGCTTTGGCACTGTGAGAAGGTGCTAGGTCGTGCTGAAAAATAAAATCTTCATTTCCATAAAGGTTTTAAGTAGATAGAGGAACAAAGTGCTCCAAAATCTTCTGATAGCAGGGCTGCATGACCCTGTCCTTGATAAAAACCGAATGCACCAACACCAGCAGCTGACATGGCGCCCCAGACCATTACTGACGGTGGGTACTTGACACTGGACTTCAGGAATATTGGCATTTCCTTCTCCCCAGTCTTCCTCCAGACTCTTGCACCTTGATTTCCGAAGGACAATTACCTTCATCTGAAAAAAGTACTTTGCTCCACAGAGCAAAAGTCCAGTGTTGCTTCTCTGTCGCCCAGGTCAGCCATTTCTGCCGCTGTTTCTGGTTCAAAAGTAGCTTGATCTGGGAAACGCGGCACCTGTAGCCCATTTCCTGTACACGCCTGTGCAATGTGGCTCTGCATTCCTCTACTCCAGACTCAGTCCACTGCTTCCTCAGATCCCCTAAGGTCTGGAAATGGCCGTTCTCCACAGTTTTCCTCAGGATCCGGTCACCTCTTCTGGTTGTGGAGCGTTTTTTGCCACACTTTTTTCTTCCCATTGAGGTGCCTTGATAAAACACCCTGGGAATGCCTATTTGCTTGGAGATTTCTTCTTGTGTCTTACCCTCTTGCTTGAGGGTGTCAATGGTAGCCTTCTGGGCAGCATT
This sequence comes from Urocampus carinirostris, assembly GCF_059441175.1. Classification (NCBI taxonomy): domain Eukaryota; kingdom Metazoa; phylum Chordata; class Actinopteri; order Syngnathiformes; family Syngnathidae; genus Urocampus; species Urocampus carinirostris. The sequence continues at coordinate 32,874,304 of NC_142355.1, read as the reverse complement.
CAGGTCAGCAGTCTTACCTAGGTTTGCGGTTTTGAGTAATGAACCAGGCTGGGAGTTTTTAGCAGCCTCAGGAATCATTTGCAGCCTTGTAGATTTAACTCGTTGACTCTGATGATTGGGTCAGTAGCTCGTTCATGCTATGCTCAATTTTTGAAATAGGAACTTTGGGTATTCATGAGCTGTATGCCAAAATCATTCATATTAAAACAATAAAAGACCGGAAATCTTTCAGTTGGTGTGCAATGAATATGAAAGTTTTATTTTTGAATTATATCACAATATGCAAATTTGTTAAGAAGGACCTGTATATATATATATATATATATATATCTCATCTCATCTCATTAGCCGTACCGCTTATCCTTGTTAGGGTCGCGGGGGGGCTGGAGCCCATCCCAGCCATCTCCGGGCAGTGGGCAGGGGACATACATATATATATATATATATATATATATATATATATATATATATATATATATATGTATTTTGTCATATGAAGTTATTTTTGCATGTTTTGCTTTTAGTTTTTGGGTTGCAGACACATAATTGAGAAAATAACATAAAAAATTGAGCTATAGTATGATTTAAATAAATGAAAAACAAAAAATGAAGGGGCGTCTTTTTCACATGACATGATTTTTTGAATGTTTTACATTGTGGACATTCCGTGAGTTCAAAATAAAAGGAAGTATGGAATGTTTACAATGTAAAACATGCAAAAATATTTTTAAAATATAAAAAAAAAAAATTGGAGCTACATATCTTTCACAGAAAAGGATTTTTGCATGTTTTATGTTGTAGAAAAAACTATAAATGCACAAAAATAGAGATAAGCAATGTTTACAATGTAAAACATACAATTTAGAAAAATGATTAAAAAAATGGCATGGATTTTACCATCCATCCATCCATCCATCGATCATCTGCACCGCTTATCCTCAGTAGGGTCGCAGGGGTGCTGGAGCCCATCCCCGCTATCTTCGGGCAGTGGGCAGGGGACACCCTGAACTGGTTGCCAACCAGTCGCAGGACACACAGGGACAGACAATTCGCTCGGTCATTCACACCTAGGGACAATTTGGACTAGCCAATTAACCTGAAATGCATGTTTTTGGAATGTGGGAGGAAACCGGAGTTCCCGGTGGAAACCCATGCAATCACGGGGAGAACATGCAAACTCCACACAGGATGTTCGATTTCATGACATCAGAACTGTGCCGCACACGCGCTAAACACTACTCCGCCGTGCTGACCACGCATGGGTTTTTACATATGCACTGAATAAAAAATAAAATAGAGGTATAGAATGTTTGCGATGTATAATATGAAGCAAAAAAGGGGGAAAAAAAAAGACAAAAAGCGGAGGTAAATCTTTTTTACATGACAGCGGCAACATTTAAAAACTAAAAATCTATTATTTATACCCCATTCTCTTTTATTCCGCCGTTAGCACGATGGTTAAAGCTCAGTTGAATTTACAAAAAACTTTTACATATAGGTACCTTGATCGAAGCAAATATTGTGAAAATTCCCTCATATTTACCCCGAGCGAGGTTGTTTTTCCCCACCCAAGTTTTGTCCTGTTTGGAAAACACATTATGTGCAAATGAATGGATGAATCCAGCCCGATATGGATCGTGTTCGTGGCCAGCGAGTATGCATAATATTTAGCCACAGTGCTGCAAGTGGGTGGCCCCCGCTCGGGTACTTGCAAGAAGGCCACTTCTCGTGTGAAACTAGATCTTCTCAGCCCCGCTGCAAAAACACAGCACTAAGGAGCCCCAAAACAATGAACTGCCAATCAGAAACGGGCGTATTTTAACTAGAGACACATTGTTTTTGTCACAGCATAATAATGAAATTCTGCAATCCGATAAGTTAGCATGAAGGGGAGGTAATGAACCATTTTGTGTCAATAAACAGATTGATTTTAAAAAAACATTGGCTAATATTGTTGCCCTTTTGACATGCAGAAACTAATAGGTGCAAAATGTATATTTTCTGCTTTCTGCAATTAAAATAAGACTTTATAATGAAAAAATGACAGTCAAAGGAAGAAATATATTAAGAATTGTAAGTAGAAGTCGCTCTTTTGGCCAAGAATATGCAATTAAATTCCTGAAAATAGTAATACTGTATATTAGAACTATTATCATTACAGAAGTGTTAATTACATTTTATTCGACCGATATGTATAAAGACATTATTATTTTTCTTTGATTATATTGATTTAATTTATTGTTATTATCATTTTTCATATAACAAAATGACTCAAAGTTTTAAATAGTTTCAGAAATGTAAATTAAATTTTATTTGACCGACATATAAAGACTGAATTATTTTCATGAATTAAATATTATATAAATATAAATAATATTTAGAACAGAAAATGATTTTAATTTTAAGACAGTTAGAGAAATTTGATTGAATGTAATTTTACCATCATAAAAACAATTTTTTTGTACTTCACTATTTTCATTTTCTTATTTCTTTTCATTGTTTCATTTTTTTGTTATTACAAATAAGAATTCATTATTCATATTATTATTATTATTATTGCATTATCACAAAATGACTCAATAAATTATTGAATAGTTATTAGAGATTTTTTTACTGTGTTTTGGTCAAGAATATGCAGTCAAATTTTCTGAAAATGGTAATACTGTACTGTATACCAAAACTATAATTATTTTATTTGACAGATAAATATGAAGACATTATTATTATTTTTTGATTGAATATATGTATTTCATTGTAATTATTACTATTTTTCATATCACAAAATGACTGAAGTTTCAGGAATGTAAATTGCATTATATATAAATATTTTGTTCTGAATTTGTAATATATATATATAAATATTAATTTAAGTCATGTTAATATTTGATAAATGAATAAATGTTTAATATTATTATTAATATATTGTTAACATTATTATTATTTTTATTGTTATAATTATTATTATAACATAATGACATAATGATTATGTCGATTAGAATAATTTTAAAATGTTAGAGATTTTTCTGGCAAACATGTTTTTTATTCAATATATTGGTTTATTTCTATTAATAATAATCTTATAATTAAAGCAAAATCACAAAATGGCTCAACATTTTTAAATCGTTATCATTACAGAGATGTAAATTGTATTCGATCAATATATAAAGATAATATTTATAATGTCTGTATGTTTTGAATTCATTATTTTTATTTATTATTATTAGTACTGTAAATATTATAAGAAAACTATAAAATGTTTATAAGATGAATAAAAATTGATTATTTTTACTACTTATACAACAATCTCACAATATTATTTGATAAAGTTTTTGTAAATGGATTAAATAGTAAAGTAGTAAGAGTTTAAGGTATTTTGTATGTAAGGTGGAATGTGAATATTTGAAATATAATAATTACAGTACAATATCTTAAGTATATCTGGTATCTTCAGTGTTTATTCTGTAATAATAATAAAATCGTCAGCGAAATATGATTTGAATGTACCATATTAGATAGATAGATAGATAGATAGATAGATAGATAGATAGATACTTTGTTCATCCCCGAAGGGAAATTCACATTTCCAGCAGCATCCCTGAGCTGAGAACAATCGAGAACAATCGAAAATAACACGGGAGCTGCTGGAGTGGCTGCCATTCGTGACGGCGCCGGAAGAAAAGATTCAATTTGAATCATGTACAAACAAACAAACAATTGAATCATGTACAAACAAACAAACAAACAAAATATTCATGATTCAATAAGTGGAGTGTTAATAAAATGGGGGGAAAATAATTTCTGATACTGATATAACCAGGTAAAACTAATTTTAAGTTACCTGTCCTATAAGTCGCCATTTTTTTTCATCGTTTGGCTGGGGGTGTAATTTACACTCCGGTGTGACTAATGTATGTTTTTACCTTCTTAACAGTGCATTTTTTAGTCGGTGCCATTTATAATCCGTAGAGATTTCTAGTCTGAAAATACGGTATACAATTCTTAACTTTTGCTAAATCATAAACGATGCCTCACCTCATTCCCAGAAAAACACAAGTTCCCAAAACATCTAGCCAATCTCCTTTCCAGGAGGTTCGATATCAACATCTGGATAATATTTGTGAGTCAAGGGTACACGGTACGCGGCAAATTCGGAAAAAATGTGAGCGGGGATTAAAGTCATAATTCGATAAAATGGGTCACCCAGATGTCGCTCGCATATGTGGATTGAATACGTGAATATATTATGCCGACTGAAAACAGTTTTAATCTGCCGGAGCCAGATGATAATCGGAGAAGAGGAAAAACACAGATTAGATGTCATTACAGAGAAGATTTAGTCAAGTTGCTTGAAGTGTTCTTTAAAAAAAAAAAAGTTGATCTCAATTTTTTTCCGATAATTGTCAAATGTTGGCTGGTCCACACTACATTCAGAAGCCGAGCCCAAGGCCAAACTTTCTCAAGGACTAATTAACTTTTAACAGCAATAATTAACTCATTCATACACAACCAAAACAAAGATACGATTAACTATAGTGAATGAGTTTAGTATCATAAGTGTGGGAATTCAGATAGCATGGTATTGTAAAAAAATATATAATATCTTTGCCTTTATCTATTTATAAACAAATACAGTAATTTCTTGATTATTGAGGTTAATCTCTTCCATAATCACCCGTATTATGTGAATTTCCATTAAGTAGGAGCCTTATGGGCAGGGCACCCATATGATGCGGCAGGGGTAAACCAGTGAAAGCTGTCGGGCCATGCTGTTGAACAGAAGAGTGTGATGTGTCACTCTGACCCAAGTGACACGGCCGCTTTCTTGTGTCCCGTTTCAATAGATTGGACCTTGAGAAGGCATTACAACTATAGCGGGACAGCAAACCACAAAGAATATATGAATTGGAAAATCTGAAGTGATAACTTACTTTGTATTAGCAATTAACTGTGATGATTAAAACTGCACGAATATATGAGTATTTCAGCAATATTATTTTGTATAAGGTACAATATTGTGAACTGAAAAATCTGAAGTGATAACTGCCTTGTATTACCAAATAACTGTGATGATTAAAACTGAATGTAAATATAGATTAATATAATTATTTCAGCAATAATATTTTGTATAATGTACAATATTGTTGTGAACTGAAAAATCTTGAAGTGATAACTGATTTGTATTACCAATAAACTGTGATGATTAAAATTGAATGAATATATAGATTTATATTATATATTTGTCGCCGATTTACAATTTCAACCACGATAACACTAAATTTTGGGGACCCATAGATCTCTGTTGGAACCCATAGATTTTTGAGCATGCGAGTCCCTGGGACCCATCACTTTTCAGAGGTAAAATGAACACTGGTAGCAGATAGCAGGAACATGGAAGTGGCACTTCCGTGTCGAGCGAGGGTAGTCGTTGGCAGCGAGAAAAACAGGTCGATGGCGGGGCAGAGGAGCAAAAACAGAAACAGGTCCAGAAAATAGGTCGGCAACGGGTATCAGGCAGGAAACAGGGCAGGATTGTGTCGGAGAGTACAAAGGCTTTCCTAGCTGAGAGCATAGGTTCGCAGACGGTCTGACGGGTTCCTTTTGGAAGACAGGAGTTTAAAAAGAGTCCAACAGTCAATTAGGTCCCGTGGCTGTTGGCGCCAACGGGGAAGCCGCAGGTGCTCTGAATCAGTAATCATGACATGAACAGTTAATGAGAATATCATCATAAAAGTGTGGGAGTCCAGAGAGCATGGTATTTCAAATGGAAATTAGCTTTAAAATTGCCTTCAACTATTAAAAAACAAAGAATAGTATTTTATACTGTAGGCCTATCTTGAAAATATTGGATGTCTCATAAGTTTATTATGTTTTTATATTGAACACTAGCATAGATTATTGCGTAGGGTGCCAGTTTGTTATTTTGACTATCATTGCTCAATGTTGTTCATTATTTTGTCTATTATGAACAGTTAACATCATTGTCACAATCAGCTAATCATGTTGCTGTTCTTTGATTCCTCACCTTAGTAAGTTAGTAAGATTTGCTTTTGTAATTGGAAACTGAATAAAAAGAAAGTGCTCGGGTAAGGAGAACAGGTTAAACTGTTGTATCTAAAGGCCCGCTCTCCTGTTTATTTTTTTCTTTACAGTCATGTTGCAACAAACATCACATCACAGAATGAACAAATCACCTGAAAGGAAAAAAAAGGGATGACAGGTTGAAACAAACAGCTTATAAGAGACCCGTTCCCAAAATAACTTTGGACGCTTCTTGAATCAATCGAAAAATGAAAATAAAGGAAGTAAAAGAGTAAAATAAAATTCTGAAAGAGTTTGAAGAAGCGACTGTTCTCGTGAGACTTCAGTAGAAAAATGTAAAAAATAAGAATCCATAGATATCAACTCTCCTTATTTTCAGAGTCTACTAAACTTTAAACTCATCACACACCCAAAACGGTGTCATGTAGTCTATCCAAAAAGAAGAGTTGACTCTTGAGTTAAAAATTAACTCCTGAGTTGAAGCTTTAATCTGCAACCTGTATCTGTAAGGTGCAAACAAAAAAGTCAATGTGAACTAAATTGACACATTCACACTTGACCTATTCAATGGAAACCATTTCATTGTTCCCCCTAATGCAGATTCAATATCTCCAATTAACAATTATTTGGAGAATAATCAAGAGATGATTTCACTCCTAGATACCCCCAACAATTGGCAAATTGCGTCAGTTATTAGGTAAATCTTTAGGGAAATTTTCTGTGAGGGTAAATATCCCAATTCAGTGATTTGTACTCATTAAAGACAGTCGCAGAATAATTTTAATTCAGTCAAAATACAATGAATACATGGTCATAATTCACTTAGAGTAAGTTCTTCTACTATTTGAAACTATTGAAGAAGGGGGGATTTGCTTGGTGCTTACAAGATCCTCCTTTTTTTTTTGGCTCTCGCCTGTAAATAAATGAATAACCACGATAGAGGGCACTGGCCAAAAGTTTACAGAACACGGCGTTCACTCTTGTCCTCTGGCTGGCCTCGACAAATCGGGAGGTGCTACATAAGTCCAGGGCGTTTATGTGCATGTGTGTGTGGGCGCAGTAGCGCCAGTGTGTATTTATACTAACTCTAACCCTCTTCCCAGTGTGCAAGCAAAAAATGGAATGATGCAAGCTAATTGAGACCTTTCCAAAGTTGCAAATAGCACGTCCTCCACCTGTTGTAAGTTCACAATTGGTTGCATCATTAAACAGCCATAATGTATTGCCCCCGCTCTCTTATTGAATCATGAATATTTTGTTTGTTTGTTTGTTTGTACATGATTCAATTGTTTGTTTGTTTGTACATGATTCAAATTGAATCTTTTCTTCCGGCGCCGTCACGAATGGCAGCCACTCCAGCAGCTCCCGTGTTATTTTCGATTGTTCTCGATTGTTCTCAGCTCAGGGATGCTGCTGGAAATGTGAATTTCCCTTCGGGGATGAACAAAGTATCTATCTATCTATCTATCTATCTATCTAATGTTAAGTGTTTTAATCAGGTCATTTGCAAATGAAATGACTAAGTGAGAAGAAGAAAAAACAGTTATATACTCGTTTTAAATAATCTACTTTGCAAAAAAAAACAAAAAACAAAAAACTTTATTTAGTTTGAAACCTGCAAGAAATGCACAGAAAAAGAACATTTTGTCTGGGAACTTAAATTGCTCAATACAAGACAATCTCGTTTGCTCGCTATTATAGTTACTCTCCAGTCATTATCAATTGCAATCTTTTAGCGCTATCGTGTGGTTCTAAGTGGATACTGCAGCCCATTTCCACAATCATGCTTTTTGTCTCATTTTACAGGTGAGCAAAACTACGGTAGGTTGATTTAACTTACCATCCAGAACAAAGATCCAGAAGCAATTTCTGCATATTGCTCAATTGTGGAAAGGACACTGAAGATTAGACACACCAAGACCATGAGGAAGCTGCAGAAAGAAACATAATACTCCATTAATAAACCAAATAGTGAACTACATTTAAGAGCATAGCACCCCGAAATGAAATGCACATTTTGACATCATTTAGTTATATATATATATATATATATATATATATATATATATATATATATATATATATATATATATATATACTGGACTGTCTCAGAAAATTAGAATATTGTGATAAAGTTCTTTATTTTCTGTAATGCAATCAAAAAAACAAAAATGTCATACATTCTGGATTCATTACACATCAACTGAACTATTTCAAGCCTTTTATTATTTGAATATTGCTGATTTTGGCTTACAGCTGAAAAAAACTCAAAAATCCTATCTCAAAATATTAGAATACTTCCTCAGACCAAGTAAAAAAATAATTTTATAACAGCAAAACTAAATCAAACATTTGAAAATGTCCATTGATGCACTCAGTACTTGGTTGGGAATCCTTTTGCACGGATTACTGCATCAATCCCGCGTGGCATGGAGGCAATCAGCCTGTGGCATTGCTGAGTTGTTATTGATGCCCAGGATGCTTCGATAGCGGCCTTCAGCTCATTTGCATTTGTAGGTCTGGTGTCTTTCATCTTCTTCTTAACTATACCCCACAAATTCTCAATGGGGTTCAGGTCAGGGGAATTAGCAGGCCAATCAAGGACAGTGATGCCATGGTCAGTGCACCAGTTACTGGTGGTTTTGGCACTGTGGGCAGGTGCCAGATCATGCTGGAAAATGAAATCCTCATCTCCATAGAGCTTTTCAGCAGATGGAAGCATGTAGTGCTCTAAAATCTCTTGGTACACAGTTGCATTTACTCTGGACTTGATGAAACACAGTGGACCAACACCAGCAGCTGACATGGCTCCCCAAACCATTGCTGACTGTGGGAACTTCACACTGGATTTCAAGCAACTTGGATTTTGTTCCTCTCCAGCCTTTCTCCAGGCTCTGGCGCCTTGACTTCCAAATGAAATGCAAAACTTGCTTTCGTCTGAAAAGAGGACTTTGGACCACTCTGCAACTGTCCAGTGCTTCTTCTCCATAGCCCAAGTCAGACGCTTCTTCCGTTGTCTTGAGTTCAGAAGTGGCTTGACCATGGGAATACGGCTATTGTAGCCCATTTCCCGGACACGTCTGTGAACTGTGGCTTTTGATACCTGGACTCCAGCTTCAGCCCACTGTCTTTGAAGCTCCCCCAAATTCTGGAAGCGGCTCTTCTTCACAATTTTGTTAAGGCTGCGGTCATCTCTCTTGGTTGTGCAGCGTTTCCGGCCACATTTTTCCCTTCCAACAGACTTTTTGTGGATATGCTTTGAAACTGCACTCTGTGAACAGCCTGCTCTTTGAGAAATTTCTTTTTGTGTCTTACCCTCCTGATGGAGGGTATCAATGATGGTCCTCTGGACAGCAGACAGATCAGCAGTCTTCCCCATGCTTGTGATTTAGTTTACTGAACCAAGCTGAGTGTTTTTAAGGCTCAGGAAACCCTCGCAAGGTGTTTCGAGTTAATTAGATGATTCAGGTGATTAGTTGAATAGCCTACTTGTATACTTTTTCATGATATTCTAATATTTTGAGATAGGATTTTTGAGTTTTCTTAAGCTGTAAGCCAAATTCAGCAATATTCAAATAATAAAAGGCTTGAAATAGTTCAGTTGATGTGTAATGAATCCAGAATGTATGACATTTTTGTTTTTTTAATTGCATTACAGAAAATAAAGAACTTTATCACAATATTCTAATTTTCTGAGACAGTCCAGTATATATATATGTATACATATATATATATATATATATATATATATATATATATATATATAAATATATTTTTTTTTTGTAAATTATATCTCTTTTTTTTCAATTTTGGTTTGATATATCTATTATTATCTATGTATTCTATATATTAAGATAGAAGTTATTCACATGTTTAATATTACATGTTTTCATTCATTTTATTCCTATTTTGTTTATTTTGGTTTATTGTATATGCTTATTTTAACAATTTGGAAATAGATTTTATTAGTACTTTTATTGCTTTTTTAATTTCATATTAATTCAATAGATTCATATAGCAACATATAAATAAGAATTTTTTGTTGTTATTTCTTTATTCTATGTATCTACAAGATTATTTTTCACCTGCATTATTAGATTGTGACTATGTACACCATTTCCTTTACTGGAAGGTGGGTGTGGCTTTGCCTGGAAGCTACGTCAGGTCTGTTTCCAAACCCTGGCGGGATTAAAAACAGAATGGGTTGTGTGTTTTAACGATCCCAGAAATAATCCCTTGGACACATCTTTGCGGTGCTTTAACATGACATGGCAGCGATGTTTGCATGCACCCTCGTCGGGATCGGGCTCGCTTTAACACACAAACACTCACGAAAAGAAAACACACATACAAAAAGCAGAGGGTGTGTTGTGCTACAAGATGGATTATGTGCCATATGTTGAAAAAGAGGTTATGTAAATCTCACTTGTATTATTTAGTGCAAAAAAGTAAACAAGAATTTAGCTGAGTTGCTTTCAGTTCACAGAAAAAAATGAACAAGGATTTGTTCTTGGGATCAGCAGAGGCTGGAAAATCAGCTATATGGAGCTTTGGAAGGGTTTATTGACTTGAAAAGCGCTATATAAATGCAGACCATTTACCAAATAACAGTAGAATTCACTTTTCCTTTTCCCCTTAATGCATTCATCTGTAGTAAATACCTAGCAACAAAAGTGAATATTTACCATTGGGCAGTCAAATGACTGCTTGAACTTATGTGACTCGAGGGAACTGGAGTACTAAAATTGTGACGTTGAGACATAAAAATATGGCTGTAAATATATATCTAGAATATTTTCTTACTTTCTTTATTCCCAATGTGGCCTCAAGCATTAGCACCAAGATTTGCTAAAACTGCAACTAGAATTGGCTGCTGCTGTTGTAGAAGCTAGCATTGGCAGGTAGCTGATTTGTTAGCTAAATACAATTCAATATGTTTCCCATTAGCAAGTATATCATGAACATCATTACTGTCATGTGAAAAAATAGTACCTCCTATATTTGTGTGTATGTGTGTGCGTTGGCTCAGGAGGATGAAAATATCCATCTATCAATTATCTGCACCGCCTATCCTCAATACTGTCGCGGTGATGCTGGGGCCCATCCCAGCTGTCTTCAGGCAGTGGGCAGGGGACACCCTCAACTGGTTGCCAGCCAGTTGGAGGGCACACAGAGAGACACACAAGTCACTCGCTCACTCAAGCCTAGGGACAGTTTGGACCGGCCAATCAACCTGACATGCATGTTTTTGAAATTTTGGAAGAAACCGAAGTGCCCGGAGGAAACCCACGCAATTTGCCTAACACGCGAAAGGTTCCCGGTTCAAGACCAGATGGAAACATTTGTTGACCTGAAGAGGGATGGGTGCCACCAGGCTGTACGTGCCCAAGACACACCACAGGAAATGGTGCCCAATGATCCCTATTCAAAAAGAAAAAAACGTCTCAGCATTTAAAAAAACAGGCCTAAATGTGCTTTATTCTAATTATTTATTCTTATGGAGGATAAGGAAAAACATAGCAAATATTTATTTAAATAAAATCAAAAGTGTGTCGTATTTTCTGGCCTTCTCATTAATGTTTAGGTCAAAAGAGGAGAAAAAAACAAATAATAGTAATGAGTTGAATGGCATAGGGAAGGAAAAGAACATGTTTACTTAGGGGTCTGTTAACTTTTGTTCGCTCTTAAAGGGACATTGTGTATTATTAAATGGCTCCTAGTGGTTAAAAAAACGCAATCAAAGAAAAACATTATTGATTTGAATAATGACCGAAATACCCAAACTATCATATATATGTGCATTTTGTAATACATTTGCATTTATTTTACATAACATGAGCCTCACCTAAAGGGAGCTGACATATTTTGTTGCTAAGGGTAACCCCAAAAGCCCAAAACCTAGTGATAGGCTGGGCAAAAAAAAAAAGAAAGAACATTGTGTGGTTTAGTAATGTTTATTCTCCTTGGTTTTTATTCTTCCTTGTGCTTTTAAGCACTCATTTTCAGCTGCACTGCCCAATATGGCATCTAGTGGTCAAATATTTTGCTTCTCAGTTATTTTGAGGAAATGATACATTTGTTATTTTTCCTTCGGGGTTTAAGAATTTTGTCCCAAAAAAAATTAAACAGAAATCAAGCCACAATGTGACATGGGTCAAGCAGGGAGACATAAGAGAAAGACTCTAAAGTTGTTGACACATTGGGCAGATGGGACAGCGATTTTACGGCGTAAGGATTACTTGACCCCTTCATGCACACAGATGCCAATCTTTGAAGACACTCACGATTCTGTCCCAAAAAGTTGGGTATCCTCAATGGACCGAGCCACAAAGTGTCGAGGCCACAGGTGGGAGTTTTAAAAATAAAGATGCATGACTGATAGGACATGCCCCTTGGTACCGTGTCCTTGACATATGGCATGAGTCGACATACCGTAAGTCAAAGCTTCCTGAGTGTCGCTGTTTTTGCAACTGACAGACAAACAGGACAGGACGTGGTCTATGGCTGCAACGATTAATCGACATTGTCGACAGAAATCAAAAGTGGAAATAGTCGAAAAAAGATTGTCCACTATTGTCATAAGACACGTTTTTTGAACAAAGTAAGGCTCCACTTCATTAATTTAAGCTTTGCTGAGAGCTGCTCAAGCGCAATGTTTGGCATGTTACTTTAAAAAAGTAATTAGTTATAGTAACTCATTACTTCTTCCAAAAAGTAATTGTGTTAGTAACTGAGTTCCTCTATAGTATTGGTAGCTAGTATGATGGCAAGTAACTATTTCTGTTACTTTTGAAAATAAGTTGTTGCATGTCAAAGAATTTGAAATTTTCTGAACAGTCTGAGTCAGTTGTTTAGAGAAGAACAGACAGGTAGTTGTGTTATAGCAGTGGTTTTCAACTCTTTTTGAACCAAGGTACACTTTTATTTATAAAAAGGTTCCGTCGAAAATGTTTGAAACTGAAGTTATGTCAAATATTTCATTGTACTACCTCATGAGCAGATAATTATCATATAAAAAGAAGGAAATAATACTTAAAATAAAAAAGAATGATGTGCTTTATTTGTTTTTATTTCTTACAGGGCAATCTTAAACCGCTTTGTTAAACAAATTAAGTTATTAAATGTACTGTGCTACCTCATGAGCAAAAAATTTGTATATAAAAAGTGTGTAAAAATCTACTGCCACCTACTGATATGGATGACTATTCCAGTTCCTTGTCTGAAAATTGCAAAAATACAGAATGTTGGCCTGTTTTTTTGGAAAGATAAAATTGGGCAAATTCCAGCGGTACACTAGACAAGGTCAACGGCACATTAGCGTGCCCCGGCACACTTGTTGAAAAACACTGTGTTATAGAACCATGTAATGATTATTACACCTCACCAGCAACAGATGTATTCTACACTTAAAGTGCAATAAATATAAACAGTAATAAATACAATAAAATAACAATCAGCTGTAAACAATATAAAGTGAGTTTAATAAATTAAAAAAAAAGAAAAATTATAAAAGGAAAAAGAAGATGAAAAGATTTTTTTCTTTACATTTTTATAAAAATGCATTAACACTGAAAAACACAGGAAATTTTATTAAAAATATTCATAAATATATAAAAAAAGATAGAATATAAAACAATTGTAAACTTTTTTATGCTCAACAAATTTGAAGTCAAACACACAGAACATCCCCCCCTGCCGAAAAAAAAACTGCACATTGACCGAATAACAAGAGAAAAGACGCATCCCAGAAGGAACCAGCTGTTGATTGGTGGGCACCCTTCGTTCACTTCCAAGAGCTGGCTCATAGAGACTTTTCGTTTGCGAACAACTCGAGTCGGTAGCAACTAAGCCCTCATTCGCCTTTTCTATCCAACTATATGGTAGTCACTTTTTAAAATGGTGACATGATCTGAAAAGCGTAAACAACTCGGGAGAGAGCGGAAAACAGCCCCTCTAAAAACACCATCAGGTTTACGGAGGAACACCGCCGTTGGCGTTCTGCAGCCAAAAAAATGCACATCTTTTGACCTTCACTATCTGCATTGGCGTTATAAATTATTTACTGTTTGATTGCTGAAAATGAGCCTTTTCTTGGCTTACAATGATAAACTAATGTTTACTTGATTTTAACTTATTATTTATTTGCCTGTCCCTAAAAAAAATGAAGTTTATTTATGGATTCATGTCTCTACTGACCAAGCACTATGCCAAATTGTTTGTTTCACGAATCCGCTTTATGTTCAATAAAATATATCCTTTTCATTTTCTTGTGTTTATTAACATTTGCCAAATCAGTAAAACAACTTCATGCTAAATTTAAAAAAATGACTAACTGTCATATTACTGAACTAAATGTTTCAATAGTCAAGTATTAAAATAGTGATTAATTGCAGCCCTAACATGGTTCACTTCTGAAGCGTTACCCAACCTTGCTAGGGCCGCACGGGGCCTTAAACCTGCCATGGCTGATTAAAACAAAACAGCTGGGGGCTTTAGCCAGAATTACGGACAACATTCAAAATCCCGGCATGCGGCTTGGAAAATAAACACAAGCCACATCATGACAGATGCATTTTGGGAGAATGAAAGGTATTGCCTGTGTCAACTCAATTCATTGCCACAGCAGTCAATGGCAATGACAAAATCCATAGCCATTACATCTGCAGCCTTCAATGGCAGTGGATGAGTTATTTCATTTACAATTCCCTTTTTTGTTGGGTTCTGGCCACAGGTTTTGCTTGTTCGCTTGCTAATTTAACTTACAAAACAGTAATAAATTGCAGAATTATTTTACTAACTGTAAACAATATTGAAAAAGTACACTTTTTACATCCATAACAGTCAAGGACAGTAAATTAATTATTTAATTGACAGATCTTTTTTGGTCTGATTCTGGCCTCAACTTGTTCACTTTACCAGAGCATTCGAGAAGAACAGGAACTCAGATATCTGTTCAATCACCTGAACAAAGTACCAACCCAGTATGTAATGGAAATCAGCACAGAAAAAAATAAAAAAAGTAATGACCAACAACCCCCAAGAGCTTAAACCTGTCACTAAATAAGGAAATCTTGGAGCTGTCGTATTAGAAGAGGGGTTGGGACTAGAATCATGGTCGGGAAAGCTGAAACCACTACCACACCTGCCAGACCCATCTGGAGGGACAAGAACATTGCAGTGAAATCGAAGATCAAACTCATACAAGCGCTGTCCGCTTCCATTATCCTCTACGCTTGCGAGACATGGACTCTCACAGCAAACTTGGAAAGGAAACTCCAGGCCATGGAGATGCCATGCTACAGGAAACTTCTAGGCATCAGCGAGTTAGTCCATGTGACAGACAAAACGGTGTGCAACACCATCAGAGGCCACATTGGACCCTATGAAGAACTGTTGTCAACTGTGTGGAGATGGAAACTTCAGTGTTATGTTCATGTCACAAGATCATCAGGACTGGCCAAGATTATTATCCAGGACACAGTCCAAGGGGCAGAACCATCAACATTATAATAGACTCTTCCCATTCCAGCAAATACCTCTTTGACCTGTTGCCCTCTGGTAGGCGCTACAGGTCCCTAAAAAAAGACAAACAGGTTCAGAGACTGCTTCTTCCCGGGGGCCACCTTATACATAAGATGCTACTTATTTTTCTTCTTCTTTTTTTTCTTTTGCGTTACTGCTAAATGTAAAACTGTGAAACTATATAGCCTACCCTGTGACTTATTTTGGGGACTTTGTTGCTGCAAAATATTATTGCACTTCTTTTTATGATAGATAGATAGATAGATAGATAGATAGATAGATAGATAGATAGATAGATAGATAGATAGATAGATAGATAGATAGATAGATAGATAGATAGATAGATAGATAGATAGATAGATAGATAGATAGATAGATAGATAGATAGATAGATAGATAGATAGATACACTTTATTCATCCCCGTAGGGAAATTCACACTTCCAGCAGTATCCTTGTGCTGAAAATAAAACAATAATAAAGTAAAAGGAATATAATACATGAATACCCGATGTAACGTGTTGATATAGAGTATTTAGATAGTGCTACATAAAATACAGACTGTAATAAAAATACGGTAATATGCAATGAGGGGGTGTAGTTTAATGTGGGCTTTTACTCCCCCGGGTGGAGTTAAAGAGCCTCATGGCATGAGGAAGAAATGATCTCCTCAGTCTGTCCGTGGAACAAGACTGTGACAGCAGTCTGTCGCTGAAGCTGCTCTTCCGTTTGGAGATGATGCTGTGTAGTGGATGTAATGAATTGTCCATGATTGACCGCAGCTTTTTCAGTTCCCGTCTCTCAGCTACTGTTGTCAGGCTGTCCAGCTCTGTGCCCACAACAGAGCTCGCTTTCCTCACCAGTTTATTAAGACGAGAAGCATCCTTCTTCTTGGCGCTGCCTCCCCAACACGCTGCCACTGTGTTGGCAGTCCAGTCCAGTTTATTGTCCAGCTGCACACCCAGGTATTTGTAGGTCTGGACAAATTCTACACATTCTCCTTTGATAGTTACAGGAACCGGGTGCGTTCTAGTTCTCCTGAAGTCCACCACCATCTCCCTGGTCTTGGTGGTGTTCAGGTGCAGGTGGTTAGCATCGCTTCATTGGACAAAGTCCTGAATCAATTTCCTGTACTCCTCCTCCTGCCCACTTCTGATACATCCCATGATAGCAGTGTCATCAGCAAACTTCTGCACGTGGCAGGACTCAGAGTTGTACTGAAAGTCCGACGTGTACAGGGTGAATAGGAACGGAGAGAGCACGGTCCCCTGCGGAGATCCTGTGCTGCTAACCACAGTGTCCGATTTACAGCCCCCTTGTTTCACATACTCGGGTCTGCCTGTCAGGTAGTCCGTAATCCATGCTACAAGGTGTGAGCTTACTCCATCTCTGCCAGTTTACTACTAAGTAGCAGAGGCTGTATGGTGTTGAAGGCACTGGAGAAGTCCAAAAATGTAATCCTCACAGCCCCCTTGCCCCTGTCCAGGTGAGAGAGGGATCGGTGTAGCATGTATACTATAGCATCCTCCACTCCCACCATCTCCTGGTACGCAACTTGCAGAGGGTTGATGGTGTGCGGACCTGTGGCCTCAGGTGATGCAGCAGCAACCGCTCCATGGTTTTCATCACATGTGATGTCAGGGCAACCGGCCTGTTATTGCAGTATTGTATTTTTCATTAACAAACATTGCACTATTCTAACTTAAGCCAGTCTGTGAGCACTATTTTCTAAATATTTTTTCTGCTTTTGATCTTTTTTCCCTTATATTTTTGCCCTTTGAGTAACAAGAGTATGATTTGAGAAGGAAATTAAATGTTTTTGAGATGAAGTGTTTGAGGAGTGTGTTAGGAGTGACAAGATTGGATAGATTGAGAAATGAAATTATGAGAAACAGAACTGGAATAGTAGTGGAACTAAGCAAGCGTGTGGATAAGAGAGTACTCGGTTGGTTAGGACACATGGGGAGGATGGATGAGGAGCGAATGTTGAAGAGGATCTACAGAGCAGAAGTAAATGGAAAGAGACCAAGATGAAAGCAGCGAGTGACGTGGATGGATGGTGTTATGAATGCACTGGAAGAAAGAGGTCTAAATGTAGTAGAAGCTAGAGCTCTTGTTGGTGATAGGAATGAATGGAGAGGTGTTATGAAAGGATAGTGGGATGTTTAGACATGTTCTAAGGGATGGGCAGGGCACCCGTATGATGCGGCAGGGGTAAACCAGTGAAAGCTGTCCGGCCCTGCTGTTGAACAGAAGAGTGTGTCTTATCACCCTGACCCGAGTGACATGGCCGCTTTCTTGTGTCCTGTTTCATTTGGAGGGACGAAAGCATGACCAACTTGGGTGCCGAGGTGCTTAACTTGAATGGCTGTTTGGGCATTTGGGTTGGCCATGCTCAAATGTTTTGTGTGTTTTTGCAACTTTTTTCATTTTTTCTTTTCTTTGTTTTTGTGTATGCGTTTGTCATGCTGTCAGTCACCCCTCTCAAGGGATATGACCAGGGTAGATAGATGGATAGAATTTTTACCCTGGAGTGCCATGTCTTATCCTGTTGCATACATGGTTTACAATGTTGATATGTTAATAAAAACAATTGAATTTAATTCAGTTCAATTTAATTTAAATGGGGCAGCACGGCAGTACAGTGGTTAGCGCGTGTGCGGCACAGTTCTTAGGTCATGGGTTCAAATCCAGCTACCGGACTTCCGGTGCGGAGTTTGTATGTTCTCCCCGTGCTTGCGTGGGTTTCCTCCGGGCACTCCGGTTTCCTCCCATATTCCAAAAACATGCATTTCAGGTGAATTGGCTGGTCCAAATTGCCCCTAGGTGTGAATGAGTGAGCAAATTGTCTGTCCCTGTGTGCCCTGTGATTGGCTGGCAACCAGTTCAGGGTGTCCCCTGCCCACTACCCGAAGATAGCTGGGATGGGCTCCGGCACCCTCGCGACCCTACTGAGGATAAGCGGTGCAGAGTTGTGTCCTCAATGGTGCCCCCAGAACTGTAGCATTCGAATTATGTAAATAATTTTTGCTCATTTTTTTATTTTTTCGCATGAATGTAAGGTTTATATTAAAAAAAGCTTAAAAAAAAAAAAAAAAAAAAAAAAAAAAGCAGTCATTGGATGGCAGTGGAAATTGGAATGGCAGTGATTGGATTCATTTGTCTACGTACAAATATGTAAAAAAAAGCTAATATGTCTAATTTCAAGTATTATTTTACGAGAAAAATAATTTAAAACATACTAAAACAAAAGTATTTATTGATATAAGCAGTGTCTGAAATTCATCACAAAAAGTTAGCGGACACCAGGGCAGACCACTCAGAAAAGTTGCCTGCCCAGCCATAAAGTTGCCTGCCCCATTTTTCCCAACTTGAAACACAATAAGACGACCAATCGCAGTATTAAGGATTGACAATCAGAATATATACCAGAACAACTCTTTGAAATTTAGTTTATCATAAATCTACTTATAACATTCATTGCATGTATATGACATCGCTGTTTTCCATCTGCCATCAGTATGTACCTGTATTTACTTATCTTCATTTATGCAATGTTTGCGTTGCATCGTCCGCTACAAGCCACGCGAACTCTTCTTTACACGATGCTCTTAATGTACGTTTACGTTTTGTAGCGTCATAAATTTAGTTAGCTTCTTTTGAATCTTTCTTCTGGAGCTGAGGTTTTGGCTCGATTACTAACCACTTATCCATTCTTCTTGTGTTCTCTGTGCGTCTACTTTGGAAATTGATATGCAAATGCACGACCTTATATGGCTCGGGAAAGTCCGGAAGCACGAAGTTATTCGATGCAGGCTTCTGATTGGCTGCCGAGTATGCAAATTGCCAAACGAACCGAAATTCCGAAATTTCCAAACCGAACAAAGATTTCGAAATTGGAATGAAGCAAACGCTTGATTTGGAGAAAAAAACGGACTTTTTTTTCCCCTTTGAAAAAGTTGTTGGCCACCCGGCAGGAGACATTTTGTAAGTTGTACGCCCGACGGAAAAGATGCACGCCCCAGTCACTGATATAAGTATAAAAGTAACATATAAATGAGCAGTACCATTTAAACTATCATTTATTTAAATCATTTTTAATAACATAGTTCTTAAAAATCGATAATATGTCTTATTTTTGTTTGTTTTTTACCAGAAAGAGTAAAAAACAACAATTACAAGAAACATAATTATATACATATATAAATGACACATTAACGAGCAATTATATTTTTGCAATTTATTTTAAGAATTCTTTCAACTGAAGTATTTTAAAAAACGTAGCTTTTATCTGACCTATTACATAGTATTGCTCGTTTAGGCATTATTTTCCATACTTTAATTTCAAACAGCAGCAACAGTATTTTAAAGATTTTATGCAATCCATCACTTACCCCAAATTGACAAAACATGACATTAAAATGTTTTTAACGGTTTGTTCATAGTCTCATGATATAAAAGCTTACATTCAAAACAGACTCATAAACAGCTCAAACATCTTGTTGCCAAGAAATGGAAGTGACCCACACTGCCGATAATCTCTCATAAGCAGATCTCCGATAAGGGTTTTAGTGGAGCATGTATACATTCATGCATAGAAGGGTAAAGCCCGTAATCTGCTGGGTTATAAATAAAAAAAAAAGAAAAACAAGCAAAATCAAGTATTGCAGACAACATCTGGGCGTCTGTGTTTTTACTAGGATGAGCAGGTGCCAGGGCGATTGTATGGCTTTCTATTGATGGCATCATTGTCCGTCACGAGCCGTTGTATTATAAATAAAAGACTTAAGTCAATTTAAGTGTTTCTGACCGACATCACTATTGCGCAATAAGGAACGCAGAGGATGGTGGAGGCGTCCGAATTGAGTTCAAAGGTCGGATTATGTTGTGACGCTGAGGGCATTTAGGAATCATCACCGTACATTTTGTTCCGTCCGGTTACGTAAAAGACTCAGCAAGTATCCAAATGTGATATCTGGCCCTTTTCCTTTGAAGCACACGTTTTCTATCTATCCATTCATCTAATTTTTGCACCGCTTAACCTCACTAGGGTCGTGGGGGTGTTGGAGCTCATCCCAGCTTATTTTACTTTTTTTCCGTTTCATTCATTCATTCCATCTTTGAACGCCTCGCAACTATAGCATCCTATGTAAGCGGCATGGTTTCTTTTTTTTTAAGGAATTCGCTCTCATCGGGAAACAACAGAAACTCCCGGAAACCAGATAAAACGATTGAAATAATAAATAACTATATACTAGGTACTATTCATTACGATGTAATATAACTTTATGTGTATATGATCAAATAACATTATAAATAAATATGCATGTAAAGGAATGATTAAATTTAAAACTGAATTTAAAACTTCCACTTGCGAGGATGGTCATCCCTTTGTAAGATATCTGATTTAAATAAATAGATCGTCAATTGGTTACCTCAATATTCATTATGGAGGCTAACAATGTGTGTGACTTCTTTGAATTTTTATATTTAACTAGAGCTTAAATTCCATTCTAATTATCTTCTTGCTTTTCCTTTTATTATTGCAGGTCTTGGAAACTATAAACGAATCAAAGTCAGTAACACGAGAGAAAGGCAGAGTGGGAGAGAGTTCGGCTAAGAGCTAATAGCATTTCTAATAGTGTGATGTAAACCAATAGCAGACAAACGTCTTATATGACATTGGCCAATAGCAGACTGGCATCTTATAAACGTATGAGGCGAGTGACTCACACAGTCATCCAAAGAAACACAGAAAAGTTAGAATATTGTAAGTTTTTAAGCATGCAAAATTATGTTTTGTTGGTAGCGTGCGTATGCTGCTAAAATACCCTAAAGAAAGGTATAAAAAAATATTGAATACCACATCGTAACATTAAAATTGCATAAGGTGGGGACAACGTAGGGCAGCATGGCGGCACAGTTCTGAGGTCATGGGATCAAAATTCCTGTGTGGAGTTTGCGTGTTTTCCCCGTGCTTGCGTGGATTTCCTCCGGACACTCTGGTTTCCTAATTTGGGGACAACGTAACCTCGGGGTCTTCTGTAATTGCAACCAATGCCAATATAAAGAAACATGACTCCATATAGAGTTTTTCACAAAGCTTTTGTACCATTTTGAGAGGAAAACCTTGGCATTGTCGTTCTGGAACCCCGCACAGAATTCAAGAAGGTTGGCATGAGTGGAAAATGCCGTTGAGTCATGCTTGGGAGATGACTTTCATCTGCACTGCACCTATGTATGTCAGCAGATCTTTTAAGGGTTTGTAAACTGTCACCCAAACCTTTTTGTGGCATCTCTGCCCCTGCCAATCATCCAATATTGAATACAACCGACCTCCTGCTGATAGCCATTCATAAGCTATTGTTAATTTAGAGAGCTTCAAGTTGGGTTTTTTATTCCTTTGTTAAAGTGACACATTATTAATGGGATGGGGGGTGGGGGGTCATTAGTAATGCACACTTTAAAGACACAATGAAGATGAGAGGTGGGTCTTTCTTTCCATTAACTGATGAGCAGTGATGTGCAATATTTTAAAAGCGTGGTGACAACTGCTTATTTTCCACTGATGTTGCAGTTTGAAGACATGGTAGAAGAAAAATATTGTATTAAATGTTTCGAAAAGGAACTAAAAAACTTTTCGTTGTCACTTTTATTGAATTCTTGATTAACATACACAAAAAAGGAACTTAGAGAAATCGAAAGATGTGCTAGAAAATATACCAGGTATTATGATTAAACCAAGTGGTTGTTTTATTTTCAATTCCAAATTTCAGAAACTAGAATTAAAAACTGCCGTTGATTTGATGACATTGTAAGAAAGCTATTTGTCAAAAAATTTAAATTATCCGTCATTCTTTCACAGGATATTACCAATAGCACTAATGGTATCAGTATTATAGTGTTAAAATGTTTATATGATGTTTACAAAACAAAGTTGGCTTGTCAATGACATCTACCATAATAGTTTGAATCTTAAAAATGCGACGGCCAATAAGGACTGATGGACACATATAAGGACTAGGTAGATAAGGCGACGGATAAGCAGATAGCAACAGCCAGCCAGCCTACTAGTTTGCTAATTGAGCACCTAGTGAGATAAACACCTAGCCATTGATACACACCTAGCGACAGACAGACATTGTTAACAATTACATTTAATTATTAATTTAAAAAATCTGAGGTCCTTGTACTTATCTGCAGCAGCGATTTTTCAATTGAGAATTATTTTCAAAATTTATTTTTCATTAATTAATACACTGACACCTCATTTATACCCTCCTGCATTGTCAGAAAGTTTGATTCATCTTAACCAACTTTCAATAAATATGTAATCTAGCTTTACTTTCTTTTTTCACTCTTTTTTCCACTCACTCTGGTCACGTCAACGTCATTTACAACATGTGGAGCAACAGTGGCGCTAATCCACCAACATCCTGTTAAAGTGAGACGCAGGCAGGCAGGTCAGCGCTGTGCTAACCCCCCACTGGTCGAAATAATGGCATCATCTTGCTTAGATACATTTTTAAAAAATGCCTTAGGGTCCATTGTGAATTATATTGTGATAGATAGTGGTTTAAAAATACTTCATTCGTTTAAATAGTGGTGATTTACACAACGTAAAAACACATGTACTGCCTGTATCTCAACATGGTTTTTTAAAGACTGGAAGGTTTTAAAATGTTTATTTTACATTACACAATTTGAACATGTTTGGCCACCATCTTACTAATACAGAGCCAAAATAAGAATTTTGCAAAGGTAGCTTGTCCCTTTGGTGCTTTCAGCAATTAACAGCCCTTTACATTCCACACCTGAGCCCTGCATTTGATGAGCTTCGAGTCCCATCATTGAGGCCTCTTCCACGGTTATCTTCTCTAAGCACTCATGTTAGCCATTGGCTGCAGGCTATGGCTCGCTGTTAGGCAGTATTGTTATTGTTAGCTGCTCCTGCTTTGTCCTTCAGTAACACTCAGTAACACTTCCACAGGTGGACATGCATGTAAATGTCGCTGAGTTCCGTGATGCTTGCCCGACACTTTAAAAATTCGGATTTTTTTCTTGCGGTTTTAAGTTGGCCTTTTAGTAGCTTCTCCCACTACTCTCTTAATTAGCCTCAAGTTAGCCTCATACACTAGCTCTGACTAACTATAGCTATTTGCCCTAGCCAGACACCTCTGGTAGTGCAACTCACAGGATTAACACCAGCTTTCATGACTTGTTGTTGGCTGATATTTATCCTTGCTCATGCAGCAAGAAAATATGGAAATGAGCTTCCAAACCTTGCCAAATGGTATCTTTCGAGCTTCCATAGTATGTCTTCTTTAAATGCTTACGCTTCAGCTCCATTTTAAGATAAAAGGACCTTTAATTATATCTAAATAGAAAAGAATCAAAATAACTCAATTGCCTCAACCTGAAATATATTCATAGTTCACATTAATAAAGGAAAGCTTCTTGAATAATATGCTTGACGTAAGCTGTGTTTTAAGTACAGGTCAGCGTGCTCTTCTTGTAGGCCAATTTAGCTCAAACACACACACACACAGAAGTGCCTCCATGTTTCATGCATGATACCGCTCCATTTCTAAAAAGCTGGCTGAAGCAGAACAAGACTACAGACGCTGGTGCAGAGCTGGAATACTGTTTATGGTAGACCAGATCACACTGACCTGCTTCTGCACACAAACAGGACTTCTGTTTCTAGGAACCAGAACCTAATGCTGTACTAGATGTAATTAACAAGAAAGGGAACTGCAGATGAAACAAACTCCAAAGTTGCATTTGTATAACCACCGGCCTAAGCACTAGATCCACTGTAGAGGTAAGGTCTTGGGCCCCGGCCCGAATTTTTGGCATAAAAGGTCAATCATTAAGTCGGACCAGGCCGGGCCGGTCGGTTCAGGTCAGGCTGGATTCCTTATCTCTGATCCTTTTACACAGTCCGTTAAGATCAACTTTGAATTTGCTCCAAACTTGACGACGGCATATTACGAATATCTTTTAAAAGATTTCATGGATAAAGCAACAACTATCAAAAATAGGATAAATTCCACAATAGTTTAAAAAAGTTCCTACAGCAATTCGACAACTACGAATGAAATAATAAAAATGTCTCAAGTGCAATGGCAACAAATATGAATCAACATTACCAAAATGGTGACACAAATGCGATAAATATAATCACCGTCAATCATTTGAACTCTTTCAAAATGTCATAGCGACAATTGCCAACAACTAAAAATGTTACAAATTTCCCAGCGACATTGGGAACAACTATGAATATGTAAATTATATTTTGGACACAATTTTCAGAATTATGCAAAAAATTCACATGATCGTCAAACTTTACCACATGTTAATAAAATTCCTTTAAACACTGTTGAAATCTGTCAAAATTTTACTAGCCGGATGGCAATAAATAAGAACAATTTCGAAAAATTCTGAACTGCGACACAAACGTGCCCTAATCCGACCAATTTTGAAATCTAACGAAATACAACATGTCTTATGCATTGCCTTTTAACATTAGAAAAATAACTCAGATTGTGAGCTTA
The DNA here is from genome assembly GCF_059441175.1 of Urocampus carinirostris. Classification (NCBI taxonomy): domain Eukaryota; kingdom Metazoa; phylum Chordata; class Actinopteri; order Syngnathiformes; family Syngnathidae; genus Urocampus; species Urocampus carinirostris. Next base: position 32,849,188 of record NC_142355.1, on the reverse strand, counting down.
TAGCAGCCCATGCAACAAATCCAAAATTTCAGCCAGAAGATGGCATGAGCAAGTAGAATATTTTGAAGTTACGGACACCACTTTTAAATAAATGCTTGAGCCTTTAAATAAGATTTCTTCTTTGGTTTCAATGTGTGATAAAGTATTCAATGAATAAATGAAAGTTTCTACTTCATGGATATTAACTATCGAGGGTAATTTTTGGAACGCAACCCCTGCAAAAAATGAGGGATTACAGAATTTGTGCAATGAGAGCTTATTGTAGTAAAGTATGCGCCTCCAAGTAATCAAGTTTATAAAAAAAAAAAAACGGCGAACGGGTATGCCCACACACAGTTTTACTTTCAAGTCATACTTACACAAGGAAATGGTAGAGAAAACATTTGAGTCCAGCAGGCCTCTCGAGGAAGTTGTAAACATCGCCCTGCATGCTGGTCTTAACGTACGGCCGCTCGAACTCCTTTTGGTGGCGGTGCAGCCAGCTTGAGCGCGGCAAAGGCGGCAGAGGCGCCGAGGAGATGGGAATCTGGCGGTGCTCCATCTGCAGGGCCGGGTCTCCTGCCGCCCGGCATGGGCGTACGCCTGATCCATTATTCACCGCCGCCGGGTCCAGTTCCAGTGACACGGGAGAGTAACGACCCGTGTCGGGCGCCTGCCGCTCGCCGGGTGTGGAACCATCGACATCTGTTTCCTGGTCCAAACTGAGGCTAATGCTAGTGCCGGCAAAGCCATTTGGGTTGTAGCGGGCCAAGGGGCCCCCCAGTCTGCTGCCGTAGTCCCTCTGCAGGTGGCACGTCATGTGGAAGGAGCGTGCCCGCCTCTCCTCCATGTTGGTTCTGAACTTTGGAGAAGGAGTGGCTGGGGAGTCCACCAGGGGTGATCTGGCTTAGCCTCCTGTTGCAGATGAGCACTCACCCTGGGGGGTGGCACGCGTGGCCATACCTGGAGTGGAACAGGTGATGTGAGATGTTGAGATAGTGTGACTGAAAGGTAGCCCTGCCCTCTATAATAAGCCCTGATTGGAAACCTAGACAGTGGAAACCATGTGTGTCATGTCAAATATTTTCTCTCATTGCCAGTTTGTGGACTCTTAATAAAGAATGTCGTAATATCTATCAAGGGTCACCAACCTTTTTAAACTTTAAAATTCGAAAATAAAAATGTATAATATCGTTACTGTTATCTTTGCATTATTATGTAGTTGCAATTATTAGAATTCGGGTAAATTAGGCTAAATTGACCATTAAAAAAATATTCCGTGTATAAGGGCACAATGAGTGATCTACACATATAAATTATGGATCATTTTTAAATCCCCAATGTGGAATATTTGACGACTAGATGCCACTGTGTTGTCTAGTGTGAGCAAAGGCCAGTCTCACAGAGAATAGTGTGGCGGCTGGATGCCGGACAAACATAGCAGCGAGTGTGGATTACCCTGTGCAAAAGAAATACACATTTCTCTCTCTATGATTTTATTTTAAATACAAATCGACAGTCATATAATTTTGCTCAGTATAGTATTCAAAGCAATGTTTTTTTAACTGAAAAAAAGGTGTGTACCACTAGAGGGCACTAAATATTACACACTGTCCATTTAAAATAATTTAGGACGAATTGATCATTTATTTACAGATCATGTTAAAGATTTCTCATACCAGTTAGAAGTCAAATTTCCTGAAAAATCACAATGACCAATCACTATTTTCAGAAACGGTCTGTGGGCCACTCAGGTGTTCTAAGGGTGCTACCTATTGGTGAGCCCGGGTATTTCTAAACATATTGCCATAGTGATTTGATATGGGTCAAAATGTTTGCCTAATTTTACCAAAATCCAAAAATTTGATACGATTGAAATGAACCATCGTTTTATTATTCAATAAAAGATCATTAATCAGTGAACTGAATAATCTGAACATGTTTTTTTTTTCTTTTTTTTTTATTCTAAAATACGATCTTGGTCCAATTTACCACGGTAGAAAACATAAATGGATGTCACGTCTGGCGCGATTGCCGCGGCGCCCAATTGGCCCCGCCCGTGGACACCGGCTGAGACATATTGACTGAATGCTTCTTGGAATACTTAAACGCGTTTCTTCGAGCTGTGCTTCGCCTGAGCGTTTGTTAAACTTATTTAAACCTGTGAGATTTTTGTGAACCTCCTGTGAGATTTCTGCAAGTTCTGTTTAACTCTGAGAAATGCTCAGTCTGTAAACTTGCCTGCGTTCAATCCTGTTTTGTTTTTGGTCTGATCCGTTTGTTTTCTAATCCACTCCGCGACCATCGATCCCCGGATCGAGTGTGTGCGCCTCCTCATCCTTCCCCCAATAAATTGTGAGTACATCTATGCGAATGGTTCCTTTTGTCCTGTTTCACGCTCCGCTTCGTGACAATTGATGGCATTTGCTTTGATTAGCATGGCGGCGCAGTGGTTAGCGCATGTGCAGTACAGTTCTGAGGTAATGAGATCGAACCTTCCTGTGTGCAAGTTCTCCCCGTGCTTGCGTGGTTTTCCTCCGGGCACTCCGGTTTCCTCCCATGTTCCAAAAACATGCATGTCAGGTTAAATGGCCGGTCCAAATTGTCCCTAGGTGTGAATGAGCGAGTGAGTTGTCTGTCTCTGTGTGCCCTGCGACTGGCTAGCGATCAGTTCAGGGTGTCCCCTGCACACTGCCCGAAGATAGCTGGGATAGGCTCCAGCACCCCCGCAACCCTACTAAGGATAATCAGTGCATATAATGGATGGATGGATGGATGCTTTGTTTAAATCAATATATAATTTAATAATATTGCCCGAGAAAAGTAACACTACTTATTTTGTTTTTTAGTTTTTTTGTTAACTCTAAATGGGTCTGAAAACTTCCAAAAACATAAGGACATGATCTTGAATCAAGTAATTCTAGGGAAGCCAAATGGCATTTTGATGAAATAATATTGTGTTTGTTGGTATGAATGATTCTATTAACATGGAATTACTTATAATGCTCACATAACTCAGGTGAAATAGAAGTAGCATTGAAGTTAAGATTGCAAAAACATGACCATCAACAATTTTATATTCTGATCAATAGAGTGCTATTCTTAAAAAAACAAGGTTGTTTCTTAGCAACCCTAAACATTGGATGTTGGAAAATAAGGGCCTTCATTAATCAGCAGGTTTTTTTTCCCCCCAAAAGACAGTTTAGCGATCATTGTATGTATGTTTGGAAGGTATCAAGTTGAAAAGGTGTAGTGGGGAAAAAAAAGGGAAAAAGTCCCATCCGTCGTCAGCTATAGACGCAATTAACAAAGACCACATGGACTGCAGTCATCGTGCAGATTGAGTTTCTCGCTCAGTCAAGTGTGTCGCACTGACAGCTCACGCTCCGTCTGATATTATCATTGTTATCAGGAAGACTGTAATAGTGGAAGAGTTTATTTACAGCGCGCAACTAGATAGCGAATAGAAAGATATACAAAACCTTGTTCAAATGCCAGGTTTTAAAATTAAAATAATTGCAACTTTTTCACCAATATTGTGACTAGGGATGCAGGATAACGGTTTGTTCTATTCTGGAAATGGGAAAATCCCGATCCTGGATACTGATACCAATTAAAAGAAACATATATACAATGCGGGAGTGGCTAATCGGGAAGAACGAGAGATGTCAAGGTCGATGGCTAAGTTAGAAAGGTATTTTAACACCTATCTGTCACATGCACTATCTAACCTTACTTGTGCATTCATTGTCTAGTTAACTCTTAGGCCACATTCATCGCAAAAGAAAAGGTGAGTTTTAACATGTGGGGGATTATCCCCTCCCAAATTTGAAGTTGGTTTGGCCTACCACAATTCTTCTTTTCGGTAGTGGTAAAATTAACACAGAACAGTGCAAATGATACGAGTCAGGCACGATGGAGGGCAGAAAGTCCTAGGTGGAGCCGATAAAGCCAGAAGAAGAAAAAGAAACACATTTCACTCATCTTGCACCTGTCATCTGTGTGTCCCCGGTTATGTTTTGTGCTAAGTGTTAGCAGAGTTTACCAGTTTGGTAGCTCCTTTCACTCAAATAAGCTCGCAGTGATGGGAATTCTGTCTCTTTTTTTAAAAAGTGGCTCTTTCGGCTCAGCTCACTAGAAAGAGACGGTTCTTGCGACTCCCACAAGCCTTTTCAGATTGTTTTTCCTGCTGGATAAGTAAGAAACATGTATCATGTATCTGTCACCTTCACTATCTAACCTTACTTGTGCATTCATTTTCTAGTTATCCACATATTAAACATTATAATGAAACATTATGCACAAAATTACTTTTGGGGGACAAATAAAGAAAAAAAAGATAACAATGAAAAAAGATACCGCAGATGAAAAAAATAAAACATATCTTGTTCGTAAGTAGGGCAGCGTCTGTACATATTTGTCTTCTGTCACGTCGGGCGCAGTTGCCATGGCGCCCAGTCGGTCCCAGCCGGGTGGCGCTGGATTCTGGCGCGGTTGCCACGGGGCCCAATTGGCCCCGCCCATGGACACCGGCTGAGGCGCATTGACTGATTGCTTTTTGGAGTACTTTAATGCGTTCCTTCTAACTGTGCTTTGCCTGAGCGTTTGTTAAACTTTGGTGAAACCTTCTGTGAGATTCCTGCAAGTTCTGTTTAACTTAAGAAATGCTTAGTCTGGAAATTTTCCTGTGTTTGATCCTGTTTTGTTTTTGGTCTGATCCGTTTGTTTTGGACATTCTTTTCTTTTGAGTGGATTTCTAATCCACTCCTGTGACCATCGATTCCCAGGTCGAGAGGCCCTTCTCCTCTTTCCCCAATAAATTGTAAGTACGTCTACCCGAATGGGTGCTTTTTTTCCTGTTTCCCGCTCCGCTTCGTGACAGTCTTCCATGTTGGTGGTGTAAGATAAGGGGATCATGTAATTGTAACGAATGCAGTCCTTTAAGCCATTTTGTGATTAAGGGCTATACAAATAAATTTGACTAGACTTCCATTTTTCTGCTACAGGTACCCGAAAAAAGCAAAAACCTGGTAACAGACTGGGCAAAACAATAAAAGAAAAATTGTGCCTTATGTTCACTTTGAGGCTTTGTATTGATTTCCAGCACTCGTTTCTGGTTGCACTAGACAGTGACATTGAGTGGCAAAAAGATTTCAAATGACAGCTACTGAACATAGGCAGGCGTGGCGGGGGTTGGGTTTAGACTTTTTAAGCTTTCTTCATTTTCCTCATGTTGAGGTTTTCCTTGCCCTCATGTAGGTTTTAGATCAGCGGATGGTGTCATAACAGTCTGTGGTTTACAATAATCTGTGGTCTGTGCAGCCCTTTGAGACTCTTTGTGATTAAGGGCTATACAAAATAACCTGAATTGACAAAAAATTGAACTATTTGGGATGCTGAACACCCGGAGTGTTTCGCTGGTTAAAAACATTATGTTCATTTCACCTTAACTGATACAGCATGTAAAATTCAATTATGATAACATAACAAAGGCTTTTTATTTTAAAAAGTCGTTTTTATCAATTAAATGTTTATTTTAAGGCCCTTTTTATTAATTGGGTGTTTAATTCAAGGCCATTTTTAATAACTGAATGTTTCTTTTTTTAATTGAAACATGGCATTCTTGGGCTTCCATTTTAACATACTCTCACAGTAATACACCGGGGCCTCCACAGAGTCCGCCACAATGCCCCAAGTCAAGTCAAGTCATATTAATTTGTATAGCCCTTTATCACAAATAGTCTCAAAGAGCTGTACAGAGCACAACAACAACCTTAACGACAAAATAACTAGTAAAATATAACATGAGCTATAAGAAATATTTTTTTTAGGAACGGAAATTTTCAAGCAAAATATTGAAAAAGTACATAGTATGAGTCTTGGTTTACAAAGAATCCGAAAACAAATATGGTTTATATATATATATATATATATATATATATATATATATATATATATATATATATATATATATATATATATATATAATCTCATATCATTAGCTGCACCGCTTATCCTCAGTAGGGTCGCGGGGGTGCTGGAGCCCATCCCAGCAATCATTGGGCAGTGGGCATGGGACACCCTGATCTGGTTGCCAGCCAATCGCAGGGCACACGGGGACAGACAACTCACTCGCTCATTCACACCTCGGGACAATTTGGACCGGCCAATTTACCTGAAACTCATGTTTTTGGAATGTGTGAGGAAACCGGAGTGCCCGGAGGAAACCCACGCAAACCCATAAATATATATATATATATAAGTTAGACAGACAGACAGACAGACAGACAGACAGACAGACAGACAGACAGACAGACAGACAGACAGACAGACAGACAGACAGACAGACAGACAGACAGACAGACAGACAGACAGACAGACAGACAGACAGACAGACAGACAGACAGATAGATAGATAGATAGATAGATAGATAGATAGATAGATAGATAGATAGATAGATAGATAGATAGATAGATAGATAGATAGATAGATAGATAGATAGATAGATAGATAGATAGATAGATAGATAGATAGATAGATAGATAGATAGATACTTTATTCATCCAATTCACAAAATTCAAATGAAAGTTCAGTGAAGCCGAGCCAAATATGGCTGCTAACCCAAGGCAGCGAAGAGTCACATTAAAGCAAGTGTGTGATGTTGGTAGCCGGTCTGTATCTGGTCCGTTCTTGGTGATAATAATCTTCAGTTTACCGACCCCCCCCCCCCCCCCTCACCCTACAGGTGCTCTGTCAGTGCCCGTGGTGAACTGAAGAAAGAGGCGCTTCTGTTCCTCGCCAAAAGAGTGCAACGCCTCCCAGAACTCTTTGATGATTCGAGAATCTTGGTTGTAGCCGCCATCATATTCTGTTGTGTCTTCTAATGCCATGAAGTCCAAGTTCCTGCTACCACATATAAGCAGCTCAATTTCTGCAGGCCTGAAGAGGTGCTTGAGTGTGGAAACCTCTCCTGAATGCTTTAAACTGTTTCTCCACACTTTTGTTCAACATGCACTCTGCATACTGAGCCACAAACACCTTTCGGTTTTTATTCGTTACTGGAATTTTATCTCCATTTTCCTTTAAATCATACATGAGTGTGTTCCCAAATAGGTCCGTCTTAGAAATCTGGAACGTGATCATCATGTCCTCCTCAACACTGCCAGTGTACTCCAGAAGCTCTTTGAGACTCTGGTGTAGAATAGGATTGGCATCTGCAAGATCTCTGAAGGTTCCTTTCTTGCCCATCAGCATCACCACCATTGGAAAGTGAACATCAAGGATGCAGTTGTTGTAGATGGCGAGGCCAAGAACTATGCCGATGAGGGTGTACTGGCCTTCGTTCTCAAATGACGAAGCAGTGAACCAAAAGAGTTTGGTGAGATACGAGACTTTAACCTCACTTGTTTGTGATTCGGTTGCTTGTTGACAACGTGTTAAGTCATTCACCTGTGGTCCGGTGAGATTGACAGTGGGATTTACAATTTAAAAACTTCATTCATAAGCTTGCATTGAAATTTCAATAAAATGATAATTATATTGAAATGTAAAGTTCATCCTCAAGTGAAACTAGCCTACCGAAACATAAGCGAGAGAGGAGCGAAGAATCAAATGGACCGAACCATTTCAAGGCATTAGAGTAAAGTAATTTTAACCGTGCGGTGTTCACATTTTTGTTTTGTTTTACTTATTTCAAATATATTTCAGCTAGTGTTTTGCATTATATTTAAGCCTATCATGTCCTTTATTAAGAAAAAGAGTTTTAAAAATGCTATCAATTTTTAAGGGTGCTTGGCTTGACGAGCTGGTTACGTCCATGTACATAGGTAAATAGGTTTTCATTTATATCCGAATATTTATGTAATTTTCCTTTGAATTAAAATGGTGAGGTGTTTTTGTTAACGTATCAGCATACACCTGAATTTGTCACAAATGTGTCACGATAGTTCGCTGCTGTTCCGTTTATTCAAATTCCTCCTCTATGGCTAAGTGGGCTAGCTTTGGGTAGAAATCTATCTATCTACACTGGTCATATGCCTCGAGAGCGGTGACCGACAGCAAGAAAAACACACACAAAAAAAGAAAAGAAAAAAGGGAAAAAGTAGCAAAAAAACACACACACAAGATTTTGTGGACCATGGCCAACCCAAATGCCCAAACATCCAAATAAAATAAGCACCTCGGCACCCAAGTCGGTCATGCTTTCGTCCCTCCAGATGAAACAGAACACAAGAAAGCAGCCATGTCACTTGGGTCAGGGTGACACATCACACTCTTCTGTTCAACAGCAGGGCCCGACAGCTTTCACTGGTTTACCCTTGCCGCATCATACAGGTGCCATGCACATTCCTTAGAACGCGTCCAAACGTCCCACTATCCTTTCACAACACCTCTCCACTCATTCATATCACCAACAAGAGCTCTAGCTTCCATTATATTTTGACCTCTTTCCCGCAGTGCACTCATAACACCAGCCATCCACGTTAATCGCGGCCTTCCTCTTTGTCTCCTTCCATTTACTTACAGCTCTGTAGATCCTCTTCAACATTCGCTTCTCATCCATCCTCTCCATGTGTCCAAACCAAACGAGTACTCTCTTATCCACACGCTTGCTCAGTTCCACTACTACTCCAGTTCTGTCTCTCACAATTTCATTTCTCAATCTATCCAATCTTGTCACTCCTAACATACTACCGGGCTAAAAAAGGGGCCCTGCATATAAATAAGTATCGGTGTGATCATTATCATAAATCCCCATCATTTAGGAAAGCAAAACGATTACACCGTTGAACTCTTCCAATGCTGTTGCTCAGCTGTGCTTGTTTTGTGGTTGGTTTGTTTTTTTAAGAACACAAGAACTCCATCAATTAAAACAAAGTCCTTTTTAAGGTCGCATCATCATGCTGGGTGGAAGGAAAAATTGAGTCCACATCGAGATACTGTGGAGGGAAGTCTATCTCCTACAAATGATATGATCAGGAAAAAAAAGGTCATACCTTTTGAATTGATCAAAAAATTAAAACAAGTTAAAATGTACTGATGTAAAAGTATAAAATATATTGCCTTAACTTATTTTGTTATAATTTCCCTAAAGCTGTTGCTCATTTCTTTAAAATATTGCAAAAATATTTGATAAAAATTCAATCAAATTCTTTAAATTGATCTTTAACAGCAAGGTAAAAGGTGCATTCATTTATTCAAATCAATGGACCTGAAATGTAGATTTATTGTTTAATTTATATTAGCTGTTGAGCAATTTGGCATAACTTGTTCAATTTCACTCATTGAAATGTTGAAAAAGGATTTGATTAAAATATTTTAGATTGGTTTAAAATTATAGAAAGCTAAAAATGTGTCTGTTTTTTAATCAAATGTATTGCCGTGATTTTGTTCTATATTGTTAATTTTCATGCAGCTGATCAACATGGGAAGAAATATTGCACATTCACTCAGGAAAATATTAAAAAAGGATTGTATAGAATTTCCCCCCCCCCAAAAAAAATCTTAAAAGTAAACGTATTATAGTGAATTGGTTCTTTTTTTCCCATTGCCATTGAATAATATATAATATTTAATAATACTGCATTTCATTTGGCCTGAAATGATGCCATTTGACTTGTTAAATTATAAAATATTTAAAATGGATAAAATAATATTCAAAATTCAACATAAAATACATACTAATTTCCTGTTTTTGGTGTATGCTTTTTAAATGCGGAGACAACATGCTCTCACTTCATGTCTTTGAAAAACATATAAAATTGTGTAAATCCTTAAAACAGTAGTCTTTGTGCTCCAAACTCCTCAATAACTACAATTAGATAATAGAAAAATACAGAGTATATATATATATATATATATATATATATATATATATATATATATATATATACATTAGTATAAATTATGTCAAAAATTAAAAAAAAACTTACCTTCAACGACGACGCCAACAGGATATCACGAATATATCCTCATTTTAAAAGCAAATTCAGGTGAAAAGTGAACCTATATCCCTCCAAGTAATAAAGCTAATAAAATGTTAGGAAGAAATTGGTGTAAAAGTGAAAATAAAACTCTAAACTCTTAAGTGTTAAATTGCCATCCGTTTGAGGGACTTTGAAGTACATCAACTGGCAGTTTGAGCATAAACGAAGTGGTGAGTTCAATGCTACTATGAGTTTGCAGTATAAGGTAGATTATCTGCGCGTTGTCTCTTTATGTGACGGGGAAATAACGTTAAACTGCAAAACATGAATCAATTACATAAAAAAATGATATATTTTTTAGGGAAGAATAGACTTTATTGTTATTTTAGAAGTCTTTGAGCGAAGGGGACGTGGGGTATATTCACTTTACGAGGGCAAGTCAATGCCTCACTCTTGAGCCATAAGGCAACAACAGCTGCTCACGACCAACAGAGGATTTTTATTCTAATTTGGCACTTGCATATTTTTTTTTACATGTTGTAAACCACAATATATATTATTGTGCACTTAAAATAATCAAAGACTAAATTACGGGTAACCACTGGAGCTTCACTCGGCTTTTCTCAAATTTGTCGTTCGTCGGCATCCGTAATTGCCAAAAACATGGCGGCTTACGCCAACAAGACGATGCTGTTGTTCTTATATCGATTAAACACTGCTGGATTTGCGCGGCCGAATTTTTTAACCAATATGACATACGTGACAGCTTTGTCGGCACATTCGGAAGCAAAGAAAAGTGAGTATTGCTTGTACGATCGCTGCAGTTTGCGCCGAATTACAATAGACTATGTGTTGCTAACGGTTACTAAGCTAAGTGTTGCGGCTAGGTTGCGAGGTCAATACTGTACAGTATTTGTTATTATTTAATTGACTTTTAAATTCTACATTTTAGCAAAACAGGTAACATGTTTGTTGAAAACCTCTCCTAAAATAGAGTTTTTGTTTGAACAATTTTATTGACACTTTTAACAGCAATTAAACACATTAACAATTTCATTATATCATATTCTAACAATATGAGGTTTGACCAATTTTTATCAACACTTTTAACAGCAATTAAACACATTCACAATTTCACCATATCATATTCTAACAAGGTTTCTGGAGGTAAAGTGAAAGTGTGACATTCTGCCTTTGCTCTTTATTTCCGCCAAAGGTTTTAGTTCTTGTTTGATCGCGTCTTTCTTTCATCACAGTGCTCCCCTTTATGATGAGTTGAGAGTTGTTTCTTAAAATGGCCACCCCATCGTCACGGTCCTCACCCAAGCCACTCCACAATGAAGGGCACGGCCAAATCTCTTCCCACTGTTCATAACCTTCTAAAGAGGGGGGGCAGCATTCATTGGTAGTAGAGACGGTAAAGTTCATAGGTGTTGTTGAAGTATACAAATTACTTAATCAAAACCGGGGGGTCCGAGTCCATTCTCTGGGGGTCATTGAGAGCGTTACCTGTGTCCGACTCCGGTATCTCATTTGGAGACCCACTTCAGAAAACTCTGGAGTCCTCTGACTCTCTTTCTGTGATTCCAGGCCTTCCCCTTTTTTCTGGGTTAGTGTGGGAGAGGACATGTCGAGGGCAAGTCTCTTGTTTCCTTGCCCACAAGAAGAAGGAATCAGATTTTTTTTTTCTTCCCCCGCTTCCTCCGGCTCAACTTCATACAATTCCCTTGTGGGCTTTTTCATCGGCAATCGGTTTTCCTGTAAATCTCTAATCTTTGGTTCCGGTGTGGTCACCACCCCCAATTTGGTCCTATTTTTAGCCCTCTTTTCCAAGTTGGATTTTCTGTCCTCAGAAGGGACATTCGCCTTTTCGATTTGTTTGTCTTGTTTGATTTCAGGTATTGGAGGAAAATTCAAATCTGATTCTTTCGGCCTCACCTCCAGGTCCTTCCTGACTAAAAGGGGTTTTGGGAGGGACATAACTGCGTTTAAATCCTCCGTTTCAAATTTCAGACACTTTCGAATAAACTTCCATGAAAAGTCCAACCTTGACATTTTGACGGAATCAGCTCCCACATCTTTAAAAAGGAAGCGCACGCTGTGAGGTCTCGGCCGCCTGGCCATGACCACTCAATAGAATGTCCTTCATTAAAGTACACAGTCCAAAAATCATGGGGATAAGTATTGTGACGTGACGACACTGAGGAGTCCATCTCAGGTCGTGTGACGTCAGGATAATACTTCCGTGTCGGAGCCATTCCGGTACACGGTGTAACTGCTTTTTGTTTATTTTTATTTTGGCTGCAGTTAAACTTCTGTTTTTGTTTGGCTCATGATGAATAAAATTATTCAAATTGACTGTATCCTTTTAATTATTTATTTATAGTTTTTTTGTCGACTTGGTTTTAAATTTAAATTCCCAAAACATTAAAAAAAAAGTTTTAAGTCCTGAATTTAACTTGCGTTAAGATGCAGGAACACTGCATTAGCATAATTGGTATTCACATAGAGCCTGAAGTAACTTAAATACGTCAGTAAATGTAATTGAATGGTATGTAAAATAACTCTTTGTTATAAAATAACTCTGAATATAATACTTGTTCAAGTAACACACCTTTACAGTTGCATTAAAAATGTATCTATTCATACGGTATAATCTATAAATATAGAAAGATCACAAAATAATATTTTGACATATTTGGGATTTCTCTATTCCACTCACTTGGCATTGATATGGGAACACTGCTGTGTAGTGGCACACACTCATCCATCACTTCATAGGTATCGTTGTCTGCAGCCATTGTGCGGAATGTAGTTTTTGATCCTTTTGTTTTTAGACACGCCGACATTTTAAGCAAATGGGGGTGCCCTATTGTTTATTTCAGATTCGTCTGGGAGAGACGGCAGAGGAAGTTTGACCAGAAAGCCCAGAAGAGAAGTAAGCATTTATCTCTTTCTGATCGGCCTACCCACATAAATATCGTTAACCCGGGTTTTTTTTTTTTGTTCTCAGGCTGGACCACCGAGGACGGACAAGATGTCGGAGGACCAGGACTGGACGTCCGTCTACCCAGCGGCAGCCTCTTTCAAAGCCAGCGCCGTGCCGTTACCTGTCAGGATGGGCTACCCTGTAAAAGGAAGCGTCCCCCCAGTGAAGGAGGGCAACCTGGAGCTGATCAAGGTTCAACATTGTCCAAAAAAAGGCGTCATACGCCAAACTCACCTGACGCAATATTTTCTAACAGATTCCCAACTTTCTCCACTTGACGCCAGCAGCCATTAGGAAACACTGTGAAGCTCTTAAACGTAAGTATACTTTTCATTCGACCCCCCGAGATAAGACATTAATCTGTTCTGAGGTCAGGATCGTTAAGTTAAATTGCTTGAAAGTGGGAGAATCTAAAACTATCGTAATTAGTTTATCCCTTCCCAACCCCCGATATTCCAGATGATAAGTTCATAAATAGGATGCACGGAATAGATTTTGAACTTGCACGCAGAACAAGGGAAGACAAAAAAAAACAGAAAAAAGGATTTACTTAACACTTGATTAAAAAAGTAAAAAAAACAGCAGTAAATAGTAAGTACTACGTACATGTAATATATGTGTACATAATTAAATACCATATATATAAAGATAAAGAAAAAATTAAAACATTTTTACCTTTGATGTGATGTGACTTGAGCTGGTTGAGTGGAGTAGCGGGTGGATGCATAGGGGCGCAGGGACAGCAGACCAAAAATACTGATTTTTAATACCTCCCTTTGTGAGGATTTTCAATCCCTTAGCATGTTTTGTTGCCTTAATGACATTTTAATAATTATCTCAGTTGTTGATGGGTTACTGCCATGCAACTAAGCGAGGGTAGCGATTCGTGTTCTTTCTTTGTATTGATAATCGCAAGCTTCATTTTTTTGGTTATGTTTTGCTTCTTCATTTAGCATCACTACAAGCCCTTCGATATAACTAATAAATACAGTACATATTTTACAGTGTTGTATTGCTGACGCACGACGTCTTCACGAAGAACACAGGATTCTAAACTCAATGAAGAAAGAGAAAGGCATTGTGGGAAGTCATTCAGCTAATAGCATATGGGCCTTTCCATGAAATTGGATACCAACAGATTAGCATTTTTTATGACACCAAGCAATAGTTGAAAGAAATCTCATGCAGCCGTATCATGAACGGTGCAAAGTTTAATTTGGAGTTTAACACAAAAATAATTTGTTTATTGTTAAGTGGTGAAAATGCTCTTTTAGAGTGGTCAAAAGACATCTTACACCACACCATAAGATAAATGTAAAGCTGGGACGCCGTATCCAGGAATTCTACCATAGGCTATCACGATCTGAAAAACAACATCTAGACAGAATGAGTACAAGTGTGGTCTTTTTGCCGGCAGCTTTCTGCACCGAGTGGCCGCCCGCTTTGGACACGGATGCCGAGTGCGAGCGACATTTCCCCATCCAGGTGGAAAGTAGCCATTACGTGTCGGCCGGACTCTCCGTACGAAATCCCGCCTCTCGTGTGGTGCATCTCCGAGTAAGATTCACATCATCTGTTGCTTCTGAATTAGAATTGGCTTTATTTTCATTGATGACAACTTAGTGAAGACTGTTAACAGCAAGATTAGACATGTACCGTATTTTCCGCACTATAAGGCGCACCTCAAATTCAAGTCATGTTTATTTGTGACACCCTTAATCACAAAGAGTCTCAAAGGGCTGCACAGATTATTGCAAACCACAGACTATTGTGACACCGTCCCCTGATCTAAAACCAACGTGAGGGCAAGGAAAAACTTAAAAACCTCAACATTAGGAAAATGAAGAAACCTTGAGAAGGTAATCCCCCTTCCAGGATGACCAGGCTGCAATGGATGTTGCATTAACAAACTATACATAGATATTGTCAACGTGAAATATAGGTCATTCATAGGATAGAGAATGTAGTGCAAAAAGGGGTGTTACAAATAATTTCAGCGTTATTAATTGCACATTTAAAACAGTGTATGTATATCTCTCAACTGGTGCAGGACCCATTGTCTTAATCCTTCAATTTTTTCAAAAAGTGACCACGCCCCTTATATTATGGCGTGCCTTATATATGTATCAATATTGAGTCGCAACAGGTCTCGCAACTACGGTAAGCAGCCGTGGACCCGATTTTCCCACCGTAGAAGTAGTAGTGCGCTGTGCATTATGGGACATATCTATCATATATATATATATATATATATATGATATAGGTGTTTCATTTCCCAACCGATGTGTCAATCAATATTTGAATCGGTCACTATTGGTTAATGTTATTCAGAGGTAAAGGTGGCAGGTTCTTTTTAGCATTTCCAGGCTTGTATAGGCTAAAGCGGGGTAAAAAAAAAAAGCCTTCAATTGTTCGAAAAAGATGTGTATCACAAGTTAGGTGGGTCTACGGCTTAGAAAAAAATAATTTTACCAGTCTGTTTATTTGTAAATGAGAATTATGGAGCTAATCAGACAGCTAGTAACAAGCAATGCCCATTAATGCAGTGATGCTTTTCGGCGGATTTTTTCTTTTTTAATTTTTCGGCATTATTGTGTGTTCTTGGTTACACACGGATGTAAGGGGACCATGGTTGCATGTTATCATCAAATTTCATGGCTACAAGACAACGTCTTGGGTGGGCTACCCTGGCTTTATTTTTCGGGTATCTGATTTCAGGTAGATCTTGATGTTTCTGTGATGAATATTTTTTTAAAATTATTATTACATCTTGAATCCCAATAATTTAAATTTTAAATGTTATGCAGCATGACCTATTTCAGTGACTGGTGACATTGTACAAACACCGCGTCCGTACGTGTCTGAAACACGCACCGTAAATTCCGGACTATAGAGCGCACCTGATTATAAGCCGCACCCACCACATTTTAAGAGGAAAACCGATTTTGTACTTGCACAAGCCGCACCTGTACATAAGCAGCATGCGCCCACATTAATGAATGAAAACTTTTATTTCGAACACAAAAATAAAAACGGGACAAAAACAATGAGTCCACAACAGAATAATGTCACATAACCTGTTCGAAAAGGGGTAGTCAGAAGCAGATGCTTATTTTTCCTACCCCTTTATCTTCCCTATTAAATACATTTTATAGATAGCTCCTCTTGTGTCCAATACAACAAAATCTCATGGATATACTTATTACATAGGTCAGATATCAATAATTATAATAGTTACAATAATCACATATTTTATACACTAATCTTCGCAATACCCATCCCTCAACGTCATAATGCGCATAATGTCACTGCGGCACCAGTGATAATAAAAATAAACACAATACTTATAATAACAGTTCTGATATAATAATAGCAGCAATAACAACAAGTTAACCATAGTTTGAAATGCAGTACTTCCAATCCCCCTCATATCCCATTTTCTTCATCCCTGTATTTCTCCAGTAGTTCTTTTTTTGTATTTAAATTTGAACACATGGATAGTTGGACATTGTTTGATCTCATTTTGCAAATTATTCCAAAGTCTGACTCCACACACAGACACACACAAACTTTTCCTAGTGGTTCTCACCTTTGGGATTTTGAATTCACCACAGCCCCTCAAGTTATAATTTCCCTCTTTCCGAGTGAATAATTTTTGTATGTTTTCTGGCACTATGTTTTCGTTGACCTTAATAACAGTTGTGAAGTGAAAATTTTTAATAAATCATCCAATTTTAATAATTTGGACTGCATGAATAAAATATTGGTATGATCCCGATATCCTACCCTGTGTATGGTTCCTATTGCACGTTTTTGAAGAATAAAAAGGGGCTGTAGTGAACTTTTGTAATTATTGCCCCAGACTTCTGCACCATATGTTAAATATGGCAGAACGAGAGAACAATATAATAAATACAATGCATTATAATTTAAAAGAAATTTGGCTTTATTAATTATTGAAATGCTTTTAGATACCTTAGTTTGTATGTGTCTGATGTGTGTTTTCCAACTTAATTTATTGTCTATTATTACCCCTAAAAACTTAATTTCTGGTACAATGTACACCATCCATTTTTACTTCTAAATCTTGATTTGCCCTACGATTACCAAAAAATATTACTTTGGTTTTATTTAAATTTAAAGATAATTTATTTATATCCATCCATACTTTTAGGTTAATTAGTTCACGATTAATACAGGTTACCAAATCAATATAGTTATCATTTGAATAGAAAATGTTAGTGTCGTCTGCAAATATTACTATTTTCAATAGTTTTGAAACATTAAAAATATCGTTAATATATAAATTAAATAACTTTGGTCCCAGGATAGAACCCTGTGGTACTCCACAACAGATGTCCAAATATGAAAACTTTCCCATTTTTACATATTTCTTACTCCCCGTCAAATAACTTTGAATCCATTGCAAAGCCACTCCCCTGATGCCATATCTTTCCAGTTTTTTTAATAGTATATTATGATTAATCGTATCAAATGCTTTTTTTAAGTCAATGAATACCCCGACTGCGTATCTCTTCTTTTCTATACTATGGGTGATTTCTTCTACTGCATCAATAATTGCCATTGTTGCTGATCTGTTTGCTCTAAAACCATATTGACTTTCATTAATCAATTTATATTTATCTACAAATTGTTCTTGTCTATTATTGCAAAGTCTCTCTAATATTTTAGAGAACTGAGGAAGCAGAGATACCGGTCTATAGTTTGTAAAAATGTGCTTGTTTCCATTTTTGTATATTGGTATAACTTTTGCTATTTTCATTTGATTTGGAAATTTGCCTGTTAGATGTAGGTCAATGGTTTTACAATGCTATTTATAAATTGCTTAACTAGTACCATATCGATGTCAAAACAATCCATAGACGTTTTGTTTTTACAGTTGTCAACCACGTCTAAGATTTCTGATTCCGTAACCCCAGATAAAAACATGGTCTTGGAGTTCATTTTTATCACTGACTCAAATTGTTTACCACTGCACTCTGGGATATTTGCAGCGAGCTCTGGTCCAACATTTACAAAATAACTATGGAAATTCTCCACAACTTGATTTAAATTACAATTTTCACTGTTCTTATCAATAAAATAGTTTGGATATGCATTGCTTACATTCTTTCCTTTTATTATA
The DNA here is from genome assembly GCF_059441175.1 of Urocampus carinirostris. Classification (NCBI taxonomy): domain Eukaryota; kingdom Metazoa; phylum Chordata; class Actinopteri; order Syngnathiformes; family Syngnathidae; genus Urocampus; species Urocampus carinirostris. Next base: position 32,831,147 of record NC_142355.1, on the reverse strand, counting down.
CTATTTAATATATCCCAAATACCTTCGATATTACTTTTGTTATGATGTAATAAATTGGTATAGTATAATTTCTTGCTTGCTCTTAATATTCCTGTCAATTTGTTTTTATACGTTTTATATCGGGATTCGACTTCCTCAGTTCTTAGTTTAATAAATTTTCTATATAAGTTGTTTTTTTTCTTACAAGCATTATATAAACCCTTTGTTATCCACGGATGGTTTACAGATTTATTCTTAATATTAGTTTGTCTCATTGGGCAATTTTTGTTATACTTGTTGGTTAGGGTGGTCCTTATTTTTCGACTTTTAAAATTTCATGCTCTGACCCCTTGAATATGTTCCAATATATACAAAACGTAATTAGGCAAAGTTTCATCAAAATCAAAGGATATTTAGAGGTCGCTCAAGGCCTCTGAAATTTTGGTATGAAAAATAAGGATTTTTCGCACATTATATCAGACCTAGTGTAAAGAGGAAACCAGAAAGCGTAGATCCGATCAAGAAATTGAGGCGATGAGTCAATCGGTGACATTGGAGGGCAGCAGTGAAACTTCGGATGAGGAGGAGTCTGGCAACTTTTCTCCAGACAGCGTTGCCTGCAGTAGCTCAACTTCCGATACCAACCAATCTAAAAGAGGCAGAAAGCAAATCATCTCCCCAGAGCTGTCGTCTAGTCTGGATCAAACCAGTATTTCCGATAGGAAAGCAATGCTTCTTGTCAGTGAGACAGCAAAGAGTTTGGGACATGAGCTCTCAGAATTCTCTTTAAATCGAAGCTCAATTCGGCGACAGCGGCATGAACACAGAAAAACACAGGCCACAGCTATTAAGCATGCCTTTGATCCAAAAGCTCAACTGGTTGTTCACTGGGATGGTAAACTTCTTCGTGATTTGACTGGCTCCGAGAAGGTGGATCGGCTACCAGTTTTAGTGTCTGGACCTGGAATTTCACAACTCTTGGCTGTACCGAAACTTGGATCTGGCACGGGACAGGAACAGGCTCGTGCTGTGACAGATACCTTAAATCAGTGGGGTATATCTGATCAGGTGAAGGGTATGTGCTTCGACACAACCAGTTCCAACACCGGTCGCCAATCCGGAGCTTGCGTGCTTTTGGAGCAGATGCTTGGCCGTGACCTGATGCACTTGGGATGCCGTCACCATGTCATGGAGCTTATTGCAGGTTGTGCATTTTGGATGTGCATGGGATCGTCTTCTAGTCCAGAAATCCAAATCTTCAAGCAATTTAAGACGCAATGGAGCTTCATCGACTCTAGTGACTTTCAGAATGCAAACAGTGATGAGTACACCAGACAGAACATCGCAGATGTTAGAGACAGCCTCAACGGTTTCATTTCTGAAACCCTTCAAGCGAACCAACCAAGAGACGACTACCGGGAGTTGCTTGAGCTTGTCCTTGTCTATCTCGGAGGCATACCTGAGCGAGAAGTGAAGTTTATGGCACCAGGGGCGATGCATCAGGCGAGATGGATGGCCAAGGTGATATATTCATTCAAGGTGTGGATGTTTCGACACCAGTTCCGACTGACTGCCCATGAGGAAAAAGGTCTTCGTGACGTGTGTCTTTTCTATGCTAGGATATATGTTAAGGCTTGGTTCCTGTGTCCTGTGGCAGCCAGTGCTCCTCGCCATGATCTCGCTTTTCTAAAGGACCTGGTGAACTATGGGAACATCAACAAAGCCATCTCTCAAGCGACAAGCAAAAAGTTTGCAACTCATCTCTGGTATCTTTCTGAAGTCCTTGTTGGCTTGTCCCTTTTTGATCCCGACGTATCGCATGAAACGAAAACTGACATCTCGAGTGCCATGAAGTCAACCCCAGGAGCGGAAGAACCAGAAGTTAAAGGCCAGGTGGATCTGAAGTGCGTCAATGACAAGAAACTCGCAGATTTTGCAACCACTAATACCATCAAGCTGCTGCAGCTTCTCGAGATCTCCACCAGCTTCTTGGATGCAGAACCGACCACATGGAATGGCCGCATTGATTATAGAGAGGCATGTGACAAGGTGAAAGCATTGTCTGTCATCAATGACCACGCAGAGCGAGGCGTCGCACTGATTCAAAACTTCAATGGTCGTCTCACCCACAATGAAGAACAATTACAGTACCTGTTACTGGTGGTTGCAGAACATCGCAAAAGGTTCCCGAATACTCAAAAACAGACCATCGTGAAACAGAAATGAACACTTTGTGAACATACACAACATTTGATGATAGGCTATGTTACAATGATAAACTTAATGATTCGTTGAGGTAATTGCTGAACTGAGAGCAAACGCATTGTTTTTCCAAAGACAATCGGCCTGTTTTATGTGAACTCTGAACTGGTGATTTGGAAATTATTATTTGACTATTACTCGGTAGACTGTTTGGTGTTGGCTTGGTTCTATTTTCACTTATCATATTGTTTTTGTACTGTATGCACATCAAACTGTAAGATTTGTTTTCACACTGTTTTGCATAATGCACATGATCTGTGTTGGTGAAGTTGCAAATTTAGTTCATTTTATTGACGCCCAAATTTGGATGTTATTTGGAAATGCCGATCACGCACAGTGAATGAAACCTCGAAAGGGTGGTGGCTGTTGAGGTAAAAATAAATACAATATTGTTATATTTACTTGTAACTTTTCTTGTGTTACAATTATAAGCAATGGACTGAAATTGGATGTTCTAAAACGCCGTACACATAGGGTTAAGATTTCCGTTTTTTCTCGAAAATTGCCAAAATTTTACCATTTTGGGAAATTTCAAAGTCGTTGAGCTACCTCTAAATATTATCCAAATTGTTCAAAATTGCACACAGTGTGTTTTTATCGATATAAGAACATATGCGGGGGGTCAGAGCCCAATATTTCCCCCCAAAAAATTTCGACCCCCATTAAGGACCACCCTATTGTTGGTGAATATTTCCAAAAATATGTCAAACGCACGATCCACATCATCTGTACCATATATAGCATTCCAGTTTTGTTTAAGTCATCATAGAGTGATATAATGGTCTCCTCAGTTCTAACTCGTTTGTAAACATAATCCTTAATTGGTTCTTGTCTAGTAACCTTTTCATTATACACTGTAAATACTGGTAGGTGATCAGAAATATCACAAACCAGTAATCCACTGACGTTTGTAAATTCCATATTATTTGTAAATATATTGTCAATGAGTGTTGCACTGTGTGAAGTGAATCTACTAGGCCTTAATATAGTTGGGTACAATCTCATACTGTACATCATACTAATATAGTCATCAATGTTTTTATGTTTGTTTGGATTCATTAGATCGATGTTGAAATCTCCACTAATGAATAGTGTTTTGGCGATTATTGTTGAATATGTTTTTTCAGCCCAGTTTGTGAAGATTTCCAGATTTGATCTATATACACAACTGACTATAATATTTTTCCTTTTTTCATTTATAATTTCTATTGTAATACATTCAAGTAAATCGTCAATGACAAATGACATGTTTTGTAATATTTTCGATTTGTATCTTTTGTGCACATATATAGCTACTCCACCACCTATTTTGTTTGTTCTATTTACATAGTTCAAATTATAGTTGTTTAATTCAAAATTTACACCCCTTTCCTCACTGAACCACGTTTTAGAAACTGCAATAACACTAAACGGGTTCTCAAATTGCTGTAAGTATTCACTGATGTCATCAAAATGTGTGTACATACTTCTACTGTTAAAGTGAATTATTGAGAATTTGCCTTCAGATTTAACGAAAGTATCATATTCTTTTCCAGTTTAATATTTGCAATTGTCTGAGCTAGCTGATAGGAATTTGTGGTCAGGATCGAAGTCATCTAATCTTGAATTATTGGAGTCAGTGTGATCAACAATACTCAATTCCGGTAGATAGATAGATAGATAGATAGATAGATAGATAGATACTTTATTCATCCCCGAAGGGAAATTCACATTTCCAGCAGCATCCCTGAGCTGAGAACAGTACAATAATAAAGCCAAAAGAATACAATATACAAATACCCAGTGTGATGTGCAAATGCCCACTGTAGCGTGTTATATGGCGTAATATATTATGATGGATTTTTTTATTGTGATCTGTAATAAAGGTGTCCATATTGTCAGTCCAGGAGGTCATTGTTACACTTCAGGCAAATCTGTCCAGCTCCTGCATTTCTCGGACCCAAAGTATTTTTGCTTCTTCTGGAGTGCCGTTTAACTTTATGTATACTCCTTGTATCTTGTTCGTTTTCCTCAAAAATCGAGCCTGTCTTGCAATGTCAGTTTTTTTTTGCTTAAGTGTTAATAAACATTTGTCCCTTTTAGTTTCTTTCCTTGTTTAAGGATTTCATGTTTCCGTTTTCTGTTGACAAATCTCATGATGGTCGCCTTAGGTCGGTTCTCACCTCTTGTTAATTGATGGCATGCTTCTATGTCCTCAGCATTGATGGATATGCCTTTTATGCTCATAAAAGCAATGACCTGTTGCTCAGCAGAATCTTCATCAGCATCCGTTGCAATATTTTTATTTGCCACAGCCTTGGCAAAGGTCCGAGGTTTAATGTCCAGACCGGTGATAATAATGTCATTTATCCTGGTGTACTGTTCCAGATCTGCTACGCGTCCTTCTAGCGCAATGATCCTCTTGTCTTTCTCCATGTTTTCGTTTTTTAGGTCTTTGATTTCAGCCATTAAACTCAAGATTGTGTCTTGTTGTTTAGTGACTATATCCATTTTGTCCATTAAAAAGCCGAGTGATTTTTTTAATTTCCTCGAGTTCTTTATCTCTGCTCGGCATCTTGAAAACTTCACGCTTCTCTTACGGCACCGTCCGCTGATTGCCTCATCCGATCGCCCTCTGACTCTCAAGTTGTTATTTCGCCGGACTTAGTTTCCCCAGCTTTTGGTCGCTTTACAAAGCAGCGCCGCCATGTTTGCCAGCGTCAACAATGGCCGATCTCGGAAAGCAGGCGAATCGGCCTCCTTCCTGCACTGGTTTTCGAAAGAAATCCACCGAGTCGACGACAACGTCAGCTCCGTGCTTTATTTTCTTTTCGAATCCCACAGACGCCAAAATCGTGGCATTCAAGTGGCCATAGCACATTAGCGGCTAGGCTAGCTTCACTCACGGTGCGGTGCGTTCACGTGCATTAAAAGAATGTAACACAAACACAAAAGTAACCCAGACCCGGCTTTAAGTCCCGCGATTGAAACTGAATGTCCTTCATTAAAGTACACAGTCCAAAAATCACAGCCGGCAAAATGAATGGAATATGATACTGGTACTTAAGGCTTGATGCAGACTTGCAGAGTCCGGGTCTCGTTGAAAGTAATCCAAGGAAAAAAGTGTATATTTCCAAAGGTAAGGGTGGGAAAAATATATATCCACTATTTTCCGCCGCGTCCGCAAACACGGCTCACCTTTACTCCACCTCCCGTCAGCCCCTGTGGTTTTCGCCCCTTCTTTTTGATTCGCTCGTGGAATACATATCAGAATAAGTCTCTAAAATGAATACATTACAAAAATATACAGTTGCAAAAACATATTATTCATGGTTACACATATTTACAAAGAAAGAAGGTACACCGAGAGAGTTTTCAAAGCTTTAATAATAATAATATAACTTTCATCCCAAATGGTGCCTGTGACAGGTAGCAACACGCTAGCAACACAGTAAACGGGTCTGTTAAAAAAACATACCGTACTTGTAAAAATCACGGTGAACCGTCCTCATCTTCCTCCTTAGAACTGAAGCCATCAAAGTCGTCCTCCTCAGTGTCGGAAAGAAACTGTCACATACAGGAATTAGAATTTTCCGCTGTTTTTGAACCCCAAAGGTCATTCCCGTAAATCGTCTAAATTCGATGAGAAAATATTTTGGGGGGGTGAGGTATGATACGTGACTGTTTCATCACCCCAAGTTAGCATTTAGACCATTGGTCGATAGGTTCGCTGATAACCAATCAGCGGAGCTTTTGTTCAGAGCATTGGCTTTCTCAAACATGGCGCTCCTTCCGGTCTTTTCAAACGGTGAAATGAGTGTTTGAAAAAGTAAATATGAAAATACTAAGAAAAGAAGACGAGGCTTTTGTCTCCGAGATTGATAAAGGAATCGAGAATAAATTTAAGTGGTCATGGCTGGAGAAGACTGTCACAGTAAACGTTAAAATCGGCGCAAAGATCGAGGAAGTTACAGAAACTTTGAGCCAGTTCGTCGCAAAGTGTGATGTTCCAGGGAAAGCAAAGTGTCTATACTGTGTCGATCTGATCAATTATGGTACGCGAGGTTGTGTGGCACTGATCGATCATGCTAAAATGAACAAGCACAAAGCAAAAATAGCTTGCCGGCGATCAAATTGTGCAGTCGGATCCGCATTTAAAATCGGCAGCCACCGGTTCAATATTATTGGCCGTTTCAAATACTTCCACTTCAAATACTAGCAGCAGTCAACCACTGGTTCCCCTGTGTGACAGAAAATCCCAATCTGAGGTATTTATAAATCTATTTATTTATGAAATGATTTTATCTTTTGTGTTTATACAATATTTAGAACAGGATAAACAAAATTTAAAATTTGTTATAAACATGATTAAAATAGATTATTTTGTATCATCATGATCATGTTCAATATTACAATAGCTTTTAATGTCAATATATTATTATTTTTTAAATTTATATATATATATATATATATATATATAATACATGGTTTCTGTTTTGTTGGATTTAATTCATTCTGGTGCAATTTTCACATAGCAAATAAGATAAATGCTGTTGACTTCAGGGGGGCTTTGCCCCCCTGAGCCCCCCACCGGGCTCTGCCCTGGACCCTGGCTATTTCAGCTGAAAATGAAAATCTCCATTCTGATCCCTGCATATAGACGTCGTCTCACGCTCCCGCAGACGCACTCGCACTGTCATTGTCGCTTGAACTCTCATCCACTCCTGATTCTGTGCCCTCCTCTTCGTCACGCAGCAGACCGGCTTTTCGGAACCTGTTGGTGATGGTGGATTTTTTGATGCTGCCCCACGCTGTCATGATCCACTGGCAGACTTGCGAAAAAGTTGCCTTTCGCATGCGGCCAGTTTTAGTGAAAGATTTCTCTCCGCTAGTATAGCCAAGAAGTTGCAGTCTTCCTCGGCGCATATATTCCACCGGTCTAAATCTTTTGGACTCGAGCGCCGCTGGCGGCCGTTAGAATAATTACATAAATTGGGCGCATCACTGAATAAGCCACAGGGTTGAAAGTTTGGGGAAAAAGTAGCGGCTTATAGTCCGGAATTTACGGTAATTGCTTCTCAACATTAGGTGGTTAATAATGTTTGACTGACCTATTGAACTGTTTTGTTGACGTTCCTACTGTAGCCTCTTATAGTCCGGTGCGCCTTATGTATGGAAAATACATGACAAAAGACTATTTTTGTGGCTGCGCCTTATAGTGCAGAAAATAGGTTAACTTTCACATAATAAAGACTTAACAGAAAAAACGACAGGATAAATAAACAAAAATATTTACATGGTATGCAGAAATGCAAGATTACTTTGTAGAGTCTTGAGCAACGTTCCCTCTAAGCTGCGCAATCGCGCACTGCCTGCACATTCTCAGCGCACAAGAAAATCTAGCCAGCTCACAAAAATCAGGGCTCGAAATTGCTAATTAAGAATCAAATTAAGTCAAAGTTACAGTGCATTGAAGGTAAAAATACAAGGGTTCCCCTGACGTTGTGTTCTAAACGGTATTTGGAAGTCAAGGTCGAAGTAGAACGAAGTTGAGTAAAGTCAGTAGAGTTTTTCGAGAGCGGCTTCTTCGGCTCGGCTCACTAAAAGGAACTGGCTCTTTCGGGTCCTAAACGGCTCTTCAGGTTGTTTTTGCTTCTTTCATCCCTATATGACCAAATATTATGTAAAATTATGCACAAAATGACTTAAAGGAAGGGGGAATAGAACAAAAAAGAAAAAAAATACTAAAATGAAAAAGTAGTGAAAAGCTGAGAAAAAAAAAGAAGAGAAAAAAAGGAGGAAAAATTCAGAAAAACGCCAGAAAAAAAGAAAGAAACAAAGGGAAAAAAGTAAATAGAGAACAAAAAGAAAAAAAGGAACATCTAGGAAAAAATAAACACAATGAGATTTTTTAAAGGAATTTAAAAAAAATAGAAAAAAACAGGGGAAAAGAAGAAAAAGTTTGTGTTGCATTCAAATAATTTCCATTTATACCAAGTCAATCTTGTTGCCAACATTGTACTTCCACTAAGAAATGTGATTAAATACAGTTGTGTATCGTACTACTAATGATTTAGTTGCCACACTTGGGATTGCCGTTGCTCACCGTTGTTTCAAGCGTTGCTCACCGACTTTGTGTGAACGCTCAAACCCGTGGAAATTTAGAGGGAACATTTGATTTAAAACAAGGGCTTTCTACGAGGGTTTTTTATTATTGTGATTTATTTACATATACAGGGGATGCACTGAAATTCCTGGTACCGAAAACGTGAAACGCATGGCCAACCACCAAAAATGAAACGCAATAACTGAATACATAAACTACTTTGAAAAAGATGTATTCAAGTTTATCAATTACATTTTTTCCAGTAACATGCTTTTGTGGCCGACTGAGCTTATTTTAACCACAATCCTCGTGATAACATCCTACTAACACGGTAACATGATTTTCTTTTCAGAATTGCATATTAAACTGGTAACCTTGTACAATGTAAGTTTAAGACCTAATCAATCAAATATAAGCGGTTGTGATGCATTGAGGTCATACTTGGGTCACGGAAGGGGCAGAATTTAATGAGAGTGGTTGAAGATCACGCTTATCTCCAGATGTGACTGTTGGGATGCACCTTGGTAACTCCTCCCACAGCACATAGGAAATGTATATATGGTATATTTTTGCAGCCACCTAAATAGCTAAACATTTTGATGTATTTTTTTTTCAAATTTAAAAAAAAAAAATGGTAAATTGGGGAAATAAAGTAGTAGGTCAGCTACCAATCGTCATACTTGTTTAATGGGAATTTGTGTACAAATGGCGATCATATTGAACAATGTGGTCGAATAAATACAAGGGAGAAAAAATATCGCAGTTTCTCAAAAACAAAATTGTGATTCTTTAAGAAACCACATTTTGGCAACTCATTAGTAGCACTTTTCGGACTTCTGTCCTTCCTTTTTTACTGAAAGAAAATTTGAAATTTCAGTAAATGTATGTACTTTCTGTACAGGGTTAAATGTTTCACTAACATTTGCACTGTTTTATATTAAGCATTATTGCAAAAACAAAAGCATTAGCCGCCAGCTGCTGTGTGCACAATGCTAGCATCAGCGACATCAGCTACTAATTAGCAATGACTTTTAATAACAAAATTAGAATTTTGATATATTTCGATTTGTATAAAAACTAACTACCGTAATTTGTATTTTCATAGTTTATCAAAAATAAAAGCAGCAAATGTATCAGTTTGCATGATTTAAGATTAGGTGACGATGCAAGGACACTAGCGTTAGCGTTATATCCTGCATTAATGGTTAACTTTGTGGGATTATCATGAGCTGCAGAATTACTGATTGAATTTTTTTTATTGAACATTGCATTATTACAAACAAAATTTGCATGAAAACAGTCACACAACAATACAAAGTTAACAATCTTTAAAAAGGGAGGCATAACGAGCTGGTAAATTATTTAGCATTACCTCCTAAAGTGACGCTAATGGCTAAAATGAAGTTAGCCATCTGCATTAGCAAAAACATGTGCCCCTTTCTTAGCATGGTTAGTCTGTGCCTCGCCATTGCTGTCAACAGTGTCCACAATACTAGGATTAATAGATAACATGGTGGCACTGTCATAAAGATGTTAAATTTGTTGACATTAGCTTCTAAACTGACAGCTAAAGTGAAGCTAATGCGGGTTGCGGCTGCGTTAGTGGAAGTATGCGCCCCTTTCTTAACATGGTTAGTCTGTGCCTCGCCATTGCTGTCAACAGTGTTCACAATACTAGGATTGATAGTTAACATGGTGGCACTGTCATGTAAAATTTGTTGACATTAGCGTCTAAAGTGATGCTAATGCAGCTTGCGGCTGGGTTAGTGGAAATATGCACCCTTTTTCTCAACCTGGTTAGTCTGTGCCTCGTCATTGTGTTAATTTACGTTGCAACGACTTGAATTGAATTGTCTTTGTCATTGATAACTGCATTGTGAAACATTGGTTGAGACGCGATTAGACTCGGCACTCCAGATAAACGCCTATTAAAGACTTTAAAGAGAAAAACCTGCCGTTTTATGACCATTTTTCTGAAATATTTTTCACGTCTGCAGGTCAAACTCTCCAGTTTAAACCTGGACGACCACGCCAGGAAGAAGATGTTAAAACTGGTCGGGGAGCGATACTGCAAAGACACGGACGTCCTTACCATCACCACCGATAGGTGAGGACGTCACGCTCTTTTCACTTTCACAGAGGATGAAACTCACTCGCTGTTGCGCCCCCTAGCTGTCCGCTGCGGCAACAGAATTACGACTACGCCGTGTACCTGCTGACCGTCCTTTACCACGAGTCCTGGGTGAGTGCAAATACTGTCGAGCTTTTGAGAAAGAGGACTACTCGCTCGTTTGCTGGGAGCAGAAAACAATCTGCTGACCTTTAGGGTGCACAATGAGCGGCACAGTTCTTGTGCAAGGTTTTTTTTTTTTTTTTTTTTTTTTTTTTTTTTTTTTTTTTTTTTTAAACAGAGGGGATTTGTTAACCAAAAGCTAGGTGACCAACCAACTGTATCCCTGCTTAGCTTTCCAACTTCTATACAGGGTGTCCCATAAATTTATACACACTTCACAGCAATGTGGAGTTCTAATCTATTGTATATGGAGTCCTTTCAATGTGTCTGTTAAAAGTTCCATTTTTGCAAATCCACAACCCAGTCTTATAAAATAATTGGTCAGGAGCGCATTCCGTTTTACTTTTATTTATTTTGTAACCGAACTGCTTCTCTTCAGCTCTATTTTTTTCGTCCTGGAAATAGAACACACGGCCAGACAGGATTGTCTGACGTCAGCAAAGCTTATAAACTTCTATTTCAGATTTGATTTTGGGGTAAGCATGCCGGATACTGAGTTTACCTTACTACAAAAAAAAATCTGGAAATGTGAAAATAAGGCTGAAGTTTAGAGATTCCAAACACAGATTCACCAACATGTCTTTGCTCTTCAGCTTTATTTTCGCACTTCCAGAATGTTTTAGCACCATTTGTTTGTTTTCAGCCAGTCTTACTCCTAAATAAATGTTAGATCTTGGCCCCGAACCCAGCCCGAATTTCAGTTTAGTTCCAAATCGCTTAATCCAAAGAAATATTCATCCTTTCTTCCACCTCCCTCATGTCAGACGTCATTTCCGCTTCTTTCCACTAACTTACAAGCTTCTCTCTGCTTTTCGGACAAATATTTTACTAGTTGCAGCTTGTAATCTGCGTAATATGCTTTTTTTTTTTTTTTTTTTTTTTTTTTTTTTTTTTTTTGGCATTTAGTTGAGTTTTACTTTCGTTTTCGTTCACTGCGCGTCGTCAAAATGCACACTTTGGCTTGAGGGACTCGGCCCCAAGTAAATCCCAAGCTGCGTACCTCAGCTTTGGCGGTGAATTAAAGCTTCAGGTTTGTTTCGGGCTCGGTTATCAAATCAAGTTCGTCAGTCGGGTTTGGGCGGGTTCAGGTTTATATACCCGCGACTCGGATCGGGTCCGGCTGAATTTCTTAAGCCCGACCTTACCTCTACTCCAAAACCTATTCTGAAATAGAAAAAAAGTTCATTGATTATTTAAAGTCAAAGAGTGTTTACATTTTTGGGACACCTTAGATTTACAATAAAAAAATTGTATCCTAAAAGCTCTTACAAAAAGAATTATTATTATAATTTTTACAGTTTGTTATAGGTTTAAATGTATTTTTCCTCATCATAATAGTTGATCTGCAAATAGAGAAAAATTGTCATCTATCATAAGGAATACTTGAGAAAATGAATAAAAAGTGTTTTTAAACATATGATTTAAGTGGAAAATATGCAAAAATATTTCAATGCACTAAAACATATAAAGAATGTTAAGTCCAATAACATATGTTTTATGTATGTTATGTTTATTCCTCCAACATTCCAAAAACATGCATGTCAGGTTAATTAGCCAGTTAAAATTGTCCCTAGGTGTGAAGCAAGTGAGTTGTCTGTCCCTATGTGCCCTGCGACTGGCTGGCAACCAGTTCAGGGTGTCCCTTGCCCACTGCCCGAAGATAGCTGGGATGGGCTCCGGCACCCCCGCGACCCTATTGAGGATAAGCGGTGCGGATAATGGATGGATGGAAGGATAAATTGTAAAATAAATCACATTTTTTAAAAATGTATATACAATTATTTTTGCCTCATTCTACGTAGTTTCTGTGAATAGCAAAAAGAATATTGACACCTATGATAATAGGGTAAAACAATAATGTTTAAGTTACTTTAGGAAAAAAATTTTTTTTTAAATGTAAAATGTATTAAAACATAAAAAAGAGGTCCAACGACATAAAATATATGAAATCTTTTGAGAAATTGTAAAATCATTCGTACTGTTTTGGTTATTTACATTCGTATTTCGTTCAAAACATTATCTGTGAATAGCACAAAATACACCTGTCATAAGAGGAAAAACAATATAGTATCCCAAAAAAATGGAGAAGGGGAAAGTGTCAATACGTATTAAAAAGTGGTGTGTAATAACAATTGGAATGCTTCTTTTCAAGGCCTTGGGATTAGAATTGACATTTTTCTTTATTGGGCACCATATAATGGTCATTTTACAATCACTTATGATAGGATATTGAATGCAATTTTAAGTAACCCAAAGTATTAGGGGAGATTGTGTTTAAAGAAGGTTATTACTGAAAATGATCATCTTAGAACATCCTTTATTTATTAGAAAACGGAGGCATGGGAGGCCGACAAGACGGTCGCAGACATGGAGGAGTATTCTTGGGAGGGCAGCCCGTCCCAGAATAACATATTGGGCACGCTTTTACGCGAGGCGTCCGAAGACGAGGGAGAACGGCGGCGCCTGCTGGAAAGAAGCGAAATGCAAGAATATAAAGACTCGGTCAGCAGATTGAAGAACCAAGGCGCCAGTGAGAGCGCCATGCTGCAGTACAAAGAAGCCGTCAAGAAAGTGCTCAAGATTTGACGCCGGAGTCCTACAACCAAACCTTTTATGTATTTATGCATCCCCCCTTTATTTTCTATCTCCTGAAACAAAAGTGTCTTTGATGTGCGACTTTATTACAATGGCGCTGCCGAAGTCTTAATAAATGTGTATGAAAAATGACCAAATATCTTGTGGCTTCATGAACTTCAATGTAGAAAAATTTAACTTTTAAAGTGACAGTGTAGAATAATTCAGCACAAGAGGTCGGTGTAGCCTAAAATGAAGCGGGTGCATTTAAAGAAAACTTACACTTCCTGAAGGAGACCACTTTGTAAAAATCAGAAGCCTACTTCCATGTTTTCTTGTGTGAACAACGATGAATTTCAGCTCGCGACAGGACATAAAAGCTGGTTACAGCTGCAGCGGATGAAAAGAACAATTATTGGAGTTGGTCTGAGTCAGTGGTTCTCAAATAGCAAAGTGAGGCTCCATCAAGGCCCCCGGGGGGCTCGGGCCTTGATCAAGGAGGGCGTGGGCGTATTAGACTTAAAGGAACTTTTTTTACTTTGCTTGAATAACGTGCAATTGCACCTCCGCTACACTTGGGGCAGTGGCGTTCTCAGTGGCACAGAGTGTTTTGTTTACATTTAGCCTCAACGCACTACATTAGGCACAGAGTATAATATTTGAGTAGGACGTGTAAAAGTGGAGCAGGCCCTCAAGTGACACCATAATCAAAAATATAAAATACTAATGTGAAGACAGGCGAAGAGGAACTGGGTAAAAAGACAAAAGTCTTCTTCCGTAGCACTTCCCTGCGATCACTGAGGAAGACGAGCAAAGACTGGTGTGCTTGCTATGTTTAAAATGTTGGCAGCGGACAGCACAAAGCCAAATAAATTAAGTTGTCACTTAGACATTGCAACCCAATCAAGTCGCTTGAGTTTCCCTTCAGTAAAAATGTGTCAAAAGGCGTAGATTTGGCATGGACACATGTGACGTATAACAATCAATATCGAGAAATGTTTTGTAACCACCAAAATTATTATTATTATTATTATTATTATTATTATCACTTTAAAAAAAAAAAGATCTTGGGTAGGCGCAAGAGGATTTCTTCTTTCGAGGAGGGTCGTGGCAGAAAATATTTAAAAATCACTGGTCAAACCTGATTTAAGTGGCTAACCTTAGCGGCTAACGGGAGAAACTACTAAAAAGTAGCTGAAAAAAGTGAAAAGCTGGAGTTGGTGAGAGCTGCTTTCGGCGGCTAACTTTTACAGCTAACTTGAAAAAGCTGTTAAAAAGGCCAGTAAGAGCTGGAATTTATCTAAAATCAGGATCCTGATTCAAGAAACTGGCAACGTTAGCTTGCATGACAAGCTTCGGTAGTAACTCTTAAGGAAAAAGCAGGTAATAGAGGTGAGCCATAGCCTTCCCTCAAGTGGCTAGTGAGGGAAACGGAGAAAAAAAGTCACAGGATGACAAAATGCCAGATGCTAAATCACGTTCGTTCACCGAACCATCTGTGGAAGGCAAGTGACACTGAAGGAAACAGTGGCAAGCCATATCCTGCAGCAGAGTGGCTAACATAAGTGGCCAGAGGAGGAAACAATCTGAAAAAAGTCCAAGATGCCTGAATCACACGACTCGAATGTGGAAGCAAGTGACACTGAAGGACAAAGCAGGAGCAGCTGACGATAGTAGTTAGTGGTGAGCCATAACATGCAGGCAGGTGCCTATGATAAGTGGCTAGAGAAGGAAAGAGAGATACCTGTAAAATTGGACTCTCAGCTATGTGTGGTAGGTAGCCGTAAAGAGCTCAGGGCACTACCGGGACAAGCTACCTTGGCAAAATGGTCATTTAGGCTTCTGTAGCAGTAAGATGTCAGCATTTTGAAAGGGCATCTCAACTTGTGTAATACATTTTTACAATTATGTGTGTGAGTACATGTGTTGTAGACCAGGGCACATGAACAAAAACAGGTTGAACTCGGTTGGATAAACGGAAGAATGAGGTGAAATGAAGTACAGAAACGTCAAACTTGCGAGACAACTGCAGACCCAGAGCATCGGAATCAGACATACCCACTATAAAGCGTCAAAATTCAGTATCAGAACCCCCCATTTCAAAACCTTTAGTCATCGCTACCCCTGAGCAATCAGGTCGTACGTTACCAGACGTGTATTTCCTCTTCTTTCGGACGTACGGTACCATTCCGTCGTCCTCCTTTTTGCCCTACAGCTAGCAAGGAACCAGACAAAGCATCCCAGTAAAACAACCACACAAGTGGCCAGGACTACCAATAGGCTGCGATTCCCGGGACCCAAATCCACCTCGGTGGCCTCTACACTTGGAGTCGAACCTCGGTCTTAGGGACTTTGTGCTTGGTCCATTTGGGTTTAGCTGGTCGGACGACGTTCGGGTGCTCAAATCGTTCAGGTCCCGGTCTTTAAATGGTGATTGGGTTTTTGATATGTTGGTGTCTTGCTCTTTCGATGCTGGCTCTTTAACAGACCAGTCTGGGCTTGGTCCATTGCTGTTTCGCTCAGGAGACGATGTTCGAGTGCTCGCATCATTTGTGTCCCCGTCTTTAAACGTTGATTGGGTGTTTGGTTTGTGTGTGCCACGCTCTTTGAACCATCTGTAGGTGGTGGAATCTTTGGATTCTGGCTTTATAACGGGCGACCGGGTGCCTGGATCATTGTTCCCTCGCTCTTTCAATGACAGTTGTGTCTCTGATTCAAATAAGGCGCTTGTCTGATTGGTACCATGACTTGTGACCAACGATTGGGCGCTTGGATAATTACTGCTTTGTTCCATTAAGGACGACACGGTTCCTGGATAGTCTGTTTTCGGGTCTGGTTCTCTATACCATCTCCGGGTTCTGGGATCATGTTTTTTGTCAACCGTTGTTTGTTTGTTTGAATCTTTGCCTGTTGGTCTTTCCACCAATGTTTGGGTATTTTGATTATTGGGGTCTTTCTTTTGTCCCAAGTCTTGGATACCGTGATTTGTGTTTCCTTTTGGTTCTAACAAGGTTTGGGTGCTTGGATCATTGCTTTCCCTTACCACTGTTTGATAGTTTGAGTAATTTTGTTCCTCAACAGACTGTAGTGTGCTTGGACTGTCGCTGTCATGACTTTTGACCATTCTCAGTGTGTGTTGATCATTGTGGCCTTTCTTTTGAACCAGATTCTGTGTTTCTTGATCAGTGCTTCCTTGCTTTTGAACTGTGCTCAGACTATTCATATTTTCAACTGATTTTGGAAAAGTTAAACCAATGGCATTTTCATGAACAGACAATATGGTGCTTGGTGTCTGGGTGCTTTGACTCTCAGGGACATACTTTCCAACAGAGTCTTGATCACCTTTTTTGCCGGTTCCTTGCTTTTGGACGAAGGTTTGGGTTCTCAGATCTTGCGTCCTTCTCTCGTTAACTGATGTTTGGGTGCTGGGATAACTAGCCCCTCCTTGTCTAGCAGTCAACAGGGTACCGGGAACGCTGGTTTCTTGACTTTTGACCAACGTCTGGGGGCTCTGAACATCAGGTCCTTTTTTTCGAACAGAGTCTTGGGCACCTTGATCACCAGTTCCTTGCTCTTTAACGAGCATGTGGGTTATTTGATTTTTCGTTATTCTCTCGTTAACTGATTTTTTGTTTTGGTGATAGTTGGTCGCTTGTTGTGTACCAGAAGACTGGGTATTGGGATTTTGAGTGGCTAGCGTTTTTACAAGTAACTTGGTGTTTCGATAAATGCTGTCTGAAGCGTCTCCTTCAGTCCATGTTTGGGTGGTGGTATTCACGATTTGCTTTACATCTGATTTTGGGGTGTTCACACTATTGATTGACGTCAAGAAATGAGTGGTGGTGTTGGTAGAGACAGAAGTTAGAGGCGTCAAAGAAACTTTAGTTGGCATTCCGGTGGTCTTGGAGGTTCTTGAAGTTGCTGTTTCAATTATAGGAACTGGAGGTGGCAGATGGAAGAATTGACGCTTGTCCGAAGCGTTACCGACACCCACGCGGAACTTGGGCAATAGGTGTTTGCCAAACACCAACATGTCCGGATCCTCACCTGAGAGAGTCAGTTATCGTTTTGAGGTCTTTCAAAATGAACATAGAATCACAAGAAATCATAGTTTTTCTGAGCAATACAGACACATTAGAAATGAGACTCTAATGCTTCCATGTGGACAAAAAACATATTTCCAAAATTGTGCTTATTGTAGCTTGGAGCTGAAGCATGTGCATTCAAAGAAGCCAGAAGGATAGCACTTGGCATAATTTGAAAGCCTTCTTCCATGTTTTCTTACGTAAGTGAGGATGAATTTCAGCCAGTTACTGGACATGAAAGCTGCTATAAACCCCCCGAAAGGCACCAAAAACGGACAAGCTGGATAAAAACAGCGGCTGAAAATAGCAAATGGATGGAGTTGGTCATAGCGGGTGTAAGCAGATGCTACTAAAAGGGCTAATCATAAAAAAAAAGCAAATGTCAAAACCCTCGGTCCGAGAACTTAAGTGACGTTTGCTTGCGTGAACAGCTGTTGAAAGCGAGTGACACTGAAGGTAAGAAAGCTTTATTTTTACACGAAGCAGCAAACGATAACAATAGCAGCTAGCAGTGAGCCATATCCTGCAACCATGTGTCAAGTAATGTTTATTTGTGACGCCCTTAGTAATCTCAAAGATGTTTGAATTCCAATTTTTATATCTAGACAGCTTTTTATTTTTATTTCAATATCACTATTTAATTGACACTATTTCAATAAAAGTACTACACATGTCTAAAATAGAGGTAAAACCATAAGCCCCACCTGGGCCAGCCCTAAAATGTATATCATTAAGTTCGGGTTGGGCTTCTCAAGCTCGGCGCTGCTTAACAGGGGGACTGAATCCATTGCGTGGATCCTCTGGCGAGCGACTCAAAGAAAAAGAAACAAAGAACAATGACGGGTGGATATGTTTTAAAGAAAGTGACCTGGCCCTAACAAATAAAATATGAAGTCAGCTTTTTTGGGCTTAGTCCCTCAAATCAAGTTAATCGGTCGTATTTTAATACCCGCGGGACTGGGTCGGATATTTTTTTTAGGCCCAATCTTACCTAAATCTTAGTGTAAATTAAAATGAAATCATTTTACAAGGTTCCTACACCTTTTTCCTGACCCAATTCAAGCACTTTAAAGTCAATGTTTCAATTTCTGCGGTACCTTAAAGAAATCTGGTGGCTAAACCTCAGTGGCTGGAGAAGAAAACAATGGGAATTTTTTTATACATGGAGCTATCACTTGCAACCAAGTGGTTGGAGAAGGAAATAATGTCTCTGATTAAACGCCAAATAGTCCATAAAGCACTACGGGACAAGCTACCGTTGCAAAATGGTCCTTCGGGCTTCCCTAGAAGTAAGATGGAGGTCAAAATATGTCAGTTGTGTAATGTAACTTTATAAAAGGTTATTTGAGCCAGTAGTGATGTATAAGAAACCAAGTTTTATTTTTTTTTGGTTTGAACAAATTTATTGACAGTTTTATACACTACTTGAAATCGCGTTATAATACACACTGACGCCTCAAGATAAACCGTATACATTTCTAGCCTAAAGTTGTGTTTACTTACCAACTGTGACGTTGTAAAGGACAGCTTTCGCGTTACGGCTGATGACGCAACTCTCCAAAGTTGGACACCGCAGGTGGCGACAGTTGTCTTGCGTGGCGTCGTAGTTGAAAAGCGCTACATTACAGAACGCTTCAAATCCTTTTTGGCTTTGCGCGAGGTGTGGCGGTCAGAGCTTTGAGGTGGACGCATCAGGTTAGCACTGCTCGTTCTATGCGATTATACTGTCATTGGCGTCGTTTTTAAGAGTATTGTTAATTATTAATTTTTCAAATCTAACAATTTTGACATAGAAGTAAAGCAGCCGAGTCCTTCCATGGCCGGGCATAATACCGGCGGGCGGAGACGTAACTGCGTAAGATTCTTGCTCAAAGATGTTGTGGCAATTTCGGAGGGAATGTCAAGTCAGGATTTTATTAACAAGTTTGTTGAAAAGATTCTGAAGTTTAAAAACGAGGAGGTACATGCTGTCATAAAAATGCCTTCTGGCAAGGGCTTTGATGTAAGTTTTGAAACAGCGGCTCTTTATCAAGAGTTTTGGAATCGCTTTGAGGGAGTGAGACCCCAGTTTTCTGGATTTACAGTGGAGAAGCTGACTGATAATACTAACAAAATTGTTATTGTTAGAATGTTTAGTGAAATAGTCAGTGCTGAGGACGTCTGTTATTGGTTGAGTAGATACTGCTCAGTTAAAGGCCAGGCTATGAAGGTGAGGTGTGTGAAAGGCTATTGGAATGGTGCCTGGAGGGTACCTGTCCAACTACGCCAAGATCCTCAGGGCTTTCAGGGACTGAAACAACTTCCGTCGACTATATTCCTGGGGGAAAACCGTGGCTTTATTCACTATCAAGGGTAACCGAAACTCTGTCGCAAATGTGGTGAGCATGGGCATTTGGCTGAGGTATGTGATCAAATTTTTTGTGGAAAGTGCAGAACAATTGGACATTCCTTTGTGGAATGTATCAATAGCAGAAAATGCAATCTCTGTGGAGAAACGAATCACCTCTATAGAAACTGCCCGAAATCGTTTGCTAACAAATTGAAAGCTGGGAAGGCAGTTAACAAAGACAACAAAGACAATGAAATGATGTCAGACAACATAGAAAATGAAATGAATAAATGTAACAAAGACAATGAAATTAATAAAGTTATGGAAATACAAAATGAAAATGAACAAGAAATGAATGAAGTTATAGAAATACCCAATGAAGATGAACAGGAAATGAATAAAGTTATGGAAATACCCAACGAATTTGATCAAGAAATGCACAAAGACAATGGACAAGACAAACAAATTGAAAAAACAGATGTCCCTACCAAAACCCCTGGAGGAGAGACCAGAGAATCAAATTTGAATCAGGAAGAACCTGGGAATTCTAATTCGATTTCTCATAAAATACATGAATTTGGACATGACAAACAAATAGAAAAGGCAACTGCCACTCCAAAAACACATATTGATCAGGAAGGGCCTGCAAGAGAGCCCAAATTACCAAATTTGTTGCCATTGCCGGGATTTGGAGAAGACAAACAAATCGAAAAGGCGAACGACTCTCCAAAAACCCATAGGGGAATTGGAAAGAGGGGTAAAAGTAAGACCAAATTGGGAGTGGTGAAAACACAGGAAACAAATAGAAGAGATTTAGAAGAAAGCCGATTGCCGATGAACAAGCCCACAAGGGAACTGTATGAAGTTGAGACGGAGGAAGTCGGGGAGGGAAAAAATTTGACCTTTTGTGGGCAGGGAAGTAAGAGACCCCTTGATAGGTCCTCTGGCTCACCGCCTAACCCTGAAAAAAGGGGAAGACCTGGAACCACAGACAGAGAGTCGGAGGATTCCAGAGTTTTCCCCAGTGAGTCTCCAAATGAGGTACTACTCTTAAGCGATATGTCTGACACAGGTGACACTCTCGATGATCACCAAAGAATGGACTCAGATCCCCCGGTTTTGTCTAACTAGTTTAAATACTTTAACAACAATTATAAACATTACATTCTCTACTATCAATGTGAGAAGTGTGAGATCAAAGGTTAAGGCTCACAGTGTTTTATCGTTCTTAAAAACTATCAGAACGGATGTGTTTTTACTACAAGAATGCTGCATCCCCTTTCTAAAAAATTATAAACAGTGGGAAAAGATTTGGCCATATCCGTCATTATGGAGTGGCTCGAATGAAAACCGTAACGATGGGGTAGCCATTTTAATAAACAACCCTCAACTCATCATAAAGGGGAGTACTGTGATGAGAGACGGACGCGCAATCTTAGCAAGACTTTCTTATATAGGGAATGATTTTAACCTCATTAACATATACGGCCATGCCGACAGACAACTCAGGTACGAATTTTTAGAGGACATCCAGTCGCATATGCTAGGCCATCAACCACTAATCGTGGGAGGAGATTTTAATTGCATCCTAAGTAGGAAGGATAGAAAGAGGACCGATGAGGAGTTTAAAGTAGATAAAACATCAACTTTATTACAAGACATGTGCCGGACATTTAAACTGGTGGACTGTTTCAAATCCATACATCCAGGAGAGGAGGGCTTCACCTGGTTCAGTAGTGACAATGCCAGAGCCTCTCGAATAGACTACATATTTACAAGGGGTTTAGCACAGAGTGATGCAAGATTAATTCCTGTTTTTTTTTCGGATCACTTGCTACTGTCCTGCTCTCTCTCATTCCCTTCAGGTATGACTGTTAGGAAGGGTTTGTGGAAGTTAAACTGCTCTCTGCTGGAGGATGAGGCTCTAGTCTCACAATACAGAGAGCTGTACAAAGACTGGCAGACCCTTCAAGACTCGTATGATTCACGAGCAGAATGGTGGGAAGTGACAAAGAAACGAACACAGACCTTTTTTAAAAATGCAGGGAAAAACAAGAAACTTAAAGAGATGAAACGCATGTCGGGTCTACAAAGAAGACTCCAACGCTATTTCATCCTAACAGAAAAGGGGATGGACTTTAATGATGAAATCAAAGAGACCAAACAAGAACTAAACGCTTTGGCGGAAATAAAGAGTAAAGGCATCATAATAAGAAGCAGAGAAAGAGAAATAGAAGAAGGGGAAAAATGTACACGCTACTTTTTAAAAAAAATTATGAGCAAAAATGAGGGGCTTTTTAAACTTCAAAACGAAAACGGGCAAATAACAAAGGAAAGTAGTGAAATAACCAGATTGGTCGAAGACTACTACAAAAAATTATTTGAAAAGAAAGAAACACATGAGAATGAAATGGGGCATGTATTGGACCATATTTCAAGATCAGTGCGTCAAGACCCCTTTTTAACATCGGACTTTACCCAAGAACAACTGAATGATTGCATAAAAGCTATGAAAAAAGGCAAATCACCCGGGGAGGACGGACTCAACCTCGAATTTTACCGGACTTTTTGGGATATTTTAGCGCCAGATCTGATTACGGTTTTTAACGAATTTTCCAGTCGAGACAATATGCCAGACAGTTTCAGAATAGGGATAGTTACTCTATTGCACAAAAAAGGAGACAAAATTGACTTAAAAAACTGGCGACCTATAACACTTTTAAACGTGGACTGTAAAATTTTCAGCAAGCTTCTAGCGACACGAATGTCTGTAGTCTTGGGAGACTTGGTTGATCCAGACCAAACCTGTGCCATTGTGGGAAGGAAGATCAACTACAGTCTCATGCTGATCCGTGACACCATTTGTTATGCGAGAGACAGAAACATGCGACTAGCGGCCCTAAACCTAGACTTTGAAAAAGCCTTTGATCGAGTCTCGCACCAATACCTCTTCAGGGTATTGCAAAAATGTGGTTTTCCCCAAAAATACATCAAGTGGGTAGGACTGCTATACAGAGACATCTACAGCAAATTCATGATTAACGGGAATTTATCGGAAGCAATCAAGGTCAACTGCGGTGTGCGTCAAGGTTGCCCTATGTCTCCGCTTCTCTATGTTCTTTGCATTGAACCTTTGGCACAAATGTTAAGAAAAGATAGATTTGTCGAAGGGATCAATATCCCAGGAAGTGGGGGACAAATTACCAAGTGTGTTTTGTACATGGATGATTTTAATATTTTATGTACTGACCGCGCATCTGTTGGAAGAGCCCTTGACTTGACTGACCTGTTTGGAAGGGCGTCTGGGTCAAGGCTAAATAGAGAAAAATCACAAGTAAAGTTTTATGGAATGTGGAAAGAGACAGAAAAGGCAGGACTCCCGCTGACGGTGTTAAAGACAGACCAGAAAATCCTAGGGATAAAATTCAATGCGGATGGAGGAGGCGAGACCAACTGGGATGACATGACAAGGAAAGTTAAGCAAAGGCTTGTTTTTTGGTCACTGAGAAAACTGACAATAGAGGGGAAGGTCCTTATCATCAAAGCGATCATCCTCCCAATGCTTTTGTCAATCAGTTTAGTTTTTATGCCCAAAAGAAACGTGCTGTTACAACTGGACCGAGCAATCTTTCGCTTTGTCTGGGGATCAAAGTGGGAAAGGATAAAAAGAGATACAATGAAAAAGAAAAAGGAAAAAGGGGGAAAAGGAGTGCCTGACCTTCAGCTTTTCCTGGGAAGCAAATATGTCTCTCTCCACTTCCAAAACGCTGTGGGCCCACCCAACAACCCGAAAAGTCAAGCAATGACCCGGTTTTGGATGGGCTCATATTTGCGGAAGCTAAAGCTTGTACCAAACAATCGTTTGATTCCAGTTTCATTTAACTTGCCACCAACACATCTCTTTATTAGGGATTTTTTAAAGAAGTTTGATTTGGAAAAACAAGAATGTCACACTTGTGACACTACAAAACCACAGGGCCCTTATTGCTATTGTGCAAGAGCGAGCAACAGTAAGCCCTGTGCGGGAGCTTGCGTTTGGCGAACCTACAACGGTTTGGAGCAACGTGAATCATCCTGCCCTCCCAAACAGACTAAGAGACTTGTCATGGATGGTGGCTCATGAAGTTCTCCCAGTCAGAGCCGTAATGCACCACCGAGGTATGTCGGCGACTTCGACGTGCCCTCGACCTGGCTGTGGCGCCCCGGAATCGGTGAGGCACCTTTTTTGTGAGTGCAGCGCTGTCGAGGTCTTGTGGACAATGGCCGACCAACTAGGAAAGTTCCCGGACTTGCCAGCAGGGGAGGTCCCTGATGGACAGTACGTGCTTTACGGGGTGAGTCGGTCGATGAGGTCTCAGAACGACTTTGCCAGGGACTGGCTCACTCTCCCAGCCATCAAGGACGCCATCTGGACCTCCAGAAACCTGTTGGTATGGAGGTGCAGGCAGATCCCCCCCGTGGCTGTGCTACAAATGGCTGCGGATACCATACAATCTGCGAGCGGCGGGGCTAGGACGCAGCAATTAAGAAGACTCGTCTGCTCCCACCCAGAGGGGGGAACCGGAACTACACTGTGGGAGTCCCGGCAGCAACGGGAGCTACACTGTGGGAGTCCCGGCAGCAACGGCCTGAGAGGACCCACACAGAAGGGAGAAGACCCACACAGAGGACTGTAAGAATGCTGCTTGGGAGGGTGGGATGTCAGAGCTACGCCCTTGCACAATAGTATTGCCTTTTACACGCTGGTTAACTACTGTTAAAAGAAAATAACTCTGAAATTGCAACAAATTCCAGATCGTTCAACCTCTTTGTTGCAAGATGAGTGCTTTACCTCCTGAGCTACTCCCGCCCAGTACAACCACAGACTACGTGTTGCTATTAGCTGCTTCCAAAGTCTCCTGACAAAAACAAACTATCCCTTAAAACAGGGGTGTCAAACTCATTTTCACTCGGGGGCCACACGATAGAACGAACTTTCTGTCGGGGGGCCGGACAAGTTGATTAAAGAAAAAGTAAAAGAGAGATAAAGAAATAAGAGAAAGAGGGAGGGAAAAGGAGAGAGGGCGGGACAAAGAAAGAAAAAGAGAGAGTGAGAGAGAGTGAGAAACAAAAGATAAAAAGTCACGAGAGAGGGGAAAGAGAAAGGGAAAGGAAGAAAGAAATCCAAAGAGAAATAGAAAGACAGAAGAAGAGAAAAGAGAAAAGAAAGGGTGAAAAAGAAAGAGAAAAGTGAGAAAGAGAAAAGAGAATGAAGGAAAAAAGGAAGTTAGAGCAAAAGAAGTTAAAAAGACACAGAGAGAGAAAGAGACAAAGAGCAATAAAGGAAGAGAAAAAGAGAGACACAGAGTGAAAGAGACAGAGACAGGGAGTGGGAGAAAAGGGGTGGAAAAGAGAGAGAGAGAAATAAATACAAGTACAGTGTCTTTGATCGAGGAACCTGGCTTTGGCAACATCGAGCTGACATATTTCAACCTGCAGCTTGTTTTTCTCTTGCGCTTCTCTGAGTGTTGTCTCGCGGGCCGGATTCAATCCCTTAGCGGGCCTGTTCTAGCCCGCGGGCCGCCTGTTTGACACATGTGCCTTAAAATCTGCCCGACAACCCACTGTGCATGCACGCTCCCAGCATGCTTTTCTTGTCACCGACACAGTTTAGAGTTCAGAGACGGGGGGGAGGGTTTCCAGCAAGATTGGGAGGAGGAGGAAGCAGCCATCATCCAATCAGCCCAATTTAAAGACATTTTAGCAAAATTCTATGGAGTCTCGGATTTTATGGAAAGGGATCACCAGGAAAAAGTGTAGGTAGACAAGTCGCACACTTCCGACTGATTGTCAAAAGCCGGAAAAAACACACTTTATTGGATCAGTTTTTCAACAAACGCGAGGCAGAAAGGTAAATAAATATTTTAATTATCCTCTTTAGTCTTTGTTTTTTTCACTATGTGCATCTTGTTTTATGTTTATTGCACGGTAATCTAATTTTAACATGTATTTGTTTCATGTTCTGATGGTCTTTTACGATTTATTAAAAAAAATATATGTACTGTACTTTTGTGGGGATTGGAACGGATTAGCGCATTTACATTCAAAATGCGTCTCTACTTACGAAGTTCTCAGGTTACAAAGCTACTCCCAGAACAAATTAAATTTGTGAGTAGAGGTATCACTGTATAAGGCGTACGTTTTGAATTTCTGGCTGATTTTTTTTTTTTGGGTCCGCCGGAAATAAAACTGTACTCACAACAATAAAGACCAAAATGTGAGTTTGCCACAAAAATAAACCTTGTCAGGGTTTTGACCAGAACAAGAATCTAACCTTCTTATTTTAATGATTTAGTTAACCTATTTCTTCTGGTGTGTATCTAAGATTTACAAGTCATTGTTTTCAAAACAGTGAAGAATTTATAGAAAAAAATCTCTCATCTCATTAGCTGCACCGCTTATCCTCAGTAGGGTCGCGGGGGTGCTGGAGCCCATCCCAGCAATCATCGGGCAGTGCGCCGTGCTGCCCAGTATCATATATTTGGGGTTAATTTCTTGGCATTACACCACGTGTAACTTTTCAAATTCATGGTTAACTGTTTGTTAAAGACTATTTTATTCGTTATCTAGACACTGTATGTTTGTTAATTTGGCAAACAATAGTAATTTAAGATTCTTCTATACCGAAAATGACGGAAAATATATGCATAATATAAAAAGCCGTGGTTCCAAAACAGATCCCTGGGGGACACCACTTTTTTGATAGTGCTGATTTGTTGTATAACCATCCAGGGTAACATATTGTTGTCTGTTATCTAGGTAGCTTTGTAGTCAGTTTAATGTAACAGCTCTGACTCCAATGTTTCTGTTTTATTATTTTGTCATACACCAAAGTTAGTGTGTATTTTATTTTACTGTTCTTCCCCCTTGAAGAAAGTTTTTTTGGGGGGGGGGATTTAATAGATTTTTCTCGTTTTATTGTATCTCAATTAAATGTGTTTTAAAAATATCTCAGTTGAGTGAATGATAGAAAATTTCTTTTATTTTGTTTCTTTAAAGTAAATTTACTCCACATTTCCTAGAATAGAGACTACAAGTTACTGATGGGGATTTTTGTATGAAAGAAATGTATATTTTGTGCCTGTTGAAGATTAAAGATTACTATCAAAGCTAGAATACAATGTAGGTGTATTTCATCATATTGGAATATATTGTCGGGGGCGGCAGCAGCTCAGGAGGTAGAGCGCTCGTCTTGGGATCAAGGGATCCTAGTTCGAATCCCGGCTCGTCCGTGTTACATGTCGAAGTGTCCTTGGGTAAGACACTGAACTCCTAATACCTCCCAATAAGCAGGTTAGCGTCTTACATGGCTGCAATACAAGGCCGCTATTGGGAAATGTGGAGCGCATTGTAAAGCGCTTTGGAAAGTCATTGACTTAAAAAGCGCTATATAAATGCAGATCATTTCAGTGAATTCAATTAGGTTCAATATACTAAATGTGACATTTTAAATATTGACATGTAGCCACATTTTTTATTTGGACTTTTGTCAATTTGACTTTAACACCCCAGCATTAGATAAAATGAAGCTGAAAGTTCACATCCATACCTGAATGATATCAGAAAAATACGTCTTGAGATCCTGTTCATTCAGTCTTTGCCCATGTCACAAATGCAAGTCCAGAAATTTGCTTGAGTGATTTTTTTTCTAGCCCTGCGATCGGCTGGCAACCAGTTCAGGGTCGTCCCCTGCCCACTGCCCGATGATTGCTGGGATGGGCTCCAGCACCCCCGCGACCCTACTGAGGATAAGCGGTGCAGCTAATGAGATGAGATATAAAAGTACATACAATTGACAAGACAAATATATCGTTTTACATTTCTTATCTGACTTTATATTAACTGAAGTGTGTATTACTATTTACTTTCTTTTTGAAATGATGATAAGTTGTGATTCATCTTCAATAGAATACATTGTCACAAAAACTTGGTTACATGATTTGATTAAAGTGAAGGCCAAGGGGATAGAACCAAGATAAGTTCCGACTTTTTCCCGTCAGCACTTTATTTTCCTTTTTATCTTCTTAATGGTTTATCAAAGTTAATGATTTTGAATTATTTCCCATAGGATATTATGAACAGAGGAAATAATAAAAATGTCAACCAAAAGATCATCTCAGGGACCCTAGAGAACCTTCTCGTTGGCCGGATGGGGCCCGTGGGATTTGACTTTGCATTACATTTTTATATTTTGGATATTGAGAAAAAAATAAAATAAAACTAATGCTACATTTACACAACTTGCCATTTTTTAAGATGATGTTTTCACAGTAATAACATAATTGCCCATGTCTGCCATATAAAAACCATGGCCCATGGGCTGGATGTGGGCTTTTGGGTTTTTTTTTACGGACCTTAAAATAAATGAGATTATTATTGGGTGATTTTGTTCACTGTACATTACTACTCCTTGAAGACATTTTATTTTAGTTAATAGTTCTAAAATGTTCAATAGTCTTTCATCTGTGCAGCCCTTTGAGACTCTTTGTGATTAAGGGCTATACAAATAAACATGACTTGACTTAAAAACTGTATTTTATTGTATTTCCATTCAATTATATTATTACAAATATTCCAGTTGAGCGATTGATAGAAAGAGTTTATATTTTCTCCCAGTTAGAACTACTTAAGTTAGACCTTGATATCCACCAAAAGATAGTTCTGGCTTAATAGAAGTATTATTTTATTTATGTATATAGAAAATCAAGAGTAAAACTTCAACATTGTTTTAATAACATAAGTGTGCATTTGCCCCAGAAGGTTGAGAAACACTGAATTAGAACGGCAAATAGTAATTTGCATTTTTACCACTCTAAAATGTGTTAGTCTGATATCGACATTTCGTTCTGTGTACATTGTTACAAAGAATGACAATACAAAGGAAATTATTATTATTTTGAGAGTTTTTGTGAAATAAACGTCATAAAAAAATAACACCGATACAGGGACAGTGCGTGTCGCCAGTGTTATACCAACGTTTGACTCTAGAGGGCAGAAAAGAAACAGTCGCGATTGCAGAACGATCTGGAATTTGAACAGATTAAAGATGGGAACTCTGGCTCTTTTTAGAGAACCAGCTCTTTCGGCTCACTGAAAAGAGCCGGCTCATTTGCTCCCTGACGGCTCTTCAGGATTTTAAATAAAATGGTATAAATGATCAATAATAATGAAACATTGGCACGAAAAGGATTAATAATCAATGTACAAATGTATTATTCCAACTATATTATAATATCATTTATTGTTTTGTGTTTAGTGAACTTCCTTGGGCAAGACACTGAATCCCTAATGTTCCCAATAAGCTGGTAGGCGCCTTGCATGGCTGAATCGCTATTGGTGTGTGAGTGTGTGTGTGAATGGGTAAGTGTGAAGTGCATTGTACAGTGCTTCGGGAGGTCCTCATTGACTTGAAAAGCGCTATACAAATACAGACAATTTACCCTTATTTAAAATTGTTTATACTGAGCAAACAACATAAAAATAACGATCCGTCAGAAGTGCCTTCAAGAGAGAAAGAGAGCTAGGTAGGTAGAGAGAGAGGGGGGGGTGAGAGAGAAAGTTAGAAAAAGAGAGACAGAAGCGGTAGTAGGAGCAAGAAATAGAGACGAGACAGGAAAATAGAGAGAAAGAAAAAGGGAAGGGAAGTGATCGATGGCCAGGGGAAGAGAAAGAATGAGAAAGAAAGAGATAAAGGATAAAGAGACAAGTATAGTTAGATAAAGAGAGAAAGACAGAAAGGAAAAGAGAGAGAAATATGAGGGAGAGGAAAGAGAGAAGGGATAGAAAGAAAAATGGGAAGTGATATAGGGAGGGGAATATATCCAAAGAGAGAGAAAGGTAGAGATGGATAGAAGGAAGGAGATAAGATAAAGAAGAGAGAGGGAGAGAGAGAGAAGAAAAGGGAATGAAGGAGAGAAAAAAGATAGAGAGACAGAAAAGGAAAGGAAATAAAGAAGGGGAGAGATAGAAAGAGAGGGATAAAAAGAGAAACAAGAGGCAGGGACCAAGAGAGAGAGAGGAAGGAGTTGAGAGAGGGGACAGAAGCAAGGGAGAGAGAGAAACAAAGAGAAAAGGCAAAAGTGAAGAGAGTGAAAAGAGTGGGAAAGAGAGAGAAGAGATAGAGGGGAAGAATAGAAGAGACAGAGATAGAGAAATACAGAAGAAGGGAAGACGTGGACAGGGTTGAGAAGTGTGAAAAGAAGAGATAAAGAGAGTGAACAACAGAGAGAGGGAGGGAAAGAAAGACAGAGAGAAAGTCATGAATATTCGATATCTGAAATGGAGGGATAGAAAGAGAAACTAAAAGGAGCAAGAGAGAGAAAATGAGACAAAGGAGGAGAGAGAGATGAATAGAATAGAAAGAGACAAAGAAGAGTAGAAATAATTAGAAAGGTAAAGATATAAAGAGACAGGGAGTAAACGAGAGAGAAATAGAGGACGATTCGAAGTCAACAGGCTCCTTGTTGATGGGGAGGCTCACTTTAAAGAGTCGGCTTACGAAGCCGTTTAGTTTTTTTTTTGGTTTGAACAAATTTAAGCCGTTTAGTTCGTGAACGACCCATCACTAGAACACAGGGCTGGCCTTGAGGGAGGGATGCCATGGTAATATCGACTACTTCTCAGCACACTGTCACACTTTACGTAGTAGCGCGCACGCCATTCCCACTCTTATCGACCCCGCCACCAGAGTACCTCCACTCAACATGTCGGCGGCTAAGAAAAGAAACTCCAGTTCTTCATTAAACAAGGAAGACAACCCGCAAGTCTCAGAGAAGATGCCGGGCAGCCATGCCGCCGCCACCGAAGAGAAAGGCGAAGAAACCGTCGTTTTGAAACGAACCATCACGTTAGTCAACGGCGTGGCCATCATCGTGGGCACCATCATCGGCTCGGGCATTTTTATCACGCCGACCGGCGTAGTAAAGGAATGCGGCTCCGTGGGCTTGTCCCTGGTGGTGTGGGCCATCTGCGGGGTTTTCTCCACCGTAGGTGCACTGTGCTACGCCGAGCTGGGGACCACCATCACCAAGTCCGGAGGGGACTATGCCTACATCCTTGAAGTGTACGGCTCCCTGCCGGCTTTCCTCAAACTCTGGATCGAGTTGCTCATCATTCGGCCGTCGTCTCAGTACATCGTCGCCTACGTTTTCGCCACATATCTCCTGAAACCGATTTTCCCCGTGTGCCCGGTGCCGGAGACCGGGGCTAAGCTAGTGGCCTGCCTCTGCATCCGTGAGTATTGCCTGCCTGGATGAGGCAACATCTCGCCGGTCGAGTTTTAAATTGCGAAAAAAAGGAACAGAAATTCCTTTCCGGGATCTTATGCCGGTTAAATTACCCCGCGTATTATTTCCGAACAGTCTCAGGAAAAGCTACCAAAAAAGGCGGACGCGAGTTGTGACCAAACCGCACCACGCGAGGAGGAAACTGGTCGCACGACATATTACGTCATTTTGCTTAAAATGCCAAAATAAATCATCGCTACTGTAAATGTAATATTGAAGAGAGTGTACAGTAAACAAACTTTTCAGAAGATATTAAAGAAACAACTAATACATGATAATAACATACCTGCTCCATGCCCTTACAAAATGTATTTTCCCTTACAAATTACAAAATGATCGTACACCATATTTTTTTCAAACGTGTTTATTTATGTAGTTTAACATGTTATATTGTACATTTGTTTCGTTATATCATATATATATATGTAACCGCGGTGTACGTGTCCCACCAATGTTTCACATTCACGCTGGACTGGATGATGAGGTTTTTATTATTACAGTTTCTGCAAAATTGAGACTGGGAGGTCGCTGGTTCGCGCCTCGGCCGAGTCATACCTAAGACTTATAACATTGGTAAATGGCGGCGCCCTCTGTTGGCTGCGGCTGCATCGGCTCGCTACAACAGGTCAGGTGTAATCGACATTTTGTTCTGTGTACATTGTTACAAAGAATGACAATACAAAGGAAATTATTATTATTAAAATGGATGAGTCACAACATTAGCTTTTTCTGCTGGGTCTGATCTCTTTGATCTCTTTGTAGTTTCCTGCTAAGATTCAGATTCAGATCTACTTTATTGTCATTCTAGTACACGTGTATACAGAACGAAATGTCGATGCATCTGACCCCCACAGTTTCCTTGAATGTACAGATATAAATAAAGTTGTATTGTATTTTGGCTACGTATAGTATTTTACCATAGTGCCGATAGTGCAAGAAGAGTAGCTAACCAGATGTGCAAAATGGGCAGTCAGGTTAACAAGTCAGGTACACAGTAACATTAACACTGTAACGCTGTAATTACAATAGTGCAGAGAGCAATGTGCAAGGAGTGGCAAGCTATAAAAAACTGCCAGTAGTGCAAAAAGTCAGATTAGCAGCCGTTTAGATTTAAGTTAACTATATGTTAGATTGACCATTTAACAGTCTAATGGCCAGGGGGACTAGACTATTGCGGAGCCTGGTAGTCCTGCACCGCACACTGCAGTACCTCTTCCCAGAGGCTAGCAGAGTGAACAGTCCATGATGGGGGTGAGAGGGGTCCCCGGTAATGTTCTTAGCATGGGATAGGCAGCGCTTCTGGCCAATGTCCTGAATGGAGGGAAGTGTAGTCCCGATTATTTTCTCTGCTGTCCTCGTTACCCTCCTCACACTACCCCAGTCGGTAGCGCTGCAGCCTCCACACCACACAGAGATACAGCTGGTCAGGATACTCTCTATGGTGCCCCTGTAGAATGTGATGAGGGAGGGTGGGGGCAGGTGGGCTCTCCTCATCCTCCGCAGGAAGAACAGGCGCTGCTGTGCCCTCTTAACCAGTGATGCAGTGTTCACGGACCAGGTGAGTTTGTTTGTAATGTGCACCCCTAGGAACTTGATACTGCTGACAACCTCCACAGCCTTGTTGTTGATGCAAAGTGGGGCATGGCAAGACTACCAACAAAGCATATCAAAGAGCTTTCTTTTCACTTTACAGAAAATACATTTTAGAATATCACAATACATTTATAAATCTTTGCATTTTAACAAGATACTTTTAACAAGAGATCGTATAGTGGATTTTTAACGTTTACAATGAATTCAACATGTTTTTCTTTACTCTGAATTTTAACCAACATCATCCTTTTTTAATGTATATGAGAAAATTGGAATGAAAACAATAATGAGTATAAAAATGGGTACAATTTACCTGCAAATGGATGAGTCACCACATTAGCTTTTTCTGCTGGGTCTGATCTCTTTGATCTCTACAAGGGGAATTAATACTTAGTAAAACAGAAACAAAACGAAAATAAACCTAAACAGCTTGACAATATCAATCACATTACTATGCATGGTGAGAGATTTGTCAGCTGGGGTTATAATGTTTAAACTTAACTTATTTTGTGGAGCACCAAAAGATATGTCTTACCTTTGTAGTTTTCTGGTAAGACTATCAACAAACCCCGCCTCCTGATCACATGTTAGAAGCCAAAACCAAACCCCACCCCATACCAGCAGATGGCACTGTTGGACTCAGCATTGCAGGACATTTACCAAAAACTATACACATATTTCAACAGGAATTTCAATAAAATAAAAGTTATTATTACACCCGTTACATATAATTAACATTTTCTTGTGAGATCCTGAGTTGCTCGACATGAATGAGGTTTATTATTAAAAAACTTCAAAAATGAAGTCGCTTGGACATTCACCGTAGAAAGAAAAATACATGCAAATATAATTAAGTAGAATAATCTCATATCTCATCTCATTAGCCGTACTGCTTATCTTCATTAGGGTCGCGGGGGGGGGGCTTGAGCCCTATCCCAGCCATCTCCAGGCAGTGGGCAGGGGACACCCTGAACTGGTTGTCAGCCAATCGCAGGGCACACAGGGACAGACAACTCATTCGCTCATTCACACCTAGGGACAATTTGGACCGGCCAATTCACCTGAAATGCATGTTTTTGGAACGTGGGAGGAAACCGGAGTGCCCGGAGGAAACCCATGCAAGCACGGGGAGAACATACAAACTCCGCACAGGAAGTCTGGAGCTGGATTTGAACCCACGACAGGTTCCCATGACATGAACTGTGCCGCACAAGCGCTAACCACTGCGCCGCCGTGCTGCCCACAAGTAGAATAATACATTTTCTTATTCAAATTATGAATTCATTTTCTGCATTAAATTATTGTTGGTAATATACTGATTAAAGGGATAACCACAAACCTGTCTTTTTTTCATTTTCTCCTTTTATACTTCCTTTTTTTTCTTAACTTCTTTTTACGACATAATAAATTCATAATATAATGCATCAAAGCAAGTGAGCCGTTTGAGAGCCGACTCTCTTTAACGAGTTGAGCCGAAAAAGCCGGTTTTCTAAAAAGAGACTGACTTCCTTTCACTACACAACTCGAACTCGTTTGACTTGATTGATTGAATGGTACCCATAATTGACAAATTTGCGTTTTTCTCTAAAAAGAGACGGACTTTCTTTCACTACACAACTATGACTAGAAATCTGAGGCAGCGGACGCATGCGCACAGTAGCATCAAACCGCTCGCTTCGTTTGCAACGAAAAAAAAACGATACCGAGATAGAGGATACCGCGGCGAACTGGTTTGACTTGATTGATTTGCCGTTTCGTCATAGTCATTGTATACCGGATGGTACCCATCATTGACAAATTTGCGTTTTTCCGTACAGATTTTCTTTTACATCGTACACGTCTTAAAATGCTTAATAAACATACTTTGTACGGCAAAAACGTACAGGTTGACAGGTGTATATATTTACGTTAAAATCCATCTTCCAGTAAATTACAGGTGAAACCCTCAACCTAGAAGTAATGAAAAACGACTATTAACTCATTTAATGCCAGACGTTTTTCATTATTGGAAGAGCCGCTGCCGCACAATTTTTTTCGCAATTTTCTCTCTTTTTGGAGGCCTAAAAAATAAGTTCTGTAACTATATAGGCACAGGACTTATCAAAAGAAAGTCAAGTCATGTTTATTTGTATAAGTGTTAATTTTTTTCTTTTATTCGGAAAAATGGATGTATCTCTTACCATTGTTTAGTAAACAACAGTTGAACATTGCTAAGTTTCTTGAAAATACTCGTTTCCACGGAAACTTCTGAGAAAAACAGCTTTCAGTGAAAGGATCCATTTCAAGCAGAACTTACACAACTTTTTTGGGACATTTGTGATACCTCCAATATCTGAATTGTGCTTCCATGAACAAATTTACCAACAAATTTGATTCAAAATAACAGTTTATTGCAGGAACACTGAACTGATACATCAACAATGCATGAACTTTGCAATAACTTTTCATCGCCCTGGAGCCGAGGGATTGCCCTGGATTCCAGCAAGTTGTAATTTAGTGTAGAAAAAAATGCAGCATAGAAAAATTGCTGCATTTTAGTAGAGGGAAAAAAACGAGAAAATTGCTGCAGTGAAGTGGAGGGGAATACCTATAGTTGCTCACGGGTTGCACATTTCTGCTATATACACACACACACTTATAAAACCTTAAAGACTAGTGTCGTAAGGGCACCATTTTCTGTAGTGTGTCTCAGGAAAGTACAGCGGTCAAATCCAGCTACCAGCCCTCCTGTGCAGAGTTTGCATGTTCTCCCTGTGCTTGTGTGGGTTTCTTCCGTGCCCTTCGGTTTCCCCCCACATTCCGAAAACATGCATGCCAGGTTAACTGGCCGGTCCAAATTGTCCCTAGGTGTAAATGAGCGAGTGAGTTGTCTGTCTTGTGCAGGGTTTCCTCTAAGCTGCACGTGTGCGCAATTGCGCAGTGCTCGCACATTCTCAGCGCACAAGAATATCTAGCCAGCGCACAAAAATGAGGGCTCAAAATTACTAATTAAGAAGCGACTCAACTCAAAGTCACTGTGCATGAAGGTAAAAATACACGGGATCCCTTGGCGTTGTGTCTTAAATGCGGTATTTTGAAGTCGAGTCGAAGGAGAACGAAGTTGAGTAAAGTTTGTTGAGTTTGTCGTGGAACCGGCTTCTTTGGCTCGGCTCACTAAAAGGAACCGGCTCTTTCAGGTCCTAAACGGCTCTTCGGGTTGTTTTTGCTTCTTTAATCCCAACATGACCAAATATTATGTAAAATTATGCACAAAATGACTTAAAAGAAGGGGGGAATAGAACAAAAAAGAAAAAAATACCAAAATGAAAAAGTGGTGAAAAGCTGAGAAAAAAAGAAACAAAAGGAAGAGAAAAAAAGAAGGAAACATTTAGAAAAAAAGCCAGAAAAAAAGAAAATAAAGAAATGTAGGAAAAAAGTAAATAGAGAACAAAAATAAAGTAACAGCTCGGAAAAAATAAACACAATGAGATTTTTTTTTTTTAAAGGAATTTTAAAAAAAGTAGAGAAAAAAACACGGAAAAAAGAAGAAAAAGTTTGTGTTGCATTTAAATAATTTCCAATTATATCAAGTGAATCTTGTTGCTGACATTGTACTTCCACTAAAAAATTTGATTGAGTACAATTCTGTATCCAGGGATGTGATTTTTCCGCTAATTCGTGGAATTCCGCTTTTTTTATCTCCAAAAATAAAATTTTAAAATTTCCGATTTTTTAATTGGTAAAAAAACGATTTCGTCTCGACAGCATTCCATTTTTGTGTTTCCGTAACTGAAATGAAACGTACTTGCGATTGGTTGAAGTCTCCGTGTTGACCAATAAACGTGCTTGTTATAGAGGCATAGGAGTATGCCATTGTTCATTTCTCACACGTTTTTGCCGAGTATTTAAAGAAAGATGTCCGAGATCGAACGCAAAGATGCTCTGCGAGTTAAAGAAATTGCTAAGATCGTAAAAAACAAGTTTCGATCGGACTGGTTAGAGAAAGAATTATCTACAAATGTTGGTGACCCCGACGTGATCCAATGTAGCGAGCAGAGACGGGAGTCGTAGGCGGAGTGTCAAACAAAGCTGCTTTAATTACATTTAAACTGGCAATAACAAAACAAACACGAGAGTGGCTAGAACCGGCCGAATTAAGAGTCCCCCTGGGAACTCGCTAACTAAACAATGGTTCCGTGGGTGAATTATGTACAACCCACTACAGTACTTTCATTTATAGATAACATCTTCTGCTATAACAAAGACATTTGTGGTATGTTCTAATATGAGTTACTTTTCATTTGGTCATGATACAATTATTTCTTCATGAAATTTGAACTCTTCAACATGATTTATGTGTTAACTTAGTAATCACATGAGTTAGATATGATGATATTCTCAGTGATAGTTTTTAAAAGCAAAGGCAGTCCAATGTTTTTTAATGTGACTGATTTTGAGTTGACTTAAACTGTAATTTTATATGGGATAGTTCAAAATACATTGAAAATTTATGCTGTTGTTTTGTCTATTTCTTTGTCATCTGAGTGCATTGAAAGTACTTAAAAACACGGAAAACCCATGAGCTCCGGGGGGCTTCGCCCCACTTGTCCCCCCACCAGGGCACTGCCCTGGACCTAGCTGGGTGCCCGCGGCCCCCAGACCCCGCCTAATTTTCAGATAATTTCACTTTGGTCAAATCACATCCCTGTGTATCTTACAACCGACTAAATAAGCCCCCAAAAATGTTAATATTATGCGACAAAATATGTCAGGAAATAAAAAGAAATGGATATCTTGTGAAAGAATTGTAAGAACAAACAAAGTTTGTAGGCCGTACAACTTTTGCAATAGTACATGAGTCAATTCATTCAAAAGAGAAAAATAATTTTGCATTGCCGAAAACTCCGCAAAATGTAACTTGATGTCAAGTTTTGGACAAGATGGCGGCGCGTCGGGTAGACGCTGCGGCTTGGGCTCCAGTTCGTCTTTTGTTTTTCAGTGTCCCCTGATCCTTCTTATTTTCCCTTCGACTCCCTTCGCATTTACAATAATATCCACTACATCCTGAGGGATATACAGAGACCACCGGATCTCCCTGGAAGATTTGCCGCCTGCCGACAATGACATTCGACGGAGAAAAGGCTGAGCTAAGCTAAGAAGGCGACCACACGGACCAGCGCTCCCAAGCATGTTCAACCAACGCCAGATCCATCCGTCCACAATGAGGGAATTGAGCTGCGGATCGCCACCAACAACGTCCGGAATTGGAGGACTTTTTTTTGCCATCACGGAGTCTTGGCTTTCCCGACGCCGCATTACATCACCGGCTCGAACGAGACGAAGACTCCGGTAAAAACAGGGGTTGGAGACTACGCGCTACAATAAGAGCGGAACCATTGACACACACTGCTCACTCGATATGGAGTTTCTAGGTATGTACCGGGAGAGTTACCTGTGGTCTTTGTGTTTGCTGTATACTTTCCACCGCTAACAGTTTCACCGGATGCTAACGTTAGCATAGCGCTAAATCTCCTGCCCGCTGCTAAACAGCAGCTTGCACTACCCCAACGGAGCTTTATCGTCGACGGCGACTTTAATCGGGCATGTTTATTGACTGTACTCCCAAATCCATTCAATTGTGGACTGAGCAATTCGGAAAAACGCTGGACTATGTGTAATGTAAGATCAAACATTCGGTTGTAACTCTGTTTGACCCTCACAATCCATCCACCCCCCCACCACCGAGGACAACAAAGTCAGTTAGTTCTTTGTTCCTTTGTGTCTTTGTTTAAGACATACTGGACTGTCTCAGAAAATTAGAATATTGTGATAAAGTTCTTTATTTTCTGTAATGCAATTAAAAAAACAAAAATGTCATACATTCTGGATTCATTACACATCAACTGAACTATTTCAAGCCTTTTATTAAAAAGTGGTCGGCGGCGCCCTCTGTTGGCTGCGGCTGCATCGGCTCGCTACAACGGGTCAGGTGCAATCGACATTTCGTTCTGTGTACATTGTTACACAGAATGACAATACAAGGAAATTATTATTATTATTATTATTATTTTAATATTGCTGAATTTGGCTTACAGCTTAAGAAAACTCAAAAATCCTATCTCAAAATATTAGAATATTTCCTCAGACCAAGTAAAAAAATAATTTTATAACAGCAAAACTAAAACAAACATTTGAAAATGTCCATTGATGCACTCAGTACTTGGTTGGGAATCCTTTTGCACGGATTACTGCATCAATCCGGCGTGGCATGGAGGCAATCAGCCTGTGGCATTGCTGAGGTGTTATTGATGCCCAGGATGCTTCGATAGCGGCCTTCAGCTCATTTGCATTTGTAGGTCTGGTGTCTTTCATCTTCTTCTTAACTATACCCCACACATTCTTGACGGGGTTCAGGTCAGGGGAATTAGCAGGCCAATCAAGGACAGTGATGCCATGGTCAGTGCACCAGTTACTGGTGGTTTTGGCACTGTGGGCAGGTGCCAGATCATGCTGGAAGATGAAATCCTCATCTCCATAGAGCTTTTCAGCAGATGAAAGCATGTAGTGCTCTAAAATCTCTTGGTACACAGTTGCATTTACTCTGGACTTGATGAAACACAGTGGACCAACACCAGCAGCTGACATGGCTCCCCAAACCATTGCTGACTGTGGGAACTTCACACTGGATTTCAAGCAACTTGGATTTTGCTCTTCTCCAGCCTTTCTCCAGACTCTGGCGCCTTGACTTCCAAATGAAATGCAAAACTTGCTTTCGTCTGAAAGAGGACTTTGGACCATTCTGCGACTGTCCTGTGCTTCTTCTCAATAGCCCAAGTCAGACGCTTCTTCCGTTGTCTTGAGTTCAGAAGTGGCTTGACCATGGGAATACGGCTATTGTAGCCCATTTCCCGGACACGTCTTTGAACTGTGGCTTTTGATACCTGGACTCCAGATTCAGCCCACTGTCTTTGAAGCTCCCCCAAATTCTGGAAGCGGCTTTTCTTCACAATTTTGTTAAGGCTGCGGTCATCTCTTTTGGTTGTGCAGCGTTTCCGGCCACATTTTTCCCTTCCAACAGACTTTTTGTGGATATGCTTTGAAACTGCACTCTGTGAACAGCCTGCTCTTTGAGAAATTTCTTTTTGTGTCTTACCCTGATGGAGGGTATCAATGATGGTCCTCTGGACAGCAGTCAGATCAGCAGTCTTCCCCATACTTGTGATTTAGTTTACTGAACCAAGCTGAGTGTTTTTAAGGGTCAGGAAACCGTCGCAAGGTGTTTCGAGTTATTTAGATGATTCAGTTGAATAGCCTACTTGTATACTTTTTCATGATATTCTAATATTTTGAGATAGGATTTTTGAGTTTTCTTAAGCTGTAAGCCAAATTCAGCAATATTAAAATAATAAAAGGCTTGAAATAGTTCAGTTGATGTGTAATGAATCCAGAATGTATGACATTTTTGTTTTTTTAATTGCATTACAGAAAATAAAGAACTTTATCACAATATTCTAATTTTCTGAGACAGTCCAGTATATGTTTACTTATCCTCACTGTAAATGTGGAACTGGAGTCGTCCAATTTCGTTGTCACAGCATATCCCATGTTGTAACAATGACAATAAAGGCATACTCTACTCTCTCTACTCTAATTAATTATCTTGCCACACTTGGGATTATGGTTGCTCACTGTTGTTTCAAGCGTTGCTCACCGACTTTGTGTGAACGCTCAGACCCGTAAGGAAACGTACAGGGATATTGGTCTGGCTTGCAACCACTTCAGGGTTTCCCCTGCCCACTGCCCGAAGACAGCTGGGAAGGGTTGCGACCCTACTGACGATAAGCGGTGCAGATGACGGATATGTATATAGAAGTAAACATTAGTTATCCAAATAATTACTTAAGTAAACGTGAAAAAGTACTTAGTGAAAACACTATTCAAATACTGAGTAACTGTAGCAACATCTCATTTATTTATTTTTAAAGCAACCATCAAATCAGATCATCAAAGTCCATCCAATCCAAGAAATTACAAATCTGTGTAATTTTAAATCTGTGTACTCAGTTTGTTTCGGTAAACCCGCTGTGGGTTAAAACATATCTATGTGTGAGTCAACAGCTATACATACTGCACATTCAGTACAGTTTAAAAAAAAAAAATCCTAACCCTACTCACAAGTGTCACCTGGTGGTTGTTTGGGGTCAAAAGAAGGTCTCAAAATATGAAAAAAATATGCCCTAGCAGAGACAGACAGATGTGTACCGTATTTTCCGCACTATAAGGCGCACCTAAAAGTCTTGTTTTTTTTCAAAAGCTGACCATGCGCCTTATAACACAGTGCGCCTTATATATGGCTCAATATTAAATTCGCAAGGTCTCGCAACTACGAGAAACAGCCGGCGACTCCATTTTTCGCGCTGTGCATACTGGGAAATATTAAACGATTGGTAGTTGCCGGGGCTCGTGTTGTATTTGTTTACTAAGTGGCAAAATGGCTACCCCATTAAACTGCTTAATTCATATTCAACAAATACAGTATTTGTCTGAATCCAGGGTTATGACTGGTGAAGATGTAAAGCACAATTTACCTTAAACAAACGCAGAATTATTCAGAATGTCACGTTTGAGAGAGAGAGAGAGCGAGAGAGAGAGAGAGAGCGAGATTCTCTTTCATACGTGCATTTGTATAAGAAAATGGCTCCTGTTAAGAGACACGCGTACAACGCCGAGTTTAAACTCAAAGCGATCAGTCACGCAGCACAACACGGCAATAGAGCGGCAGCGAGAGAGTTAAACTTAAATGAATCGATGGTACGGAAGTGGAGAAAGGATGAAGATAAGCTCCGCCAAGTAAGGAAAACTCAACAAAGTTTCCGTGGCAATAAAGCAAGATGGCCAGAGTTAGAGGAGACACTTGAACAGTGGGTTGTTCAACAAAGAGCGGCAAGCAGAAGTGTCAGTACGATAACTATACGTATGAAGGCAACAGCGCTGGCACAAAAACACCGGACGTGTTGGATGGCCCATTCACTGAGATATGGTCAATTCGAACACAGCAGAAGAAGAATTCGAGGGATTCGTCGATGAGGAGCTTATAGAGTGATCTTTGTTTTTCTTTTGTGTGTTTACGTTTTACATTTTACAGTTATTATGTTATTGCTTTGCACTCGTTGTTTTTGCACATTACGAGTGTCACTTTATTGCGATTGCACTAACGTTTCATTTAAAATAACAGTATCAGACGTTTTTTTCTTTGCGTGTTGACTAAATGGACAAAAAATAAAATGATATGTCGATGTTGTTCAAAGATGTCAAAGATGTGTCACGAAAATGCTTTACCTCAGAGAAAATAATAAAATGGCTGTTTATTTATTTTGGGAGTGAATGGAGTTGTGGAAAGCTTGTTTGTTAATAAAGTTTGACCTTTTTGAATATTTTGTTGACATTCCCTTGAGCGTGGCAACATCTAGAGGTTGCATAAAGTAACTACATTCTCTACTGTAGTCAAGTCGTCACATTTATTTACCGTAAATAGCCCTTAATCCCAAAAATGTCTCGAAGGACTGCACAGGATTACAATTACAAAATTGCACAATTACCTGATCTTAAACCAGCATGCACTTATAGCGCCTTATAATGGGGTGCGTCTTATGTATGGCATAAGTTTTAAAATATATCATTCATTGAAGGTGCGCCTTATAACATGGTGCGCCATATAGTGCGGAAAATACGGTACTTACGTGGAGGGAATTGGAGTGTATGGCTTCTTCTTTACAAATCTACTCAAGTAAAAGTAAAAAGTACAGTGATTTAAAAATACTCCCAGAAGTACAAAATGTCCCAAAACATACTCAAGTAAACGTAACAGTAAATGTAACCACCATCACCAGCGGTTAGGAACTTCCGGGGAATTGATAATACAATTTCGGTCACCTTGGCATTCCCTCGGGCGGCCACGTTACTGCAGATTTGCACCAAATGTCATCCCTCTCCGACCAGACAATGACGAAGGGAATTTCAACCTTTTCCGAAAGAAAAAAAAGCTCGGGTGAAGAGTTACCAGCTCGTTTGTCCATGGATCGCGATTCTTACCACATTGCTTCACTACGCCTACTCGCCATATGGGGCCGTATACACACACTCATTCGACGGATATAGGAAGCAACTCTAGAAGGTTGGGCATCCTTTATGTGTTGACTGAGCACCGATCAAAGCTAGTACTTCTGCCATGTAACAGTGAATAACTATTCTAAAATCATTACCAGAGGTTTGATACTTACAGATGAGCAGCACCGAACCCTTTATAATAATACTTAAAACAAGAATTGTCACGAGACTGGACCAGACCGGAGGCAGGGGGAAGGAAGGGTGAACTCATTCGCGTTAACGATTAGTTACTTTTGTTAAGGAAACAAAAGTCGTCCAACACTCAGGGACAAAAACATAAACAGGCCTACAGGCAAACAGGAACTCAGACTAGGAATGCTCACAAAACAGGCTTTTACTCAGAACGGGCATGTACAGGTTTCCTCAAGTCAAACGGAACAGAATAATGCAAAGTAATGCAATGAACCCGCAACCGGCAACCCCCAACCCGCCCTTAAGCACACACGCAAATTAGAAAATCTGCTACAGCCGGTGCCAAGGGGGCGGGGCCAGCCGGTCTCCACGGCGACCATGCTGGACATGACAAGAATAATAAAACATGAAAAACTTATTGTTATGTTTTGGCACTTAGGCACAATGTTTCTAAAAATGTATTTGTACGTTATGGCATTGAATAAGATAATATATCTAATAACAATATCGATGATAATAATAATAATAATGAGGATAATTACCAGGGATTTTAGCAACTAAGTTTTTCTACAAACAAAAACCAATACAGATACTCAAATATTGAACAGTCATAAATACCATAAATACTCTCCGAAAAAACGGGCTGGGGAGGTATGGGCGCCACAGGAATTGGTGTCCTACAACTGTCACGGCGCCAGGAACGGAGACAGGACCCAATAGAGTTCGTTTACTCAGTTTTATTGATAAGAGGGAGAGAAGGGCTTGCTTCCACGATCAGAGGATCGACAGACAAGTTTAGCAGGAGACGCGGAAGTGGCACTTCCGTGTCGAGTGAGGAGGGTCAAAGACAGGCAGGAATAAGTCGTTAGCCGGGACTGGAGAGCAAGGGCAGTGTCAAGTTTGGAAACGAGGTCGGCAACAGGAGGCAGGCAGGTAGCGGGGCTAAACAGATCGGATAACGGGCAGGCAGAACGGAGCAGAGTCAGGTCCGGAAACAGGTTGACAGAGAAAAACAGGGCAGGAACAGAGTCTGACGTAAGAGCTCGCCGAGCTGGGAGCGTCGGTTCGCCTAGCGATCTGACAGGGATCTCTTGGAAGTTGGGGGTTTAAAAGGAGTTCAACAGCCAATCAGCTCTCAGGGCTGTTGGAGCCAATTGAACAGTCACAGGTGCTCTGAATCGGCAATCATGACAACGACCAAGGCGGTTAAGGGATCAGTGAACTTTGAACTTGATGCTACTTTAAAAAAGCTTAAAAAACATATTAAAATGTATCCGATTAATATAGTAATGTACATAGCAATTAAAATATTAATCAATTGTTAAATTCATTGCCAGTGGCAGCCCTCATCTGAAATTAAAGACCAACCTGTTTAGACACTTAGCATGTCAGGTGCGTGTATGCAGTGGAACCTTGGTTCTCGACCATAACCCGTTCCAGAACCCTGTTCGAAAACTGTTTTGTTCAATCACCGAAATCATTTTTCCCATTAAAAATAATGTAAATCGTTTTAATCCGTTCCAACACCCTGAATATTTACCTTGAATGTTTAACGTAAACATAAAGCTAACCCAGGCTAATAGTACGTTTGCTTTATCCTAATCTTCCGTACGAAAGATTACGCTAACATGAACGTGTAAAAATAAAAAAATCAGATCGTTTACAAGTCATTTAGCACCCGGGTCTCCACAACAAGTGGTGATCGGTCCATTGGAAAGGGGGCTCCGTTCCAACACCCTTGATGTTTACCTTGAATGTAAACATAATGCTAACCCAGGCTAATCGTACCTTCGCGTTATCGTAATCTTCCG
This sequence comes from Urocampus carinirostris, assembly GCF_059441175.1. Lineage (NCBI taxonomy): Eukaryota > Metazoa > Chordata > Actinopteri > Syngnathiformes > Syngnathidae > Urocampus > Urocampus carinirostris. The sequence continues at coordinate 32,786,534 of NC_142355.1, read as the reverse complement.
TACAAAAGATTACGCTAACATTTACGTGTAAAAAAAAAAAAGGATAAAGAAAAGAATTATGCATAGGATTTCTTACCTTTGTGTTGGTCAGCAGAAGGCGCAGGTGGGCGGTGGGGAGAGGATCAGACACTTGCACACCTCCTTTATATTTTGCTATTATTTCTTTCTTAAATGCAATAGTTGTACGCACTACTTTTCTTTTTTCACCTGTAGCAACTTTACTGCTTGCACTGACTTTCTTCGGAGGCATAATTAGGAGCTAAAACACTTCGTACACCTATATTAAAAGCGAAAGCAAAACAAAGCACGTCCGCACGCGAAAAGAGCGATCTTCACCCGTACGCCGCTCAGCATCGCACCCTAGCGTACCCACTCACGCATTACCGGCGTTCGAACTCCGATTTTTTGACCGAACAGCGAAGCAAGAATTTCTGGAAATTTTTGGTCGGACTCCGATTTGTTCGAACTGAGAGGCGTTGTAAAACCGAGGTTCCACTGTACTTGGATTGCTGTGCTTTCATTTTTGTGAACAGTATCTGTGTTCACCACTGTACTGATCGTTAGGGATGGATTGGTTTTGCTAAACGCAGAGCCTCATTGTGTCCATCCTCATTTTTGTGCTGTGGCTCCGACCTAATTTAGGAACTGTGGACTGACCTGTTGCTTTGGTTAATCACTATGAATGGGTCGCAGTGCCGAGTGCCAGATGAGGCATGCAGGCACTGGGTAGTAGAACAAGTGCAACACAGGGGAGATTTTAGCGCCTTTGAATAGGTTTTATGTTCTGTGTTGAAAGCAAAGAGCATGAACACAAAAAGTGTTGCCTGTCACTGTCCAACTCTTTTGTCTTTTCTTACTTTGCAGTCCTGTTGACATTTGTGAACTGCTACAGCGTGAAGGCGGCAACCAGAGTTCAGGACTTCTTTACTGCAGCCAAGCTACTTGCTCTTGGCCTCATCATCATCATTGGCTTTGTCAAGATTGGCCAAGGTACTCCAATTTTCAACTAATCCCATTGCGTTCATTTTTGTTGCATTTTATTACCATCCATTTCAAAAATGTCATGACCGTCAAGTATAGAAGTAATAGTTTAACAAAACAGCCTATACTCTAAGGCAGTCTTCCCTCTAAGCTACGCGTGTGCGCAATTGCGCACTGCTTGCACATTCTCAGCGCACCAGAAAATCTAGCCAGCGCACAAAAATGAGGGCTCGAAATTGCTAATTAAGAAGCGAATAAGTCAAAGTTACAGTGCATGAAGGTAAAAATACACGGGTTCTCCGGACGTTCTGTCCTAAATGCGGTATTTTGAAGTCGAGTCAAAGTAGAACAAAGTTGAGTAAAGTTAGGTGAGAACCGGCTTCTTCGGCTTGGCTCACTAAAAGAAACCGGCTATTTCGGGTCCTAAACGGCTCTTCAGGTTGTTTTTGCTTCTTTAATCCTAACATGACCAAATATTATGTAAAATTATGCACAACATGACTTAAAAGAAGGGGGGGAATAGAACAAAAGAGAAAAAAATACCAAAATGAAAAAGTGGTGAAAAGCTGAGAAAAAAAGAAACAAAAGCAAGAAGGAAAAAAAAGAAAAAAAATTAAAAAAGGCCAGAAGAAAAGAAAATAAGAAATGTAGGAAAAAAGTAAATAGAAAACAAAAAGAAAAAAGTAACAAAAATGTAGAAAAAACACTGGAAAAAGAAGAAAAAGTTTGTGTTGCATTCAAATAATTTCCAATTTCCAAATGTGATTAAGTACAGTTCTGTATCTTACAACCAACCAAATAAGCCCCCAAAAATGTTAGTACTATGCCACAAAAGATACCAGGGGAAAAAAAAGAAATACAAGGGATGATTCATTATATTTATCGATCTATTAATTTATTATTTAACATGACTTACTTTTTTACGATCACCTGTAAGTTATTATTTTTAACTGTGGTATTTTCTCTTGTAAATGTCCTTGCACCATCAAGCTGGCAACTTTTAATTGAGTTGTGCATTTATCTTGTTACGATGAACATAAATCATATTCTATTTTGTTCTATTCTATCCTATTCGATTCTATCCTATTATATTCTATTTCATTCTATTATATTTTATTCCTTAAACCATATTTGGCTGAGATAAATAAAAACTTTGGAGCCAAAATAATCGATTTATTAAATCAGATAATCTTACAATTATGTGAACATTAATATTTTGGATCCTTTTAGAACAGGGGTGTCAAAGTCAAATGGACGGAGGGCCAAATAAAACATTTGGCTACAAGCCGAGGGCCGGACTGTCCAATCTTTACTGAAACCAAGATTTAACCTACTGAAAACACAACAAATATATTACAATATGATTGGATAAATAAAGCAATATTTTCTTATGACTCTGTCAGTCATTTTTAATTTCAGCAGGCACAAAATACAAATGTCCTTTATATAAAAAACTCATAACATATCTCATAACAACAACTCATAACCATTTTCTATCATTCAATCATCTGAAATTATTAAAAAGAAGTATTGCCTCGAAATACAATAAAATAAAGTGCAAAAATCTCTTGTTACTTAAAACCAATAGCAATCAACACACTGGACCTCATCTGTCCTGCTCAAATGTACATTGACTTTCCTTTCTGGGCTTTCTCTGGGTTAGTGTGAAAAAAAGGAATTACTGATTAACAATAACAATCAAAAGTCATTTTCTCTGCTAAATAGGAGACAATTTTATCAAAAGACTGTTGTCCACATCAAGATCTATTTTCCATGAAAAGCCGAAAAACAAGAAACACTCCCAGGACAGAGTCGGCAAACAAAAACAACATAGTCAACATAGACAATAAAGCTTTAAAATTCCCGAGGGGAACAACAAAAAACAAGACCTTCTTTATGTGCATATTTAACTTTTAAACTTGAACGGAGTAAAAACTTGTAAAAAAATGTGTAATTGCACAGGAAACATTACTGTATTATTACTGTATTTACATACATTTATATACAGTACTGTATTACTACAACTCTACATTACTTGTTTGAGGCTGACGCTGATACTTGGCAGTGCTTCATCTTTTGCACAAGTTGCTCTTTTAGATTGTTAGACAACAGAGGCGTGTTCAGGAGAGTGAGTGATTGCTATCGCGAGCTATCGCTAGCTTCTGAACGGCCAGTGATTATTGAGCGCTCGCGTGCCCGAGTAATCACGGGAGAAAGACCGCTTACTTTGATTTCCAACATGGCGTCGACAGTGCAGAAGATGGAGGATCTCACCCTGACGAGTGCTGTTGGCGATGTAATATATCGTCTTACATTGCCTGGTAATGTTTGTGAACAATGCAAGACAGGTATGACCCTTCCACTGCGTTTAGGATAACCTTAACTGTGTCAATATGCGAACTGTCGCTCATATCAGCCAACTCGCTCAAAGCAAGCTGTAGAACGAAATCCATTGTACTGTCGTCGGCCATTTTGGATCAGTAAGGCAATCACAGTGAGCGATTACAAAACGTTCAGCAGTGCGCGGCAAGCGATTATCAAGAGACTACATGTCTGATCACTCTCCTGAACACGCCTCAGGTCTACGCGATCAGCAATGGTATTTCTGCTCAGGCTGGTGTTTGAAAAAAGTTGTCTTTTGCCTGGGCAAAGTTCGTCACAGACTTTAAGCATACAGTTTTTGATGAAATCCCCCTCGGTAAATGGCCGGGCTGATTTGGCGATCTCCTCTGCTAAAATAAAACTGGCCTTGACAGCAGCCTCGCTTTGTGACTGGGCTTTTCTGAACAGACCCTGTCGAGATTTGAGACCTCGTTTAAATTCCTCGACCCTCTGTAGCCTTTGTTCCATGTCCAGAATCTTGGTTTTCTCCGTGTGTTTTGTTTCATGATGCCGTCTAATATTATACTCTTTCATCACCGCCACTTTTTCTCCACTTAGCAGACACACAGGTTTTCCAGCTACCTCCGTGAACATGTACTCCAACTCCCACCTTGTTTGAAAGCCCCGGTTTTCATTGTCCACCTTCCGTTTAGCCATTTTTGATTTTTGCTGTTTGCTAATGACTGCTGCTGATCCACTGCTGAATAAATCAAACCGCCCCCCGCTTTGCTCCCGCTCGGCGCGTTCCCGTTGCATTGTGGGAAATGTAGTATTCATGCGTACTGCGGGATGCTGGCTTGCAGCGGCCTGCGGGCCGGATCTAATAATATATTGATATCGTCACGCGGGCCAGGTAAAACCCTCTCGCGGGCCTGATGTGGCCCGCGGGCCTTGACTTTGACATATGTGTTTTAGAACATTGGTTTTACTTATACTAGTCAAGTCATGTTTATTTGTATAGCCCTTAATCACACAGACCAAAGACTGTTGCAAACTACAGATTAACCAATATAAACAGGGATCCAACCAACATTTGTTATTTAAATCAATATGAACAAACCTTAAGGTTTTTCTAAACTAACCCAAGAGGTTCAGTCAAATGAATCCAAGTAATTGCTTGGACAACGCTTGACCCAAATTGGGTTATTTTGACCCAACACTTTTTGACTCCTGACTCAAATAGTCAGGAAACCAGCAGAGGTGAAAGGTAGATGTAGTAGTATGATACCTGACTCATCCTCATCAACTCAACATTTCGAAAAATGGTAGAAAAGAATTGTGTGGGCTCAGGTGGTGGGTCAAGCAAGCATGTGGTCTTCTCTTGGTTTGCTAGACCATTTTCCTTCACCAGAGGCTAGGTTTTACGGAGGTCAAGTGTCTACCTTCAGAAACTAAAAAAAAAACGAGAATAGAATTAGGAAAGGCAGACTGTTAACCACAGACACCAGTATCTTGGGTCAATTCAAGTCATGTTTATTTGTATAGCCCTCAATCACAAGAAGTCTTAAGGGCTGCACAGACTATTACAGACTATTCCCTGATCTAAAACCTACATGACGGCAAGGAAAAACTCAGAACTTCAGTGTGGGGCACATGAGGTAATCCCCCTTTCGGGATGACCAGGCTGCAATGGGTGTTGCAATACACAGACATCGTCAACACGAAACATAGGTCATTCATAAGCTATAGAATACAAGTGTGTTTTAAGCCTCGATTTAAACGGTTTAACTGAGGTTGCAAATCGAATCTCAGACGGCAGAGCATTCCACAGCACCAAGGCCTGAATGTAGAACTCTCTCAAACCTGCAGATCTCTATTTGGGATCACTAGCAGATCAGTATTTTCTGAGCGAAGGCACCTTGTAGCTACATGGGGGGAATTAAAACTGAAAGTTATAAGGGGTCAAGTCCATGCCCAATTTTGTATAATGCTAACATAACTTACAATCGCATGTTAAACTGACACAGAGTGATCAAACTCACTTGTCTTAGTTAAAAGCCTAGCTGCAGCATTTTGTACCAGCTGCAGGCACTTGATACAAGACTTTGGGAGACCGGAGAGTAGTACATTACAGTAATCAAGGCGGGAGGTAACAAGCGCATGAATTATAACCTCAGGACCAGACTGGGTGATTTTGAGCAAATTTTAACAATATTGCGAAGATGAAAAAAAGCTGTTCTAGTAATATTCTTAAAGTGCAACTGGAAGGACAGATTAAGGTTAAATGTGACACCTAGACTTTTGACTGAGTCACTCTGGGTAATATTACATTTGTCAATGTTCAGAGCAAGTCAAGTCAAGTCATCTTAATTTGTATAGCCCTTAATCACAAAGAGTCTCAAAGGGCTTCACAGGTTATTACACAGACTAATTTTTCAGACTATTATTACACCATCCCCCGATCTGGAACCAACATGAGGGCAAGGAAAAACTCAAAAACCTCAACATGTGGAAACTGAAGAAACCTTGAGAAGGGACCGCACATGTGGCATCCCTCTTTCAGGATTACCAGACAGCAAAGGATGTTGCAATCACAAATAATACGGTGATATTGTCCACAAAAAGTATAGGTTATTCATATGCTATAGAGTAGAAGTGTGTTTGAAAACAAGTCACAGCTTTCAGATGGACCAACATCTAATATTTCAGTCTTTTCAGGGTTGAGGTGAAAGATGTTAATTGACATCAATCTATTAACCTCAGTGTGGCAAGTCTTCAAATGTCCACAATTTAGTGGAGCTGATTTCTCCAATGGAAGATACAGTTCAGTGTCATCTGCATAACAATGGAAATTGACATTACACTTAAGGGACAATATCACCTAACGGAAGCATATAAATCCTGAAAAGAAGGGGACCTTTCAGCCCTGCGGAATGCCGCAGGTAACACTAAAGGTAGATGTAACAGTGTGATACCTGACTCTATCCCCATCAACTCAGCATTCTGAAAAAAGGCACAAAAGAATTGTTGGCGTGATTATATACCGTATTTTCCGCACTATAGGGCGCACCGGGTTATAGGGCGCACCCCCCAAAAATAGTTTTTGGTCCTATATCTTCCATAGATAAGGCGCACCGGTTTATAAGGCGCTACAATGGGAACGTCGACAAAACAGTCAGATGATTCAGTCCAACTGATTATCCCCTTAACATTCCCAAAGCTTGCAAAGAAGCAAATACGTGCCGTAGACACGTGCGGATGCGGTGTCCGTACGATGTCACTCAAATGCATCGTTTCAAATATCATTCGGAAGGTTAAAGTCTTGGGATTCAAGAAATGCCAAACATTTCTTAGTTTCTATTTTCTTTTTCGCTCGCAACTTTACTGTGCATATTACAATAAACACTTGGAATTGAGTTGAATTCACTCAACTCATCACAGCAACATCAAGATCGTTCCAAAACAAGATACCGGGAAAATATAAAGCCGCATAACTCACCTAAGTTCTCACGTTCAATAATGATACGCAATCATGGTCTTCTTACAACCGTGAGTGAAGTAAATCCAGGAGAGTAAATAATTTGCAAATACAGACTTATAAAACATGTTTCTTTATGGTGTACTTTAGCAAGCTTACTAAGCTTGCTACGCCATTACTAAACTCGGCCTATTGCAGGGTTTGTTTTGGCCATCTAGTCAATCCGAGGCTCCGAATAACTTCAGCCAATAGCGATCGATTTAATGGATGATTGACACATCTTTTTAGGCCAATTGCAGGGTTTGTTTTGGCCCTCTAGCCAATCCGAGGCTCTGAATAACTTCAGCCAATAGCGATCGATTCAACGGATGATTGATAGATACATCCAGGGATGTGATTTTTCCGCTAATTCGCGGAATTCCGCTTTTTTTATCTCCAAAAATAAAATTTTGAGATTTCCGATTTTTTAATTGGTAAAAAAACCGATTTCGTCTCTACAGCATTCCATTTTAGTGTTTCCGTAACTGAAATGAAACGTACTTGCGATTGGTTGAAGTCTCCGTGTTGACCAATAAACGCGCTTGTTATAAAGGCGTAGGAGTATGCCATTGTTCATTTGTCACACGTTTTTGCCGAGTGTTTAAAGAAAGATGTCCGAGATCGAACGCAAAGATGCTCCGCGAGGTAAAGAAATTGATAAGATCGTAAAAAAACAAGTTTCGATCGGACTGGTTGGAGAAGGAATTATCTACAAATGTTGGAAAGAAGACTGTGACGAATTTGTTCAGTGACTTTATTCGAAAGATCGATCGTGCCGGGAAAGCGCTTTGCATTTGATGCCATGATACCATTGTCTATGGTGGGAGAGGTTTCAAAGCTCTTGAAAGTCACGCAAAGAGCAAAAAACACGTGAAAGAACTCCAGTCAAGAACAACAAATTATTCCATCGCTGGTAGTTTCGGTGCCCAAACGAAAACTCCAAAACTTTAAGGCCTCCATCCCTTATTGACACCACAAACGGAAGCGGTAATAGAGAGACGTGATCCACCCCAAAAACCTGTACCAGTTGCTGATAGAGTCGTGAATTTTGAGGTAGGTGGTAAACTTTTCAAATTTATTTGACAGTTTTCCCCTTTTTTTCGAAAATATTATAACGTAATAAAAATGGCCATAAATATTTAACAATTACAATAATAGATTTTCATGTGTACATTACACCAACACTTTACTGTAGGGCCTATACTTATTGTACTTTCATTTATAGATAACATCTTCTGCTATAACAAAGACATTTGTGGTATGTTCTAATATGAGTTACTTTTCATTTGGTCATGATACAATTATTTCTTCATGAAATTTGAACTCTTCAACATGATTTATGTGTTAACTTAGTAATCACATGAGTTAAATATGATATTCTCAGTGATAGTTTTTAAAAGCAAAGGCAGTCCAATGTTTTTTAATGTGACTGATTTTGAGTTGACTTAAACTGTAATTTTATATGGGATAGTTCAAAATACATTGAAAATTGATGCTGTTGTTTTGTCTATTTCTTTGTCTTCTGAGTGCATTGAAAGTACTTAAAAAAACGTAAAACCCATGAGCTCCGGGGGGCTTCGCCCCACTTGTCCCCCCACCAGGGCACTGCCCTGGACCTAGCTGGGTGCCCGCAGCCCCCAGACCCCCGCCTAATTTTCAGATAATTTCACTTTGGTCAAATCACATCCCTGTACATCTTTTTCGGCCAATTGCAGGGTTTGTTTTGGCGCTCTAGCCAATCCGAGGCTCCGAATAACTTCGGCCAATAGTGATCGATTCAAATGATGATTGACACATTGGTTAGCCAATGAAACGCCGGTATATAAATCTACTACTCCACGTTCGGGGGAAAATCGAGTCGGCGGCTGTTGCGTAAGTTGCGAGACCTTGTGGTTTAATGTTGATCCATAAATAAGACGCACTGTATTATAAGGCGCATGGTCAGCTTTTGAAAAAAAAATAAGACTTTTAGGTGCGCCTTATAGTGCGGAAAATACAGTAATTCATTTCACAACATTGAGTTGATACTGCTACCAATAAAACGGAAAAACTATTCCCTAAATTCTTTTTCCATGACATATCGTGTATATCGAGGTACTGTAACTGCTGTGTATTTTACCACGGCATATTATAATGTACAATCACGTCAAAGACTTATTTCAGTTTAATATAAACAAGCAGGAAGCATGAGCACCCTGCCAAACCGTTATTTGCATGAAAGAATATTGTAGTCAACAGCTCTGTGTAAATACTGATTACAGTGTTTGAAAGATGTAAGGCAAACATGCTTTGGTATCACAGTATAATTGAACTACCGTAAATTCCGGACTATAGAGCGCACCCGATTATAAGCCGCACCCACCACATTTCAAGAGGATAACCGATTTTGTACTTACACAAGCCGCACCTGTATATAAGCCGCATGCGGCCACATTAAAAAAATGTAACACATAATTAACCCAGACCCGGCTTTAAGTCTCGGGATTGTAACTGAATATCTTTCATTAAAGTATGCAGTCCAATAATCACAACCGGCTAAATGAACGTAAAATGATACCGGGGTTCAGCCAGAAGTGACCGACATTGGTTTGGCGCTCTACAGTGGCCTGTTTGCTTACGGTGGTTGGTAAGTGTGATCACATTGCTAGCAACTGTCTATCAACACATGTTTCAATTGTTATATGCTTATAACTAAACCTCCCATGCTATTTTTCAGATCAGCTTTGCCAGGAATGTGGCTCGGATGCCCTGAAACCGACAGAAATCAGGAGATCTTCAGTGGGGGCTACAAGCTGAAGATATAATTGATGCTCCTGCTCAACTTTTGTTGTTTTGGCACTTCCTATATGGAGTTTGAATCCTCCACTCTCTCCCTCACTGTATTTGATCGCTTATCGTCACTTGTTTTTGCTTTCTTGTTTTTCTTCACCAGGTGGCACCGATTCACTCCTTCCAGAAAACTCCTTTGAGGGCTCCAAGTATGAAGTTGGCAACATTGGTTTGGCGCTCTACAGTGGCCTGTTTGCTTACGGTGGTTGGTAAGTGTGATCACATTGCTAGCAACTGTCTATCAACACATGTTTCAATTGTTATATGCTTATAACTAAACCTCCCATTCTATTTTTCAGGAGTTACTTGAATTTCGTTACTGAAGAAATGATTGAACCTTACAAGTAAGTTTGGGAAAGTCAGATTGTCATGCAAGTGTCATGTCATGTGAATTAAGTGGATCATTTTTCAATGTCAGAAACCTGCCCCGGGCTATCATCATCTCCTTGCCAATCGTAACAGCAGTTTATGTTCTTACCAACCTGGCATACTTCACCACCCTCTCAACTGATGAGATGCTCAACTCAGAGGCTGTGGCTGTGGTAAGGGCTTTCAAATGTTTATTGATAAAAAATAAATATTAAATATTCGGCAGTCGGTCAGGAGGTATAGCGCTCGTCTTGCGATCAAGAGATCGCAGTTCGAATCCCGGCTCCTCTGTGTTACATGTGGAAGTGTCCTCGGGTAAGACACTGAACCCCCAATACCCCCAATATGCAGGTTAGCGCCTTACATGGCTGCACGGCCGCTATTGGGAAATGTGAAGCTCACTGTAAAGCGCTATATAAATGCAGATCATTTTATTTAATTTCATTCTTGTGTTAACTGTTATACTGAGATCAAAACACTTTTTAAAGATTTTTCTCAGAGTGCCACAAAGCAAAAAGTTGCAAAAATGTCATTTTATTTTTACTTTTTGTCACCAAACCAAAGTCTGACAATCAAGCAATTCTTTGTTATAGTTTTACATTTAAAAAAACACAACATCAGTTTTGAATGATAAAAATATTTCTGTATGTACAGATAAGACCCTGTAATCCACCAGAAAATGTCTTTTTTTCTGCATTTAAAATCACTTAAACCCCATTTCTACATTTAAACCAAACCTGGCGAAAGTTTTCACAAATTGGCCATTTTTACAACCCGTAATTCAACATATTCTAAATCTGATCCCTAAAACAGAACAGATAGCTTCTTCACATATTATAAATTATAAAGACACACTTTATACTTTTTTATTTAAAACTGACCATTTATAATTTTACATTTTCCAAATCACTGCTGCTTATAAAACTGAGGAATTAGTAGCAGGTGTACATTTTAGTGTGCTTCACAGACCATTTTGAAAGTTATCCTTTGGCCACAGTTTGGATACCAGTGATGTAACGCTACCATATAAGTAAATATACCATTCTAAAACTCAAGTTTGATAGTCAAGTTATGTTCATTGTATGGGCCTTAATAAAAAAGTCCAAGAGGGCAGCAAGAGACAACCATTACAACATCCCCTAAACTGAAACTTACTGGAGGGAAAGGAAAAACTAAAAAAAAAAACAGGATGAGAAAAATGGAGAATCCTTGAAAAAGGGCGACACATACGATAATCCCTCTTCAGGGTGACCAGGCTGCAATGGAGGTTGCAAAGGCATCAGTAGACAATACACACACATCATTAACATTGGCGTTCTGCAGGGCTTAGTACTCGGTACCCCCCTTTTCAGCTTCTGCTAGGTGACATTATTTGCAAGTATAATATTAGTTTCCATTACTATTCAGATTCAGATATACTTTATTATCATTCTTGTACACATTTATACAGAACGAAATGTCGATACATCTGACCCGCACAGTTTCCTTGAATGTACAGATATAAATATGTAGTATTGAGTTGAATTATTGAAATACTAAATAGTATACTAAATAATTATAGCTATGAGTACTATACAGAAGTGCAAAGAGTGCAAGAGGAGCAGCTGAACAGATGTGCAAAATGGGCAGTCAGGTAAACAAGTCACTATACAGGAGGAGAGCCCACCTGCCCCCACCCTCCCTCATTACATTCTACAGGGGCACCATAGAGAGTATCCTGACCAGCTGTATCTCTGTGTGGTGTGGAGGCTGCAGCGCTACCGACTGGGGTAGTGTGAGGAGGGTAACGAGGACAGCAGAGAAAATAATCGGGACTACACTTCCCTCCATTCAGGACATTGGCCAGAAGCACTGCCTATCCCATGCAAAAAACATTACCGGGGACCCCTCTCACCCCCATCATGGACTGTTCACTCTGCTAGCCTCTGGGAAGAGGTACTGCAGTGTGCGGTGCAGGACCACCAGGCTCCGCAATAGTCTAGTCCCCCTGGCCATTAGACTGTTTGTTCGATCACCGAAATCATTTTTCCCATTGAAAATAATGTAAATCGTTTTAATCCGTTCCAACACCCTGAATGTTTACCATGAATGTTTAACGTAAACATACAGCTAACCCAGGCTAATCGTACGTTCGTGTTATCGTAAGATTACGCTATCATGAACGTGTAAAAATAAAAAAAATCAAGTCGTTTACAAGTCATTTAAGTGCCACAAGTGGCTAAGCGCTTCATTGGAAAGGGGTCTCCGTTCCGACACCCTGAATTTTGGGCTCAGTTCCAACACCCTGAATGTTTACCTCAAATCATAACGCTAACCCAGGCTAATCGTACGTTTGCGTTATCGTAATCTTCCGTACGAAAGATTACGCTAACATGAACGTGTAAAAATTAAAAAAGGACAAAGAAAAGAATTATGAATGGGATTTCTTACCCCGTTCCTCGATATCAAAAGCAAAAAAAGAGGGACGTGTTCACGTTGTTACAATGTATGTGTTTAACCGGGTGTGGTTAGAAGGGGGCACCTACTGTCAATGTAAACACTGAAGTTTCCGGTCCTTTGTCTTTGTTTCCTTATCCTCACTGTAAATGTGGAACTGGAGTCGTCCAATTTCGTTGTCACAGCATATCCCATGTTGTAACAATGACAACAAAGGCATATTCTATTCTATTCTATTCTATTCTAAAGCTGAGTGACATACTTCAGTGTTTACATTGACAGTTGGTGCCCCCTTCTAACCGCACCGGGTGAAACACATACATTGTAACACACGTGCTAAAAGTTGGTCACGAGGGGTGGGGGCCCTCTACACCCGTACGCCGCTCAGCATCGCACAGTATCGTACGCACTCACACATTACCAGCGTTCGAAGACTGATTTTTTTGACCGAACAGCGAAGCAAGAATTTCTCGACATTTTTGCTCGAGCACCGATTTGTGCGAACTGAGAAGCGTTCGAGAACCGAGGTTCCACTGTGCTAATCTAGTTACTAAAGAATCCCTAGTTACCTCATGGTATTCGCTGCAATTTACACACTTAATCATTTTGAAAGACTGCATTTTGCAGGTGAAGCTCGAAAGAGGTTTTGTCTCCTGTGGAGTGTTTCTGTCACGAAACGGACCGGGAATCAGGAAGTTGGAACTCATTAGCGTAGACGGTCTGTCACTTTAATTGAGAAAGAAAAGTTGTCCAACACACAAACAGACCAAAAACAAAACAAAACAATGCAGGCTCAAATGCAGGCAAAACTACAGACTAGGTATTTAACAGGATTAAACAAAACTTGCAGGAATCTCTCAGAATGTTACACCGAAGTGCAACAAAGAAGAAACAAACAAGAATAAACAGGTATCAAACAGGCATGAACAGGTTTTTAACAAGGGTAAACAACGATCTGACAAAGGGCAGTTCCCTTCCAGGAAAATGCAGGGCAAGGGGCGGGGCCAGCTGGGCACCATGACAACCGTGCAGGACATGACAGTTTCCATTGAATTGATTACCATTGATTGAGTAAATGAAGAAAATAGTCAATGAATTGTGTCAATCTTGTTTACCAGACATACCATTTTATGTCCTTATAGGATTTTGGCAATAGGCACCTGGGTGTGATGTCCTGGATCATCCCAGTCTTTGTGGGGTTGTCCTGCTTTGGTTCTGTCAATGGTTCTCTCTTCACATCATCAAGGTAAAACGTCTGTACGAATTCTTACCAAAGTATGAAAGTCAGAGTCACAGAAGAATGGCCTGAACATGCAATAACTTAATACATGTTGCATTTATACTGTTCAATCGTAGGTTGTTCTTCGTAGGCTCCCGTGAAGGTCACCTTCCCTGTCTGCTTTCAATGATCCACCCGACCCTGCTGACGCCTCTTCCATCGCTTATATTCACTGTGAGTAGAAGTGCTCATATTCGGTGCTTGAAATTCTTGAAAATGCTTGAAGTTTATTGTAGAGTTTTCAAGATTTGAAAAGGGCTTGAATTTTGGGAGAAGTGCTTGTAAATGCTTGAAAATTTTACCATGTTTCTCGGCAGTCTGACTCAATAAACAACTCAATAAATATAGCAAAAATAAAAAACAAATCTGCTTAAAAATGATGCCAAGACGCCTGCTCTGGTGGCTTTACTTCACTTTGCCATTGCAATTCCTCTTCCATTGTGATTAAGGGCAGCTGGCATTAGTTTGTATGGCGTTGTCACGTGAAGCGTCATCGCCCCGAACACATCGCCCAGATGGTGAAAAGTACCAAGATGTGGGCAGGCTGCTGTTTTAATGAACGATGTCTGGAAAACAGAAAATACAAACGACGGCTATAACATTGAATAAATCCACGCACAGCATGCTGCAAGATATCAAAAAAATTAGATATATCCAACTTTTCATATTGGGAGAGTCAGGCTGCTCCAGTCATACAAAAGATACTGTATTTTTCGCACTATAAGGCGCACCTAAAAGCCTCTATTTTTTTCAAAAGCTGACCATGCGCCTTATAAATACAGTGCGCCTTATATATGGATCAACATTAAGTTTTCCAACTAACTTGCAGCCGCCAACTAGATTTTCCCCCGTACGCCAAATAGTACGCGGTGTATGCTGGGATTTATTTACCGGCGTTTCATTGGCTAACCAATGTGTCAATCATCATTTGAATTGATCACTATTGGCTAAAGTTATTCAGAGGTCAAGGGGCGGATCCTTTTTATCATTTACAGGCTGGCATTGGCTTAAACGGCAAAACAAAGCCTGCAATTGGCCGAAAAAGATGTGTCAATCATCAGTTGAATCTATCACTATTGGCTAAAGTTATTCGGAGGTCAAGGGGCGGATCCTTTTTATCATTTACAGGCTGGTATTGGCTTAAACGGCAAAACAAAGACTGCAATTGGCAGAGAAAGATGAATGCGTATAGCACGTGGCTGACGGCATACAGAAAGCATTTTTTTACTATTTTGTATTTGTAAATATTTTATTCTCCTGGATTTACTAAACTCACGGATATAAGAGGACCACGGCTGCACATTGTTATGAACACAACGACTTCGGTGAGCTACTCTGGCTATATATATTATCCCTGTATCTTGTTTCAGACTGAACTCGATGTTTCTGTGATAAGCGGTGCAGATAATGGATGGAATGGAGTGTCTATTTTTAAATTAAACTCAATTCCAAGTGTTTATTGTCATATTCACAGTAAAGTTGCGAGCGAAAAAGAAAATAGAAATTAAGGAATGGTTGGCATTTCTTGAATCCCAAGACTTTAACCTTCCGAATGATGGTACGATGCATTTGAGTGACATCGTACGCACACCGCGTCCGCACGTGTTCTCGACACGTATTTGCATCTTTGCAAGCTTTGGGAATGTTAAGGGGGTAATAAGTTTGACTGAACTATCTGACTGTTTTGTCGACGTTACCATTGTAGCGCCTTATAATCCGGTGCGTCTTATGTATGTCAAAAAAAGGACCAAAAACAATTTTTTTCAGGGTGCGCCCTATAACCCGGTGCGCCTTAGAGTGCGGAAAATACGGTAATTCACAGAGACGACCATCTTAACTATGTTTTTTTTTTTTGCTAACTTTTTGCTACATGCTACACCTAAACAGGGTACAATTAAATGGGTATCAGTGCAAGGATTATGTATAAATTATGAACATTTATAATGGGCGATGAAAAAAATTAAGGTAGCGTTTCCCAGTGGTAAATTATTTATCCGTCTGTCTGCCACCAAACATTCATTCCCTTTCGACAAACATTAAGCCTACAGCACAACAAGGTATGAGTTTCTGTGCCATGCAGAGGCCCAACAACATAGACTGGTTTACCCCCTCCGCATCATATGCGTCAATAGCAATCATTCTTAACTATACTTCACCATTCACGTCTATCCCTTGCACACACTGTTGCATCCATTGAATTAACCGACCTCACATCCAGAGCACGTTTCACCCTATCGATCCAACTAGATTAGTAAATTGTAGTGAGAAGAATTTCCTGCAACTAAAAATGTAGGCTATATGTTACAGTCATTTTTACCCAACACCTATACCGAGAGATATTTGTCTCAAACATATTTACACATTCATTGTTCAGATCCACAAATATATGAGTAATTTACTCAAAATCTAAAACTCCTATTGATTCATTCACACGGAAGATAAAAATCTCAGATGTACCTTAGATATATTTGTGGCTTACAAAATACACATCTCACACTGAACTTCTTATTTTAATGATACTAGAGAAATTGGAAATTTAGCTTTATTTATAAATCCTTAGGGCAGCACGGCGGCGCAGTGGTTAGCGCGCGTGCGGCACAGTTCTGAGGTCATGAGATCAGACCTCCTGTGCAGAGTTTGCATGTTCTCCCCGTGCTTGCGTGGGTTTCCTCCGGGCACTCCGATTTCCTCCCACATTTCAAAAACATGCATGTCAGGTAAATTGGCCCGTCCAAATTGTCCCTAGGTGTCAGGAAACGGACCGGGAAGCAGGAAGTCGGAACTCATATGCGTAGACGATCTGTCACTTTAATTAGGAAATAAAAGTCGTCCAACACACAAACGGACCAAAGACAAAACAAAACCGGTTTAAAGGCAATCAAAATTACAAACTAGGTATTACTCAGATCAAACAGGCATGAACAGGTCTTCAACAAGGTGAAGCAATGGTCTGGCCACGGGCAGTCCCAAGAGGAGCGTTTAAGTACTCCACAAGCAATCAGTTCAATGCGTCTCAGCCTGTGTCAAGGGGCGGGGCCAGCTGGGTGCCATGACAACCGTGCAGGACATGACACTAGGTGTGAATGAGCGAGTGAGTTGTCTGTCCCTGTGTGCCCTGCGACTGGTTGGCAACCAGTTCAGGGTGTCCCTTGCCCACTGCCCGAAGATAACTGGGATGGGCTCCAGCACCCCCAAGACCCTACTGAGGATAAGCGGTGCAGATAATGGATGGATGGATGGATGGATATAAGTCCTTGAAAAGTGCTTGAAGTTGGCCATTAAAAGGTGTAGGAACCTTGCATATTCTCCATTACGTGAAACAAAAACTAATTGTAGAACTTGTTGTCTTTTCCCCTTTGTTTTTGGCTAGTGCTTAATGACGCTGCTTTACGCCTTCTCTGATGACATCTTCTCCGTCATCAACTTCTTAAGTTTCTTCAGCTGGCTCTGCATCGCCTTGGCCATCTTAGGGATGATGTACCTCCGTTATAAGAAGCCTGAGCTAGAAAGACCCATCAAGGTGAGACAATAAAAACGTGGCAATTGATTTGGGGCTTGTGAATATGAGACCAGTTACCAGATATAGAAACTGATTTACAAATGGGGCCTACGAAGGATTGTGTCTGTCAAACAAGAAATATTACTTGGAGTTATGTGATGTATCAAACCAGTGATGAATTTTACTAATTGATTCTGTGCCTTAACATGTCCCGTCTACAAGACAGGCCCAAACAAACCAATATGTCAGCTGTGCCAAATTTAGCACAGGCATGGAGAACCTTTCTGCATGATTAATCATCGCTAATCCAGGGCGAGTACGGGTGCTTTGAACTCCTTGGAAATGATTGAATTTCAAAGTTGTGTTTCAAGGGTTGAAAAGGGCGTGGATTTTGGGTGACAAACTTGTAAATGCTTGGAATCGTTGCCTTGTTTCACAACAAATCTGTTTAAAAATGACACCTCCCAGACACTGTTCAGAGAGGTGTACTGTTTTCCCTCCTTGTAAATCTCACATTTGATGAGGGACCACAGGTTCTCTATGGGGTTCAGATCAGGTGAACAAGGAGGCCATGTCATTAGTTTTTCTTCTTTTAGACCCTTCCTTGCCAGCCACGCTGTGGAGTACTGGGATGCGTGTGATGGAGCGTTGTCCTGCATGAAAATCATGTTTTTCTTGAAGGATGCGGACTTCTTCCTGTACCACTGCTTGAAGAAGAAACTGGCAGTAGGACTGGGAGTTGAGCTTGAGTCCATCCTCAACCCGAAAAGGCCCCACAAGCTCATCTTTGATGATACCGCCCCATACCAGTACCCCACCTCCACCTTGCTGGCGTCTGAGGCGGACTGGAGCTCTCTGCCCTTTACCGATCCAGCCACGGGCCCATCCATCTGGCCCATCAAGACTCACTCTCATTTCATCAGTCCATAAAACCTTAGAAAAATCCGTCTTGAGATTTTTCTTGGCCCACTCTTGACGTTTCAGCTTGTGTGTCTTGTTCAGTGGTGGTCGTTTTTCAGCCTTTCTTACCTTGGCCATGTCTCTGAGTATTGCACACCTTGTGCTTTTGGGCACTCCAGTGATGTTGCAGCTCTGAAATATGGCAAAACTGGTGGCAAGTGGCATCTTGGCAGCTGTACGCTTGACTTTTCTCAGTTCACGGGCAGTTATTTTGCGCCTGGGTTTTTTTACACGCTTCTTGCGACCCTGTTGACTATTTTGAATGTAACGCTTGATTGTTCGATGATCACGCTT
The DNA here is from genome assembly GCF_059441175.1 of Urocampus carinirostris. Taxonomy (NCBI): domain Eukaryota; kingdom Metazoa; phylum Chordata; class Actinopteri; order Syngnathiformes; family Syngnathidae; genus Urocampus; species Urocampus carinirostris. The sequence goes on along the minus strand of NC_142355.1, from coordinate 32,768,048 downwards.
CAGAAGCTTGGCAATTTTAAGAGTGCTGCATCCCTCTGCAAGATATCTCACTATTTTTGACTTTTCAGAGCCTGTCAAGTCCCTCTTCTGACCCATTTTGCCAAAGGAAAGGAAGTTGCCTAATAATTATGCACACCTGATATAGGGTGTTGATGTCATTAGATCACACCCCTTCTCATTACAGAGATGCACATCACCTGATATGCTTAATTGGTAGTAGGCTTTCGAGCCTATACAGCTTGGAGTAAGACAACATGCATAAAGAGGATGATGTGGTCAAAATACTCATTTGCCTAATAATTCTGCACTCCCTGTATTTCTATCACGCTACCTCTCTCCATCTGTCTCTCTCTCTGTCTCTCTCTCTCTCTCTCTCTCTCTCTCATTATCAGGTGAATATCCTGCTCCCGGTGGCGTTTGTGCTCGCCTGCCTGTTCCTCATCATCGTATCCTTCTGGAAAACACCAAAGGAGTGCGGGATTGGTTTTGGCATCATCGCCACTGGTCTGCCTGTCTACTTCTTTGGTGTGACGTGGAAAAACAAACCCAAGTGGCTGTTGAATGGAATCTGTGAGTGCTTTTCTTTTTTTCATTTACCCTCATTTAAAAAACTTTTATTTCACTGAATCAGAGGTTATATCTTATTCCAGAGCCCCACCTGACTCAAATTTCAGCCTAAAATATCTAGCCTCGGGTGGGGTTAAGGGGCCAATACTAGTTTTGGTCACAAGAGACTGTGGTCTTAAAAAACACTAGCCGTCTCATTGTAACACATACTGTACTAAAGTTTTGCAATGTCAATTTAAAGAACTCCTTCCTGTCTCTATTATCCACCCCTCATTGTTCTTTATTTCTATCTGCCTCCCTTTTTATTAAACATAGAAAATGTAAAATCCGGTTATAAAATTAAGATTTAGTCTGTATTTTCCAATTATTTTCTAATGCATTTTGAAGACAGCATGTCCGCCATATTGTTATACCTGTTGATTAGTCAAATAGGGGGCAGCACAGCGGCGCAGTGGTTAGCGCGTATGCGGCACAGTTCTGAGGTCATGAGATCGAACCTCCTGTGTGGAGTTTGCATGTTCTCCCCGTGCTTGCGTGGGTTTCCTCCCGGCGCTCTCGTTTCCTCCCACATTCCAAAAACATGCATTTCAGGTGAATTGGTCGGTCCAAATTGTCCCTAGGTGTGAGTGAGCGAGTGAATTGTCTGTCCCTGTGTGCCTTGCGACTGGCTGGCAACCGGTTCAGGGTGTCCCTTGCCCACTGCCCAGAGATGGCTGGGATGGGCTCCAGCACCCCTGTGACCCTACTGAGGATAAGCGGTGCAGATAATGGATGGGTGGGTAGTCAAAGAGGTTACAAGTGTTTCAAGCAAAGTTTTGGTAATTTTTGTGGCGAATGCCGTGGCCGTAATCAGTGTTCCATCTAAGCTGCGTGCATGTGCAATCGCGCACTGCCCGCACATTCTCAGCGCAAAAGAAAATCTATCTAGTGCAATGTTCCCTCTAAGCTGCGTGTGTGAGTTTTTCGAGAACCGGCTTCTTCAGCTCAGCTCACTAAAAGGAACCGGCTCTTTCGGGTCCTAAACGTCACTTCGGGTTGTTTTTGCTTCTTTCATCCCTATATGACCAAATATTATGTAAAATTATGCGCAAAATGACTTAAAGGAAGGGGGAATAGAACAAAAAAGGAAAAAAAATTCCAAAATGAAAAAGTAGTGAAAAGCTGAGAAAAAAAGAAACAAAAGGAAGAGAAAAAAGAAGGAAAGATTCTGAAAAAAGACAGAAAAAAAGAAAAGAAATAAACAAAGGAAAAAAGTAAATAAAGAGCAAAAAGAAAAAAAAGTAGCAGCTAGGATAAATAAACACAATGAGATTTTTTTAAAAGGGATTTAAAAACGAAAACAGGGAAAAAGAAGAAAAAGTTTGTGTTGCATTCAAATAATTTCCAATTATACCAAATCATTCTTGTTGCCAACATTGTACTTCCACTAAAAAATGGGATTAAATACAGTTGCATATTGTGAAACCGACTATATAATCCCCCGAAAATGTTAGTATTATGCAACAAAAGATACCAGGAAAAAAAAAGAAAAAAACAAATTGCGTTTGTAGGCCGTACAACCTTTGCAATAATACATTGGTCAATTCATTCAAAAGTGATTTTTTTTTTGGCATTGCCGGAAACTCAGCAAAATGTAACTTGATGTCAAGTTTTGGACACGTTTGATAATGACTTAGTTGCCACACTTGGGATTGCTGTTGCTCACTGCTGTTTCAAGCGTTGCTCAACGACTTTGTGTGAACGCTCAGACCCGTGGAAAATTACAGGGAACATTGGCCGTAATGCAGTAATAGTACAATAAAGGGCGGGAAGCCTAAACACATGGATAGCAGCCAACGGGGGCCTAACTGGGACCGATCAACAAAAGGCGGCCACAGCTTTGGCAGGAAAACACAAGGCTGACCTCACATCTTGTGTTAATCGGATTCGCCAGGCTTTCATTTGTTATCATAAATCACCTCTCCTCCCGAGTCCTCGCAAGTAAAATATGAAATTTGGGGTTTCCTGCAAAATCAAGTTGATTGCTCGGACCTGGGTCGGGTCTGGATGGATTTTTTTCCTCTGCACTGAGAAACTCTGTATGTGTATGTTTTGCAGTCTCAACCACGGCCTTTTGCCAGAAAGCGATGCAGGTGGTGCCTTAGAACTCTCCAGTGCGGCAAGGGTGACCTCCCGACTCCGACATCTCTGAGCCCCGAAGAGCTCTCTCACGTTTTCGCTCTGTGACTCTCTCATAAACACTCTCACAAACTCACACATACAGATACTCCTTTCACGATGATGCCAAGAATGGAGAAAGACATGCAAGAGCCTTAAGTGCATCGGTACTTCGGTGTACAACTTTTGTTCGCTGCTGTGTTGACTGCCGTTAGTCACTGACTAATCCGCACTTATGGTAGCATTTTCTAGACGTTGTTCCTCATTTTTTTTGTTGTTGAATTCATGAGAACCGTTGGTTTTTACTGCCACGAGACAAGGTATTGAAAAGAAAACGTACAAGTCAAATGATTTTTCTGGATTTGTTTTATTTTTATTAGTCATCTTTAGTGAACTAGTTACAGGTTAGTGATGCTTTCATTGTCGTTTTGTTTTCAAATTGTCACATCATTTAACTGCAATATAAAATTGATGTGCACATTTATAGGCCACACTTAACAGGGTTGGGTAGGGTTACTTTAACTGGATTGCTTTCAACTACTTTTGGATTACTCCAATACCAAATATGACCATAAAAGACAAAATAAACTAACTAAGCACAGCAGCGCAGTGGTTAGCGCATGCGTGGCACAGTTCATGTCTTGGGAACCTCCTGCGTCGGTTCAAATCCAGCTCCAGACTTCCTGTGCGGAGTTTGTATGTTCTCCCCGTGCTTGCGTGGGTTTCCTCCGGGCACTCCGGTTTCCTCCCACATTCCAAAAAAACCCCATGCATTTCGGGTGAATTGGCCGGTCAAAATTGTCCCTAGGTGTGAATGAGCGAGTGAGTTGTCTGTCCCTGTGTGCCCTGCGATTAGCTGGCAACCAGTTCAGGGTGTCCCCTGCCCACTGCCCGATGATTGCTCCAGCACCCCCGCGACCCTACTGAGGATAAGCGGTGTAGCTAATGAGAGATGAGGGAAACTATGAATATAATTATGACTCACAACATGTGGTAAGCTTTCTCTCCTGGCTTTGATCTCTTTGATCTCCGGCAAAACTAACATAAAATGCCACAGAAACAAAATGAAAATAAATCCAAACAGCTTGCCAACATCATTTTTGCCGTTCCATGTATTCCGTTACTCCCCAAGCCTGCACAAAATTTAGTCATTTTATGCATATTTAGTTAGCATATTTGGTATTGGAGTAATCCAAAAGTTATTGAAAGTAACCCAGTTAAAGTAACCCTACCCAACCCTGACACTTAACTATAAATGGGTAGATTTTTTTATTTTTTTTGCACAAAATTATATTTATTTGCACACAATACAAACTCATAAAAAGTCTAGCTTGCATTTACAGTTCTTGCTATGACAATTTACTGCTGGTAAACACTTATTTTTCTGCATGGCCCATAATGAATGTCTAATTGATGTGTAATCCTTAAACTAATACACATTTCATAAGTTTAAGTGCATGCACCTGTCCTCTTGGGCATTACCTGTCCTCTTGGGCATTACCTGAAGCGGGCGATGACATTTCATAGAACAATAGCATGCAAACTATGCAAACTAATGCCAGCTGCCGCTCATCAGGAGGGGAAAAACAAATGCATTGGCGAAGCGAACCATTGTTGGTGTCATTTATGAAGACTTGTTGAGAAACATGACAAAAATTTCAAGCATATGTAAGCACTTGATCCAAAACTAGAGCACTTTTCTATTTTTGAAAACACAACTTTAAAATTCAAGCATTTTCAAGGATTTCAAGCACCGCACAAAAGCCTGTGTGGGGCATTTGAAATAAGGGAACGTGAAATATTGGAACTTCTCAAGCAGCCGTTTTATGAGGCTTGAATAGCTCCCCCTATCGGCGGAGTCGACAGAGGTGGCAGGAGCAATGACTTGAGTTTGGCTGACATGGCCGCTATTTCGGGGTCCTGAGTTTCGTACATCTTGACCAGTCTGGCAAACTTCAGGACACCTTCTCCTTCATTGTTGAAGCCGTATGCTTTAAGAACTTCCTGTTGAATCACTGTCGCCACGGGGAGCACCAACTGGAGCATCTTGCCCATGTCATTGCATGCGCTCTCTCGCGCCTCCTCCATTCTCACCGCATTTTCCGGCACGGAGAAGGCCTGGATCACCTCGCTAAGGACCACTCGAGTCTGCTCGACAGTCAGGGTGGGCTGCTGTGCTGGCGCAGCTGCCATGTCTAGAAAGAGACACAATGTATCAATCAAAAAAGACTTCAAAGTCTAAAAACTGAAGTGTTATCGACATAGAAAATTTAACTGATATCCTAATCGGCTTTTCTGGCTCAAGAAAAGTGAAGTTGCGGTCATCATTTTTTGCGGTGCGTTTTTTTTTTTTTTTTTTGAGCTGTTGTCAAAATTGGGACAGCCCCCCCTGTGACAATCTTTTGTGTAACCAAATCATCGATCAAGAAGCAAGGTTAAAATCTTTTTAAAAGTATTCCAGAAAATGTGTTTAATTCCAGCTGGATCCATTTTGAAGCAAAAGCTTATTCTAGTCTTGACAAACGATCATAATACATTCTGTATATTTATTTGATTTTAGCACCTTAGTATTTTAATTCTATGTTTTCCATTCTCTTCTATGTTGTTCAAAAAATAATTTGTGGGTGGGTTCATTTTTTTCTTGACATAAGCAGAGTTCAACGTAAAAATATTTCCTTTAGGTTGTAGTTAGTTTTTTATATTTTTTTAATAATCCTGCTTTGGGGAACAGATCCTGTTTTTTCTTTTCCTATTTTTTTTCTCGATTAAAAAAACAACCCTTTCACATCATTTGTAAGTCCCAAATTGATGTCCGACTGTGTTCCTTGTGCAGGTTGGTGCAGTCGATGTAATTTAAAACAAAAAAACAACCACACAGTCATTACAATAAACTGGGGGAGAAACTAACTTGTTTAGGGCTGTAGATATTTTTTTTTATTTTTTATTTTTTAGAAAATACTGTCGGTTGATATTAATCTACTTTGTTTACAATGTGTTTTATGAAAAGTGCTTTTCAAATAAACGTTTTTTCTGAATTTTGGGGGATCGATAATCAACCGTTCCCTTCTTAAACGGGCTATTTATACAGTATATTTCATAGACTTGCAGTGAAAGTACCAAATGTTATACTTAAATGTGCGGCGTGTTGTTTGAGGTGTCTTTAAAAAGTTGTGAGTTAAATATTTTCTCTATTAGGTATGTGTTAAACCCTGAGGGTTCCGATGGCCCGCCTCTGGCAGCCGGACTTTTGATAAACATACGTATCTGCACATATTTACCGTCCACTGAAATATGTCATGCTATGATTCAATTGTTTGTTTGTTTGTACATGATTCAAATTGAATCGTTTCTTCCGGCGCCGTCACGAATGGCAGCCACTCCAGCAGCTCCCGTGTTATTTTCGATTGTTCTCAGCTCAGGGATGCTGCTGGAAATGTGAATTTCCCTTCGGGGATGAATAAAGTATCTATCTATCTATCTATCTATTTGCTGTTGTGTCTGTTGTTTGTTATATTGTGTGGAATATTGGCGATACTATTTATTCTTCAATTTTTTCCCTTTATGATAAAAATGTCACAATTTCAATATAATTTTGGTTAATGTAGATATTTTAACAATTAAGTTCAACTCACAATAACGCAGACTAAAACAAAAGGGCAACAAATGACATAATTGGTCAAATCATGTTTATTTGTATAGCCTTTAATCACAAAGAGTCAAAGGGCCTCACAGACCACAGATTAATCCTAATCACTGACTATTATTACACCATCCCCGGATCTAAAACCTACAAGAGGGCAAGGAAAAACTCAAAAACTGTCACAGTTGCCATAGCGCCCAACTGTCCCCGCCCGTCTGGCAGATTGGCTTTCCGTCTATTTAAGCTCAGCTGTCTCACTCTTACTTTGTCAGTCCGTCAACGAACCTCTGCCCCACAAGACGTGGGTTGTGACTGTCCGGTTTCCGGCCTGCTTTTCCTGTCCGGTATTGTTCCCATCTATTTTTGTCCTGTTTATTAGTCTCTCCAGTTTTCGTTCCATCTAGTTTGTCCAGTTTAATTTCGATATAGTGTTTCAATATCAATCCTGTCTGTCCCGTCCTTTCTAGTATCGACCCCATCTGTCCGATATCTCCTCGGGTAATTGGTATCGATCTCGTCGGCCTCTGGTTTCCTGTCATTCCACGCCAGACTACTGCCTAACGTGCATGACTCCCCATTTCCCGTGAAATAAAAGGCTTGTGTGAGAAACGTCACACATTTGGGTCCTTATTCTGTTCCGTTTCATGACAAAAACCTCAACATGAGAAAAATTAAAAGAAAGAAACCTCGAAAAGGGACTGCACATGAGGTAATCCCCCTTCCAGTATGACAGGGCTACAATGGATGTTGCAATAATAAATAATACACATATATTGTCAACATAAAATTTAGGTTATTCGTATGCGAGAGAATAGAAGTGTTTTTTTTACCCACATTTATTCAAAGTACTTTTTGCATTGTTCAGTTCCTTTTGATTATTTGTTTTGACAACAGTACTTTAAAACCTGACATACAGTATAGATATTACTAATACCAAGAAATACCTTAGCGTATGCCAAGCTAATAGTGCTTTATATGTTACAGAAATTTACATTTTAACTCTTAATGTAGCAATTTGAGTCCTAGTCTTCCCATCAATGGAGTTTAATTTATAAATATATTTCCCCCAGAAATAGATGTGACTCAAATTGAGATGAAAATTAGCTATAGGTAATGTTCAGCCAACTAATAATTAGGCTTACAACAAAATAACAAACTTATGGGAAAATGTATGGAGCAAGCGTGAGAATATAGTTAAAAGTAAAAGTATTTTAAATTGTAAAATTATTTTTGCTGTGATTGGCTGGCAACCAGTTCAGGGTGTCCCCTGCCCACTGCCCGGAGATGGCTGGGATGGGCTCCAGCCCCCCCCCCCCCCCCCCCCGCGACCCTAATGAGGATAAGCGGTACAGCTAATGAGATGAGATGAAAATTATTTTTGTAATACACCATTGCCCCCAGAAAAAAAGGAAAATGTCTTGGACACCACCCTGAATTGAAGGATATATTTGTATATGTTGAAGCCCGAAGACAAAATGGATGTGGAGTGTCTCAGCTAGGTGTTCAAGCTCTCAAGATTGCACAGGCCAAGAAATATAAAGATTGCACCCCTTTCACAGGCTGTCGTATACATTTTCATCTATTTCTTTTATTATGTGGTTATTTTAATTGCCTTTAAGGGCGTCAGTATATACGGTAATCTGTAACTAGAGTTATTTTTAGTGTTATGTGGTACTTTTTTGGCATCAGTAACTTGGGGGCTAATTAAATTACTTTTTAACTGGAGTAACTAACTACTTATTTCAGTAATACGCTTAACACTAGTAGCAGGAAGGAAAATTACAAATTTGATCGTGTTAAAACCACAAAGCCAAGATATCATAGAGGTGTGCTAACCCAACTGCTATGACGGACAGTAGCACAGAGGGCCTAAAAGTATTATCAACTACCATCAAGACACTAAGAAGTGGTTAAACTTGAGTTTTTGGAACGAAAAAGACAAATTAACCAGGTCATTTGAATGTCATCCATCTCCAGGGTTGGGTAGGGTTACTTTAACTGGATTACTTTCAATTACTTTTGGATTACTCCAATACCAAATATGCTAATTATGGACAAAAGAAACTAAATATGAATAAAATGACACAATTTTATGCAGGCTTGGGGAGTAACGGAATACGTGGAAAGTTAAAGTAACCCTACCCAACCCTGTGTGTCAAACAAAACAAACACCTCAAATGTATTTTTTTAATCATAAAAAATAAACGTCACACTAAAATAGAGTGCATCCATATCAGTTGTGTAGAAATCCCCCCGCCACATTTTATATTACAATTGGTTTGAATATTGCACGTCTCACAGTCTGTCTCTATTCACATGTTCTAGTTCAGAAATAGTCTTTGTGCTTTCAGGATTGTTGGTTGTCACATGCTTTTCTCACACTCTGTCCCTCCTCCGGGTATCCGGACTGGAATAGTGCTGATGGCGAGTTCTGCAGAATGCATAATACATAAACACGTACAGTAGGTGGTAAATTCCCATGGCCTACAAATTTTCACTGACGACCTCAGCATACACAACAGACTACATGTTACCTACACTAAAGAGAAACTATTGAGTTCAAGTCATGCATTTTGAGTTGTATTCTTTTAATTTGTTGACAAATGAGTTGTGCCATATGCAGCTATCAAAGTTTAGACACCCCTGATTTTAACTTTCATAGGTGCAGCACATTCAGTTCCATGAGAAACTGAGACATAAACATCATACATGCCAACTTTTTGACATTGAAAATCGGTAATACCGTAAATTCCGGACTATAAGCCGCTAATTTTTTCCCAAACGTTCAACCCTGCGGCTTATTCAGTGATGCGGCCAAATTATGTAATTTTTCTAACGGCCGCCAGCGGCGTTTGAGACAAAAGGTAAAATTTAGACCGGTGGAATATATGCGCAGAGGAAGACTGCAACTTCTTAGCTTATGCACAAATTAAATTAGCGTAGACATATCCTCATCATGCAAATTGCAAAAAGAAAGGCACTTGACGCAGCTTTCAAGCTAAAAGCAATCGAGCAGTCCCATAAGCGAGCGTGTTTCCAGCATGTTTTTAGATGACGTCAGTTATAAGGAGGAAGATGAAGACGGTTTACCGTGGTTTCTACAAGTACGGTATGTTTTTTTAACAGACCCGTTTACTGTATTGCGAGCGTGTTGGTAGTAGCGTTTTGCTACCCTTCACAGGCACGGTTTGGGATGAAAGGTATAACATTGTTATTAAAGCTTTGAAAACTCTCTCGGTGTACCGTTTTCCTTTGTAAATATGTGTAACCATGTATAATATGTATTTACAACTGTATATTTTTGTAATGTATTTATTTTAGAGACTTATTCTGATATGTTTTCCACGGGCGAATCAAAAAGAAGGGGCGAAAACAACGTGGGCTGATGGGAAGTGGAGTAAAGGTGAGACGTGTTTGTGCATGCGGCTTATGTACAGGTGCAGCTTGTGTAAGTACAAAAGCGGTTATCCTCTTAAAATGTGGTGGGTGCGGCTTATAATCGGGTGCGCTTTATAGTCCGGAATTTACGGTATATGGAAAGAAGCCACTAGGAAAGCACTAAAGAACCACATGAGGCTATAGAGCTGCAGGTTGCTGACCTCTGAGTCAGAGCCTATTTTTGCTGTTCTCTGAAAGGAGGAGTATACACCGTTTTAGGCAATCTTCAGTTGCTTGCAAATTTCTTGCCTTGATAGCCTTTATTTTCCGGAACAAGAACTTTCGATTGGTACGTGAGAGTTGTTGTTTTCTGGCCATGCCGAAAATTTAATCACACCCACAAATGTGATGCTCCAGACACTAAACTAGTTCAAAACAATGTCATAGGCGGCAGTAGCTTAGGAGGTAGAGCGCTCGTCTTGGGATCAAGGGATCCCAGTTGGAATCCCAGCTCGTCCGTGTTACATGTCGAAGTGTCCTTGGGTAAGACACTGAACCCTTAATACCCCCAATAAGCAGGATAGCGCCTTACATGGCTGCAAGGCCGCTTTTGGGAAATGTGGAGCACATTGTAAAGCGCTTTGGGAAGTCATTGACTTGAAAAGCGCTATATAAATGCAGATCATTTGAATGAATGAATCAATGAATGAAAACTTTATTTCGAACATAAAAATAAAAACAGGACAAAAACAATGAGTCACCAACGAAATAATGTCACACAACATGTTCGAAAAGGGGTAGTCAGAAGCAGATGCTTATTTTTCCTACCCCTTTATCTTCCCTATTAAATACATTTTATAGATAGCTCCTCTTGTGTCCAATACAACAAAATCTCATGGATATACTTATTACATAGGTCAGATATCAATAATTATAATAGTTACAATAATCACATATTTTATACACTAATCTTCGCAATACCCATCCCTCAACGTCATAATGCGCATAATGTCACTGCGGCACCAGTGATAATATCAATAAAAATAAACACAATACTTATAACAGTTCTGATGTGATAATAGCACAATAACAACAAATTAGCCATAGTTTGAAGTGCAGTATTTCCAGTCTCCCTCATATCCCATTTTCTTCATCTCTGTATTTCGCCAGTAATGCTTTTTTGTATTTAAATTTGAACACATGGATATTTGGACATTGTTTGATTTCATTTAGCAAATTATTCCAAAGTCTGACTCCACACACAGACACACACATACTTCTCCTGGTGGTTCTCACCTTTGGGATTTTGAATTCACCACAGCCCCTCAAGTTATAATTTCCCTCTTTCCGAGTGAATAATCTTTGTATGTTTTCTGGCACTATGTTTTCGTTGACCTTAAATAACAGTTGTGAAGTGAAACAATTTATTAAATCATCCAATTTCAATAAATTGGACTGCATGAATAAAATATTGGTATGATCCCGATATCCTACCCTGTGTATGGTTCTTATTGCACGTTTTTGAAGGATAAAAAGGGTCTGTAGTGAACTTTTGTAATTATTGCCCCAGACTTCTGCACCATATGTTAAATATGGCAGAACGAGAGAACAATATAATAAATACAATGCATTATAATGTAAAAGAGCTTTGGTTTTATTAATTATTGAAATGCTTTTAGATACCTTTGTTTGTATGTGTCTGATGTGTGTTTTCCAACTTAATTTATTGTCTATTATGACCCCTAAAAACTTAATTTCTGATACAATGTCTATTGTGACACCATCCATTTTTACTTCTAAATCTTGATTTGCCTTACGATTACCAAAGAATATTACTTTGGTTTTATTCAAATTTAAAGATAATTTATTTATATCCCTCCATATTTTTAGGTTAATTAGTTCACTATTAATACAGGTTACCAAATCCATATAGTTATCATTTGAATAGAAAATGTTAGTGTCGTCTGCAAATACTACTATTTTCAATAGTTTTGAAACATTAAAAATATCGTTAATATATAAATTAAATAGCTTTGGTCCCAGGATAGAACCCTGTGGTACTCCACAACAGATGTCCAAATATTCAGATGAAAACTTTCCCATTTTTACATATTGCTTCCTCCCTGTCAAATAACTTTGAATCCATTGCAAAGCCACTCCCCTGATGCCATATTTTTCCAGTTTTTTAATAGTATATTATGATTAATGGTATCAAATGCTTTTTTTAAGTCAATAAATACCCCTACTGCGTATCTCTTCTTTTCTATACTGTGGGTGATTTCTTCTACTGCATCAATAATTGCCATTGTTGCTGATCTGTTTGCTCTAAAACCATATTGACTTTCATTAATCAATTTATGTTTATCTACAAATTGTTCTAGTCTATTATTGTAAAGTCTCTCTAATATTTTAGAGAACTGAGGAAGCAGAGATACCGGTCTATAGTTTGTAAAAATGTGCTTGTTCACATTTTTGTATATTGGTATAACTTTTGCTATTTTCATTTGATTTGGAAATGTGCCTGTTAGAAATGATAGATTACAGATGTAGGTCCATGGTTTCACAATGCTATTTATAATTTGCTTAATTAGTACCATATCGATGTCAAAACAATCCATAGACGTTTTGTTTTTACAGTTGTTAACCACGTCTAAGATTTCTGATTCCGTAACCCCAGATAAAAACATGGTCTTGGAGTTCATTTTTATTAGTGACTCAAAATTTTTACCACTGCACTCTGGGATATTTGCAGCGAGCTCTGGTCCAACATTTACAAAATAACTATTGAAATTCTCCACAACTTGTTTTAAATTATAATTTTCACTGTTCTTATCAATAAAATAGTTTGGATATGCATTGCTTACATTCTTTCCTTTTATTATACTATTTAATATATCCCAAATACCTTTGATATTACTTTTGTTATGATGTAATAAATTGGTGTAGTATAATTTCTTGCTTGCTCTTAATATTCCTGTCAATTTGTTTTTATACGTTTTATATCGGGATTCGGCTTCCTCAGTTCTTAGTTTAATAAATTTTCTATATAAGTTGTTTTTTTTCTTACAAGCATTATGTACACCCTTAGTTATCCATGGATGGTTTACAGATTTATTCTTAATATTAGTTTGTCTCATTGGGCAATTTTTGTTATACTTGTTGGTGAATATTTCCAAAAATATGTCAAACGCACCATCCACATCATCTGTACCATATATAGCATTCCAGTTTTGTTTAACTAAGTCATTAGAGAGTGATATGATAGTCTCTTCAGTTCTAACTCGTTTGTAAACATAATCCTTAATTGATTCTTGTCTAGTAACCTTTTCATCATACACTGTAAATTCTGGTAGGTGATCAGAAATATCACAAACCAGTAATCCGCTGACGTTTGTAAATTCCATATTATTTGTAAATATATTGTCAATGAGTGTTGCACTGTGTGAAGCTAATCTACTAGGCCTTAATATAGTTGGGTACAATCTCATACTGTACATCATACTAATATAGTCATCAATGTTTTTATGTTTGTTTGGATTCATTAGATCGATGTTGAAATCTCCACAAACAGTGTTTTGGCGTCTATTGTTGAATATGTTTTTTCAGCCCAGTTTGTGAAGATTTCCAGATTTGATCTATATACACAACTGACTATAATATCTTTTCTTTTTTCATTTATAATTTCTATTGTAATACATTCAAGTAAATCGTCAATGACAAATGACGTTTTGTAATATTTTCGATTTTAATCTTTTGTGCACATATATAGCTACTCCACCTCCTATTTTGTTTGATCTATTTACATAGTTCAAATTATAGTTGTTTAATTCAAAATTGACATCCCTTTCCTCACTGAACCACGTTTCAGAAACTGCAATAACACTAAACGGGTTCTCAAAATGCTGTAAGTACTCGCTGATGTCATCAAAATGTGTGTGCATACTTCTACTGTTAAAGTGAATTATTGAGAATTTGCCTTCAGATTTAACAAAAGTATTATATTCATTTCCAGTTTAATATTTGCAATTGTCTGAGCTAGCTGATAGGAATTTGTGGTCAGGATCGAAGTCATCTAATCTTGAATTATTGGAGTCAGTGTGATCAACAATACTCAGTTCCGGCGTAATATAATATGATGGATTTTTTTATTGTGATCTGTAATAAAGGTGTCCATATTGTCAGTCCAGGAGGTCATTGTTACACTTCAGGCAAATCTGTCCAGCTCCTGCATTTCTCGGACCCAAAGTATTTTTGCTTCTTCTGGAGTGCCGTTTAACTTTATGTATATTCTACAGTTTGAAGTCCAAGTTCCTTGTATCTTGTTCGTTTTCCTCAAAAATCGAGCCTGTCTTGCAATGTCAGTTTTTTTTTTGCTTAAGTGTTCATTTAAATAAACATTTGTCCCTTTTAGTTTCTTTCCTTGTTTAAGGATTTCATGTTTCCGTTTTCTGTTGACAAATCTCATGATGGTCGCCTTAGGTCGGTTCTCACCTCTTGTTAATTGATGGCATGCTTCTATGTCCTCAGCATTGATGGATATGCCTTTTTTGCTCATAAAAGCAATGACCTGTTGCTCAGCAGAATCTTCATCCGCATCCGCTGCAATATTTTTATTTGCCACAGCCTTGGCATACGTCCGAGGTTTAATGTCCAGACCGGTGAAAATAATGTAATTTATCCTGGTGTACTGTTCCAGATCTGCTACGTGTCCTTCTAGCGCAATGATCCTCTTGTCTTTCTCCATGTTTTCGTTTTTTAGGTCTTTGATTTCAGCCATTAAACTCAAGATTGTGTCTTGTTGTTTAGCGACTATATCCATTTTATCCATTAAAAAGCCGAATGACTTTTTAATTTCCTCGAGTTCTTTATCTCTGCTCGGCATCTTAAAAACTTCCGCTTCACTTACGGCACCGTCCGCTGATTGCCTCATCCGATCGCCCTCTGACTCTCAAGTTGTTATTTCGCCGGACTTAGTTTCCCCGGCTTTTGGTCGCTTTACAAAGCAGCGCCGCCATGTTTGCCAGCGTCAACAATGGCCGGTCTCGGAAAGCAGGCGAATCGGCCTCTTTCCTGCACTGGTTTTCGAAAGAAACCCACCGAGTCAACGACGTCAGCTCCGTGCTTTATTTTCTTTTCGAATCCCAGACGCCAAAATTGTGGCATTCAAGTGGCCATAGCACATTAGCGGCTACGCTAGCTTCACTCACGGTGCGGTGCATTCACGTGAATTAAAAGAATTTAACACAAACACAAAAGTAACCCAGTCCCGCGATTGAAACTGAATGTCCTTCATTAAAGTACACAGTCCAAAAATCACAGCCGGCAAAATGAACGGAATATGATACTGGTACTTAAGGTTTGATGCAGACTTGCAGAGTCCGGGTCTCGTTGAAAGTAATCCAAGGAAAAAAGTGTATTTCCAAAGGTAAGGGTGGGAAAAATATATATCCACTATTTTCCGCCGCGTCCACAAACACGTCTCACGTTTACTCCACTTCCCGTCAGCCCCTGTGGTTTTCGCCCCTTCTTTTTGATTCACCCGTGTAATACATATCAGAATAAGTCTCTAAAATAAATACATTACAAAAATATACAGTTGCCAAAACATATTATACATGGTTACACATATTTACAAAGAAAGAAGGTACACCGAGAGAGTTTTCAATCCCAAATGGTGCCTGTGACAGGTAGCAACACGCTAGCAACACAGTAAACGGGTCTGTTAAAAAAACATGCCGTACTTGTAAAAATCGCGGTGAACCATCCTCATCTTCCTCCTTAGAACTGAAGCCATCAAAGTCGTCCTCCTCAGTGTCGAAAAGAAACTGTCACATAGACGTCGTCTCACGCAGCCGCACTCGCGCTGTCATTGTCGCTTGAACTCTCATCCATTCCTGATTCTGTGCCCTCCTCTTCGTCACGCAGCAGACCGGCTTCTCGGAACCTGTTGGTGATGGTTGATTTTTTGATGCTGCCCCACGCTGTCAGGATCCACTGGCAGACTTGCGAAAAAGTTGCCTTTCGCATGCGGCCAGTTTTAGTGAGAGATTTCTCTCCGCTAGTCAAGCCAAGAAGTTGCAGTCTTCCTCGGCGCATATATTCCACCGGTCTAAATCTTACCTTTTGTACTCGAGCGCCGCTGGCAGCCGTTAGAATAACTGCAGAAATTTGGCGCATCACTGAATAAGCCACAGGGTTGAAAGTTTGGGGAAAAAGTAGCAGCTTATAGTCCGGAATTTATGGTAATTGCTTCTCCACATTAGGCGGTTAATAATGTTTGACTGACCTATTTAACTGTTTTGTTGACGTTCCTACTGTAGCCTCTTATAGTCTGGTGCGCCTTATGTATGGAAAATACATGACAAAAGACTATTTTTGTGGGTGCGCCTTATAGTGCAGAAAATAGGTTAACTTTCACATAATAAAGACTTAACAGAAAGAAACGTCAGGATAAATAGACAAAAATATTTACATGGTATGCAGAAATGCGGGCAGCACGGCGGCGCAGTGGTTAGCGCTTGTGCGGCACAGTTCATGTCATGGGAACCTGTCGTGGGTTCAAATCCAGCTCCAGACTTCCTGTGCGGAGTTTGTATGTTCTCCCCGTGCTTGCGTGGGTTTCCTCCGGGCACTCCGGTTTCCCCCCACGTTCCAAAAACATGCATTTCAGGTGAATTGGCCGGTCCAAATTGTCCCTAGGTGTGAATGAGCGAATGAGTTGTCTGTCCCTGTGTACCCTGCGATTGGCTGGCAACCAGTTCAGGGTGTCCCCTGCCCACTGCCCGGAGATGGCTGGGATGGGCTCCAGCCCCCCCGTGACCCCAATGAGGATAAGCGGTACGGCTAATGAGATGAGATGAGATGAGAAATGCAAGATTACTTTGTAGAGTCTTGAGCAACGTTCCCTCTAAACTGCGCAAACGCGCACTGCCCGCACATTCTCAGCGCACAAGAAAATCTAGCCAGCTCACAAAAATCAGGGCTCGAAATTTCTAATTAAGAATCAAATTAAGTCAAAGCTACAGTGCATTGAAGGTAAAAATACAAGGGTTCCCCTGACGTTGTGTTCTAAATGCGGTATTTGGAAGTCAAGGTCGAAGTAGGACGAAGTTGAGTAAAGTCAGTAGAGTTTTTCGAGAGCGGCCTCTTCGGCTCGGCTCACTAAAAAGAACTGGCTCTTTCGGGTCCTAAACGGCTCTTCAGGTTGTTTTTGCTTCTTTCATCCCTATATGACCAAATATTATGTAAAATTATGCACAAAATGACTTAAAGGAAGGGGGAATAGAACAAAAAAGAAAAAAATACTAAAATGAAAAAGTAGTGAAAAGCTGAGAAAAAAAGAAACAAAAGGAAGAGAAAAAAGGAGGAAAATTTCAGAAAAACGCCAGAAAAAAAGAAAGAAAGGGAAAAAAGTAAATAGAGAACAAAAAGAAAAAAAGGAAGATCTAGGAAAAAATAACCACAATGAGATTTTTTTAAAGGAATTTAAAAAAATAGAAAAAAACAGGGGAAAAGAAGAAAAAGTTTGTGTTGCATTCAAATAATTTCCATTTATACCAAGTCAATCTTGTTGCCAACATTGCACTTCCACTAAGAAATGTGATTAAATACAGTTGTGTATCGTACTACTAATGATTTAGTTGCCACACTTGGGATTGCCGTTGCTCACCGTTGTTTCAAGCGTTGCTCACCGACTTTGTGTGAACGCTCAAACCCGTGGAAATTTAGAGGGAACATTTGATTTAAAACAAGGGCTTTCTACGAGGGTTTTTTATTATTGTGATTCATTTACATATACAGGGGATGCACTGAAATTCCTGGTACCGAAAACGTGAAACGCATGGCCAACCACCAAAAATGAAACGCAATAACTGAATACATAAACTACTTTGAAAAAGATGTATTCAAGTTTATCAATAACATTTTTTCCAGTAACATGCTTTTGTGGCCGACTGAGCCTATTTTAACCACAATCCTCGTGATAACATCCTACTAACACGGTAACATGATTTTCTTTTCAGAATTGCATATTAAACTGGTAACCTTGTACAATGTAAGTTTAAGACCTAATCAATCAAATATAAGCGGTTGTGATGCATTGAGGTCATACTTGGGTCACGGCGCAATACTCGGAAGGGGCAGAATTTAATCAGAGTGGTTGAAGATCACGCTTATCTCCAGATGTGACTGTTGGGATGCACCTTGGTAACTCCTCCCACAGCACATAGGAAATGTATATATGGTATATTTTTGCAGCCACCTAAATAGCTAAACATTTTGATGTATTTTTTTTTTCAAATTTAAAAAAAAAATGGTAAATTGGGGAAATAAAGTAGTAGGTCAGCTACCATTCGTCATACTTGTTTAATGGGAATTTGTGTACAAATGGCGATCATATTGAAAAATGTGGTCGAATAAATACAAGGGGAGAAAAAATATTGCAGTTTCTCAAAAACAAAATTGTGATTCTTTAAGAAACCACATTTTTGCAACTCATTAGTAGCACTTTTCGGACTTCTGTCCTTCCTTTTTTACTGAAAGAAAATTTGAAATTTCAGTAAATGTATGTACTTTCTGTACAGGGTTAAATGTTTCACTAACATTTGCACTGCTTTATATTAAGCATTATTGCAAAAACACAAGCATTAGCCGCCAGCTGCTGTGTGCACAATGCTAGCATCAGCGACATCAGCTACTAATTAGCAATGACTTTTAATAACAAAATTAGAATTTTGATATTTAAAGATTTGTATAAAAACTAACTACCGTAATTTGTATTTTCATAGTTTATCAAAAATAAAAGCGGCAAATGTATGAGTTTGCATGATTTGAGATTAGGTGACGATGCAAGGACACTAGCGTTAGCGCTATCAACTATATCCTGCATTAATGGTTAACTTTGTGAGATTATCATGAGCTGCAGAATTACTGATTGCATTTTTTTTTTTTTTTATTGAACATTGCATTATTACAAACAAAATTTGCATGAAAACAGTCACACAACAATACAAAGTTAACAATCTTTAAAAAGGGAGGCATAACGAGCTGGTAAATTATTTAGCATTACCTCCTAAAGTGACGCTAATGGCTAAAATGAAGTTAGCCATCTGCATTAGCAAAAACATGTGCCCCTTTCTTAGCATGGTTAGTCTGTGCCTCGCCATTGCTGTCAACAGTGTCCACAATACTAGGATTAATAGATAACATGGTGGCACTGTCATAAAGATGTTAAATTTGTTGACATTAGCTTCTAAACTGACAGCTAAAGTGAAGCTAATGCGGGTTGCGGCTGCGTTAGTGGAAGTATGCGCCCCTTTCTTAACATGGTTAGTCTGTGCCTCGCCATTGCTGTCAACAGTGTTCACAATACTAGGATTGATAGTTAACATGGTGGCACTGTCATAAAGATATCAAATTTGTTGACATTAAAGTGATGCTAATGCAGCTTGCGGCTGGGTTAGTGGAAATATGCACCCCTTTTCTCAACCTGGTTAGTCTGTGCCTCGTCATTGTGTTAATTTACGTTGCAACGACTTGAATTGAATTGTCTTTGTCATTGATAACTGCATTGTGAAACATTGGTTGAGACGCGATTAGACTCGGTACTCCAGATAAACGCCTATTAAAGACTTTAAAGAGAAAAACCTGCCGTTTTATGACCATTTTTCCGAAATATTTTTCACGTCTGCAGGTCAAACTCTCCAGTTTAAACCTGGACGACCACGCCAGGAAGAAGATGTTAAAACTGGTCGGGGAGCGATACTGCAAAGACACGGACGTCCTTACCATCACCACCGATAGGTGAGGACGTCACGCTCTTTTCACTTTCACAGAGGATGAAACTCACTCGCTGTCGCGCCCCCTAGCTGTCCGCTGCGGCAACAGAATTACGACTACGCCGTGTACCTGCTGACCGTCCTTTACCACGAGTCCTGGGTGAGTGCAAATACTGTCGAGCTTTTGAGAAAGAGGACTACTCGCTCGTTTGCTGGGAGCAGAAAACAATCTGCTGACCTTTAGGGTGCACAATGAGCGGCACAGTTCTTGTGCAAGGTTTTTTTTTTTTTTTTTTTTAAACAGAGGGGATTTGTTAACCAAAAGCTAGGTGACCAACCAACTGTATCCCTGCTTAGCTTTCCAACTTCTACACAGGGTGTCCCATAAATTTATACACACTTCACAGCAATGTGGAGTTCTAATCTATCGTATATGGAGTCCTTTCGATGTGTCTGTTAAAAGTTCCATTTTTGCAAATCCACAACCCAGTCTTATAAAATAATTGGTCAGGAGCGCATTCCGTTTTACTTTTATTTATTTTGTAACCGAACTGCTTCTCTTCAGCTCTATTTTTTTCGTCCTGGAAATAGAACACACGGCCAGACAGGATTGTCTGACGTCAGCAAAGCTTATAAACTTCTATTTCAGATTTGATTTTGGGGTAAGCATGCCGGATACTGAGTTTACCTTACTACAAAAAAAAATCTGGAAATGTGAAAATAAGGCTGAAGTTTAGAGATTCCAAACACAGATTCACCAACATGTCTTTGCTCTTCAGCTTTATTTTCGCACTTCCAGAATGTTTTAGCACCATTTGTTTGTTTTCAGCCAGTCTTACTCCTAAATAAATGTTAGATCTTGGCCACAAACCCAGCCCGAATTTCAGTTTTGTTCCAAATCGCTTAATCCAAAGAAATATTCATCCTTTCTTCCACCTCCCTTATGTCAGACGTCATTTTCGCTTCTTTCCACTAACTTACAAGCTTCTCTCTGCATTTCGGACAAATATTTTACTAGTTGCAGCTTGTAATCTGCGTAATATGATTTTCATTTTTTTTGCCATTTAGTTGAGTTTTACTTTCGTTTTCGTTCACTGCGCGTCGTCAAAATGCACACTTTGGCTTGAGGGACTCGGCCCCAAGTAAATCCCAAGCTGCGTACCTCAGCTTTGGCGGTGAATTAAAGCTTCAGGTTTGTTTCGGGCTCGGTTATCAAATCAAGTTCGTCAGTCGGTTTTGGGCGGGTTCAGGTTTATATACCCGCGACTCGGATCGGGTCCGGCTGAATTTCTTAAGCCCGACCTTACCTCTACTCCAAAACCTATTCTGAAATAGAAAAAAAGTTCATTGATTATTTAAAGTCAAAGAGTGTTTACATTTTTGGGACACCTTAGATTTACAATAAATGAATTGTATCCTAAACGCTCTTACAAAAAGAATTATTATAATAATTTTTATAGTTTGTTATAGATTTAAATGTATTGAATAGTATTTTTCCTCATCATAATAGTTGATCTGCAAATAGAGAAAAATTGTCATCTATCATAAGGAATACTTGAGAAAATGAATAAAAAGTGTTTTTAAACATATGATTTAAGTGGAAAATATGCAAAAATATTTTAATGCACTAAAACATATAAAGAATGTTAAGTCCAATAACATATGTTTTATGTATGTTATGTTTATTCCTCCAACATTCCAAAAACATGCATGTCAGGTTAATTAGCCAGTTAAAATTGTCCCTAGGTGTGAAGCAAGTGAGTTGTCTGTCCCTGTGTGCCCTGCGACTGGCTGGCAACCAGTTCAGGGTGTCCCTTGCCCACTGCCCGAAGATAGCTGGGATGGGCTCCGGCACCCCCGCGACCCTATTGAGGATAAGCGGTGCGGATAATGGATGGATGGAAGGATAAATTGTAAAATAAATCACATTTTTTAAAAATGTATATACAATTATTTTTGCCTCATTCTACGTAGTTTCTGTGAATAGCAAAAAGAATATTGACACCTATGATAATAGGGTAAAACAATAATGTTTAAGTTACTTTAGGAAAATTTTTTTTTTTTAAATGTAAAATGTATTAAAACATAAAAAAGAGGTCCAACGACATAAAATATATGAAATCTTTTGAGAAATTGTAAAATCATTCGTACTGTTTTGGTTATTTACATTCGTATTTCGTTCAAAACATTATCTGTGAATAGCACAAAATACACCTGTCATAAGAGGAAAAACAATATAGTATCCCAAAAAAATGGAGAAGGGGAAAGTGTCAATACGTATTAAAAAGTGGTGTGTAATAACAATTGGAATGCTTCTTTTCAAGGCCTTGGGATTAGAATTGACTTTTTTCTTTATTGGGCACCATATAATGGTCATTTTACAATCACTTATGATAGGATATTGAATGCAATTTTAAGTAACCCAAAGTATTAGGGGAGATAGTGTTTAAAGAAGGTTATTACTGAAAATGATCATCTAAGAACATCCCTTATTTATTAGAAAACGGAGGCATGGGAGGCCGACAAGACGGTCGCAGACATGGAGGAGTATTCTTGGGAGGGCAGCCCGTCCCAGAATAACATATTGGGCACGCTTTTACGCGAGGCGTCCGAAGACGAGGGAGAACGGCGGCGCCTGCTGGAAAGAAGCGAAATGCAAGAATATAAAGACTCGGTCAGCAGACTGAAGAACCAAGGCGCCAGTGAGAGCGCCATGCTGCAGTACAAAGAAGCCGTCAAGAAAGTGCTCAAGATTTGACGCCGGAGTCCTACAACCAAACCTTTTATGTATTTATGCATCCCCCCTTTATTTTCTATCTCCTAAAACAAAAGTGTCTTTGATGTGCGACTTTATTACAATGGCGCTGCCGAAGTCTTAATAAATGTGTATGAAAAATGACCAAATATCTTGTGGCTTCATGAACTTCAATGTAGAAAAATTAAATTTTAAAGTGACAGTGTAGAATAATTCAGCACTAGAGGTCGGTGTAGCCTAAAATGAAGCGGGTGCATTTAAAGAAAACTTACACTTCCTGAAGGAGACCACTTTGTAAAAATCAGAAGCCTACTTCCATGTTTTCTTGTGTGAGCAACGATGAATTTCAGCTCGCGACAGGACATAAAAGCTGGTTACAGCTGCAGCGGATGAAAAGAACATTTAACGTGAGTTGGTCTGAGTCAGTGGTTCTCAAATAGCAAAGCGAGGCTCCATCAAGGCCCCCGGGGGGCTCTGGCCTTGATCAAGGAGGGCGTGGGCATATTAGACTTAAAGGAACTTTTTTTACTTTGCTTGAATAACGTGCAATTGCACCTCCGCTACACTTGGGGGCAGTGGCGTTCTCAGTGGCACAGAGTGTTTTGTTTACATTTAGCCTCCACGCATTACATTAGGCACAGAGAATATTTGAGTAGGACGTGTAAAAACCAAGTGGAGCAGGCCCTCAAGTGACACCATAATCAAAAATATAAAATACTGATGTGAAGACAGGCGAAGAGGAACTGGGTAAAAAGACAAAAGTCTTCTCCCGTAGCACTTCCTTGCGATCACTGAGGAAGACGAGCAAAGACTGGTGTGCTTGCTATGTTTAAAATGTTGGCAGCGGACAGCACAATGCCAAATAAATTAAGTTGTCACTTAGACATTGCAACCCAATCAAGTCGCTTGAGTTTCCCTGCAGTAAAAATGTGTCAAAAGGCGTAGATTTGGCATGGACACAGGTGACGTATAACAATCAATATCGAGAAATGTTTTGTAACCACCAAAATTTATTATTATTATTATCACTTTTAAAAAAAAAAGATCTTGGGTAGGCGCAAGAGGATTTCTTCTTTCGAGGAGGGTCGTGGCCGAAAATATTCAAAAATCACTGGTCTAAGCTGATTTAAGTGGCTAACCTTAGCGGCTAACGGGAGAAACTACTAAAAAGTAGCTGGAAAAAGTGAAAAGCTGGAGTTGGTGAGAGCTGCTTTCGGCGGCTAACTTTTACAGCTAGCTTGAAAAAGCTGTTAAAAAGGCCAGTAAGAGATGGAATTTATCTAAAATCAGGATCCTGATTCAAGAAACTGGCAACGTTAGCTTGCATGACAAGCTTCGGTAGTAACTCTTAAGGAAAAAGCAGGTAATAGAGGTGAGCCATAGCCTTCCCTCAAGTGGCTAATGAGGGAAACGGAGAAAAAAAGTAACAGGATGACAAAACGCCAGATGCTAAATCACGTTCGTTCACCGAACCATCTGTGGAAGGCAAGTGACACTGAAGGAAACAGTGGCAAGCCATATCCCGCAGCAGAGTGGCTAACATAAGTGGCCAGAGGAGGAAACAATCTGAAAAAAGTCCAAGATGCCTGAATCACACGACTCGAATGTGGAAGCAAGTGACACTGAAGGACAAAGCAGGAGCAGCTGACGATAGTAGTTAGTGGTGAGCCATAACATGCACGCAGGTGCCTATGATAAGTGGCTAGAGAAGGAAAGAGAGATACCTGTAAAATTGGACTCTCAGCTATGTGTAGTAGGTAGCCGTAAAGAGCTCAGGGCACTACCGGGACAAGCTACCTTGGCAAAATGGTCATTTAGGCTTCTGTAGCAGTAAGATGTCAGCATTTTAAAAGGGCATCTCAACTTGTGTAATACATTTTTACAATTATGTGTGTGAGTACATGTGTTGTAGACCAGGGCACATGAACAAAAACAGGTTGAACTCAGATGGATAAACGGAAGAATGAGGTGAAATGAAGTACAGAAACGTCAAACTTGCGAGACAACTGCAGACCCAGAGCATCGGAATCAGACATACCCACTGTAAAGCGTTAAAATTCAGGATCAGAAACCCCCATTTCAAAACCTTTAGTCATCGCTACCCTTGAGCAATCAGGTCGTACGTTACCAGACGTGTATTTCCTCTTCTTTCGGACGTACGGTACCATTCCGTCGTCCTCCTTTTTGCCCTACAGCTAGCAAGGAACCAGACAAAGCATCCCAGTAAAACAACCACACAAGTGGCCAGGACTACCAATAGGCTGCGATTCCCGGGACCCAAATCCACCTCGGTGGCCTCTACACTTGGAGTCGAACCTCGGTCTTTTAGGGACTTTGTGCTTGGTCCATTTGGGTTTAGCTGGTCGGACGACGTTCGGGTGCTCAAATCGTTCAGGTCCCGGTCTTTAAATGGTGATTGGGTTTTTGATTTGTTAGTGTCTTGCTCTTTCGATGCTGGCTCTTTAACAGACCAGTCTGGGCTTGGTCCATTGCTGTTTCGCTCAGGAGACGATGTTCGAGTGCTCGCGTCATTTGTGTCCCCGTCTTTAAACGTTGATTCGGTGTTTGGTTTGTGGGTGCCACGCTCTTTAAACCATCTGTAGGTGGTGGAATCTTTGGATTCTGGCTTTATAACGGGCGAGCGGGTGCTTGGATCATTGTTCCCTCGCTCTTTCAACGACGGTTGTGTCTCTGATTCAAATAAGGCGCTTGTCTGATTGGTACCATGACTTGTGACCAACAATTGGGCGCTTGGATAATTACTGCTTTGTTCCATTAAGGACAACACGGTTCCTGGATAGTCTGTTTTCGGGTCTGGTTCTCTATACCATCTCCGGGTTCTGGGATCATGTTTTTTGTCAACCGTTGTTTGTTTGTTTGAATCCTTGCCGTTTGGTCTTTCCACCAATGTTTGGGTATTTTGATTATTGGGGTCTTTCTTTTGTCCCAAGTCTTGGATACCGTGATTTGTGTTTCCTTTTGGTTCCAACAAGGTTTGGGTGCTTGGATCATTGCTTTCCCTTACCACTGTTTGATAGTTTGAGTAATTTTGTTCCTCAACAGACTGTAGTGTGCTTGGACTGTCGCTGTCATGACTTTTGACCATTGTCAGTGTGTGTTGATCATTGTGGCCTTTCTTTTGAACCAGATTCTGCGTTTCTTGATCAGTACTTCCTTGCTTTTGAACTGTGCTCAGACTATTCATATTTTCAACTGATTTTGGAAAAGTTAAACCAATGCCATTTTCATGAACAGACAATATGGTGCTTGGTGTCTGGGTGCTTTGACTCTCAGGGACATACTTTCCAACAGAGTCTTGATCACCTTTTTTGCCGGTTCCTTGCTTTTGGACGAAGGTTTGGGTTCTCAGATCTTGCGTCCTTCTCTCGTTAACTGATGTTTGGGTGCTGGGATAACTAGCCCCTCCTTGTCTAGCAGTCAACAGGGTACCCGGAACGCTGGTTTCTTGACTTTTGACCAACGTCTGGGGGCTCTGAACATCAGGTCCTTTTTTTCGAACAGAGTCTCGGGCACCTTGATCACCAGTTCCTTGCTCTTTAACGAGCATAAGGGTTATTTGATTTTTCGTTATTCTCTCGTTAACTGATTTTTTGTTTTGGTCATTATTGGTCGCTTGTTGTGTACCAGAAGACTGGGTATTGGGATTTTGAGTGGCTAGCGTTTTTACAAGTAACTTGGTGTTTCGATAAATGCTGTCTGAAGCGTCTCCTTCTTCAGTCCATGTTTGGGTGGTGGTATTCACGATTTGCTTTACATCTGATTTTGGGGTGTTCACACTATTGATTGACGTCAAGAAATGAGTGGTGGTGTTGGTAGAGACAGAAGTTAGAGGCGTCAAAGAAACTTTAGTTGGCATTCCGGTGGTCTTGGAGGTTCTTGAAGTTGCTGTTTCAATTATAGGAACTGGAGGTGGCAGATGGAAGAATTGACGCTTGTCCGAGGCGTTACCGACACCCACGCGGAACTTGGGCAATAGGTGTTTGCCAAACACCAACAGGTCCGGATCCTCACCTGAGAGAGTCAGTTATCGTTTTGAGGTCTTTCAAAATGAACATAGAATCACAAGAAATCATAGTTTTTCTGAGCAATAGAGACACATTAGAAATGAGACTCTAATGCTTCCATGTGGACAAAAAACATATTTCCAAAATTGTGCTTATTGTAGCTTGGAGCTGAAGCATGTGCATTCAAAGAAGCCAGAAGGATAGCACTTGGCATAATTTGAAAGCCTTCTTCCATGTTTTCTTACGTAAGTGAGGATGAATTTCAGCCAGTTACTGGACATGAAAGCTGCTATAAACCCCACGAAAGGCACCAAAAACGGACAAGCTGGATAAAAACAGCGGCTGAAAATAGCAAATGGATGGAGTTGGTCATAGCGGGTGTAAGAAGATGCTACTAAAAGGGCTAATCATAAAAAAAGCAAATGTCAAAACCCTCGGTCCGAGAACTTAAGTGACGTTTGCTTCCGTGAACAGCTGTTGAAAGCGAGTGACACCGAAGGTAAGAAAGCTTTATTTTTACACGAAGCAGCAAACGATAACAATAGCAGCTAGCAGTGAGCCATATCCTGCAACCATGTGTCAAGTAATGTTTATTTGTGACGCCCTTAGTAATCTCAAAGATGTTTGAATTCCAATTTTTATATCTAGACAGCTTTTTATTTTTATTTTAATATTATCCCTATATTATTATTATTATTATTATTTAATTGACACTATTTCAATAACGTACTACACATGTCTAAAATAGAGGTAAAACCTCAAGCCCCACCTGGGCCAGCCCTAAAATGTATATCATTACGTTCGGGTTGGGCTTCTCAAGCTCGGCGCTGAATAACAGGGGGACTGAATCCATTGCGTGGATCCTCTGGCGAGCGACTCAAAGAAAAAGAAACAAAGAACAATGACGGGTGGATATGTTTTAAAGAAAGTCAGTGAGAGAAGCATGACCTGACCCTAACAAATAAAATGTGAAAAGTCAGCTTCTTTGGGGCTTAGTCCCTCAAATCAAGTTAATCGGTCATATTTTAATACCCGCAGGACTGGGTCGGATATTTTTTAGGCCCAATCTTATCTAAATCTTAGTGTAAATTAAAATGAAATAATTTTACAAGGTTCCTACACCTTTTTCCTGACCCAATTCAAGCACTTTAAAGTCAATGTTTCGATTTCTGCGGTACCTTTAAGAAATCTGGTGGCTAAACCTCAGTGGCTGGAGAAGGAAACAGTGGGGAAAAAAATAAGTTTGCAGCTCTATTTACATGGAGCTATCACTTGCAGCCAAGTGGTTGGAGAAGGAAAAAAATGTCTCTGAACTTGGCGAAGTCATCTGTAAACGCTAAATAGTCCAAAAAGCACTACGGGACAAGCTACCGTCGCAAAATGGTCCTTCGGGCCTCCGTAGAAGTAAGATGGAGGTCAAAATATGTCAGTTGTGTAATGTAACTTTTCTAAGTCCTATAAAAGGTTATTTGAACCAGTAGTGATGTATTTATAAGAAACCGAGTTTTTATACACTACTTGAAATCGCGTTATAATACACACTGACGCCTCAAGATAAACCGTATACATTTCTAGCCTAAAGTTGTGTTTACTTACCCACGGTGACGTTGAAAAGGACAGCTTTCGCGTTACGGCTGATGACGCAACTCTCCAAAGTTGGACACCACAGGTGGCGACAGTTGTCTTGCGTGGCGTCGTAGTTGAAAAGCGCTACATTACAGAACGCTTAACCAACAATCCACGAAAGAACTTGAGTGACAGAGTTCAATTGAACGCAGCACAACGAAGTCTCCACTCACCGCTTCCCGCCAGGCAGCAACCTCGGCCGCATTTAAGAGCACTTTCCTCTCGGTAAATCCGAAACTTTTGGGCCCCCCGCTTCTCGGACGCCTTCACGTCCACGTCGATCCCCGGGAAACTCCGAATCTTGCAGTTTTCGTAGTAAGACGTGAGCGAGCATCGCGATTCCGTTTTAAGCGCCACCAGGAGGAGCGCGAGCAAGACGCGTGCTTCCTTCATAGTCAAATTGGACACTTGAGTATCTGAGTAAGGAGTGCTTTTTACCTGTGCATGCGCCATGGGCGTTGCCAGAGGAAAACTGTGTGTAGTGGTGAGGGCTGTCTTAACAAAATGAACCAAAAATGACAAAATAGAAGAATAAAGCCTAAAAGGAAAAATTAGGATAAAAAAAGAAAAAAATACTAAGCAAGAAAAAATGAGTAAAACGAGTCCGGAAAAAGAAAATGAAACTTATAAGAAAAGAAAAAGCTAGGAAAAACGGACAAACGAAGAAAACATAATAGGAAAAAGGAGAGGAAAAGAAGAAAAATAAAGCAAGGAAAAAGAAACAGCCCAGTGGAAAGGAAACAAAAGAGGAAAAGAAAATAGTAGTAAACAAGAAGTAAATAATAAATTCAAAAACATGGAAAAAAAAGAAACAAAAGAGGAGAAAATAAACTAAAAAAGTAAAAATGGAGAACAAAATATGGTTTGGTCCATTTCAATCCTAGCTCTGCTTTTGATAGTTAGTTTTGTAGTATTACGGTAGTTTTTTTTTTTTTTTTCTTTCTTTCTTCCCAGAATTCCTGCAGTCAAATTTTTGTGGTATTTTTGTTGTATTACTGTAGTTCTATTTGGATAGTATTCTCACAGTATTTCTGCAGTAGTATCTTTGTACAATTTCCACTATAGAAATGTTGTTGTTTATATCTGTACTATTTGTGTAGTATTCCTGTATGTAGTATTTCTGCTCTAATATTTATGTGGCAGTAATTTTGTATTATAGTATAGGTTGACTGGTTGAATTCTTAACCACTAAGGTCGTAGGGGCCCCATTTTCTGTGGTGTGTCTTGGGCAAGTACAACCTGGTGGCGCCCATACCTCTCCAGGCTAACATATATATTTTAGTATAACTGTAATGTTTTTCTGTAAAAATAATTTTGAAGTAAGTTTCATACGTGAGCACATTTGCCTACCACGCAAAAGGTCCCCGGTCGGAGATCTGTTGGAAACATATGTTGGCCTGGAGAGGGATGGGCGCCAGCAGGCTGCATTTGCCCAAGACACACCACAGGAAATGGTGCCCCTAGTGGTTAAGGGATCTGCGGCTGCCTCAAACCTTCTTAATAGATGTGTCAGCTGAACCCAGGGGCGATTTTCGGTTCAGAGTTTTGCCACTGTTCTACATACTCTCACTGTAATACACCAGAGCCTCCACAGACTCCTCCACTAGCCTAACGAGAGGAGGACGAGTGGAGAGGAGGACGAGAGCAGTGCTAGGAGTGAAATGGACTGAACTAATTCAAGGCAGTGGAGTATTTACGACGCTGTGTTGTTCATTTTTGTTCTGTTTAACTTTCTCTTTTTTTAATTGTATTTGGCATTTTTCACATATTTAAAGATAGTGTTTGTAACTATGAAATATTATCCTGGCTGAAATCATTAATTGCAGCTCCTTTTGTTACGCGTGCAAGTACGTGAAATTCTTAGATCTGTTTAAAATGTTTTTTTAATCTTTTTGAGAGTTTGGGTTGGCATTTGGACTGTATTTGAAACATTCCTTTTCTTACTTTCACCATTTTCACAGTAGATCCTCCAGCACATGCGGGAATCACTTCTTCTAACCCTCTGCCCCTTTTCCTCCAGCGTAATGCGCTCCAAGGCCAGAAGACCAAGGGTAAACATAAGATAAAAGCAGATAGGTGCAGTGGGAAAAATACTCTTTAATGCTCTTTGAACTCAGTTTGGCATTAACACATGCTTATGAGAGAAAATATTTAATTTTAAACGTTTTAAGGACCCCTCAAACTATGCACCCCACTTCTGGCCTTTCCTGTCCTTTATTAGGGAAAATAGTTTTAAAAATGATACATTTTGGGGATGCCTGGCTTGAAAACGGGCTGGCTACGCCCATGGCTGAGATACTGCGAAAACTATTATTTCATTACTAAAACTTGTATTTTTTTTGACGTGAAGTGAATGCGCCCTCTTCTGGCCAAACGTAAAGTTGCAGCGGACTTTCAAGTTGTTTTTAATTTAAAAAAAATCAGGTGATTGAGAGTATTTTCTTGAGCGATTAGAAGACTCCGAAATTATTTTTTTATTTAAATAAGAAAAATGTATATTAACATCATATATATTGACAAAGATTTTTCTCCAATGAAAATAAAATCGAAATAAACCAAATGTACATTTTCAATCATATTTGTATATAATCAGATTTTTATGAATATTAATTTATTAAAAATGAATTGTGATTCTGGTTCGTGATTGAAAGATTACTTTTTTGTATGAATGATTTAAATGAAGAAAGTTATTTATTTTTTTCCCTTAAAAATTTAAACATGACTGAAATAACCCAAATTTATATATATATATATGTATATATATATATATACTGGACTGTCTCAGAAAATTAGAATATTGTGATAAAGTTCTTTATTTTCTGTAATGCAATTAAAAAAACAAAAATGTCATACATTCTGGATTCATTACACATCAACTGAACTATTTCAAGCCTTTTATTATTTGAATATTGCTGAATTTGGCTTACAGCTTAAGAAAACGCAAAAATCCTATCTCAAAATATTAGAATATCATGAAAAAGTATACAAGTAGGCTATTCAACTAATCACCTGAATCATCTAATTAACTCGAAACACCTTGCAAGGGTTTCCTGAGCCTTAAAAACACTCAGCTTGGTTCAGTAAACTAAATCACAAGTATGGGGAAGACTGCTGATCTAACTGCTGTCCAGAGGACCATCATTGATACCCTCCATCAGGAGGGTAAGACACAAAAAGAAATTTCTCAAAGAGCAGGCTGTTCACAGAGTGCAGTTTCAAAGCATATCCACAAAAAGTCTGTTGGAAGGGAAAAATGTGGCCGGAAACGCTGCACAACCAAGAGAGATGACCGCAGCCTTAACAAAATTGTGAAGAAGAGCCGCTTCCAGAATTTGGGGGAGCTTCAAAGACAGTGGGCTGAAGCTGGAGTCCAGGTATCAAAAGCCACAGTTCACAGACGAAATGGGATACAATAGCCGTATTCCCATGGTCAAGCCACTTCTGAACTCAAGACAACGGAAGAAGCGTCTGACTTGGGCTATGGAGAAGAAGCACTGGACAGTTGCAGAGTGGTCCAAAGTCCTCTTTTCAGACGAAAGCAAGTTTTGCATTTCATTTGGAAGTCAAGGCGCCAGAGTCTGGAGAAAGGCTGGAGAGGAGCAAAATCCAAGTTGCTTGAAATCCAGTGTGAAGTTCCCACAGTCAGCAATGGTTTGGGGAGCCATGTCAGCTGCTGGTGTTGGTCCACTGTGTTTCATCAAGTCCAGAGTAAATGCAACTGTGTACCAAGAGATTTTAGAGCACTACATGCTTCCATCTGCTGAAAAGCTCTATGGAGATTAGGATTTCATTTTCCAGCATGATCTGGCACCTGCCCACAGTGCCAAAACCACCAGTAACTGGTGCACTGACCATGGCATCACTGTCCTTGATTGGCCTGCTAATTCCCCTGACCTGAACCCCATCGAGAATTTGTGGGGTATAGTTAAGAAGAAGATGAAAGACACCAGACCTGCAAATGCAAATGAGCTGAAGGCCGCTATCGAAGCATCCTGGGCATCAATAACACCTTAGCAATGCCACAGGCTGATTACATCCATGACACGCCGGATTGATGCAGTAATCCGTGCAAAAGGATTCCCAACCAAGTACTGAGTGCATCAATGGACATTTTCAAATGTTTGATTTAGTTTTGCTGTTATAAAATTATTTTTTTACTTGGTCTGAGGAAGTATTCTAATATTTTGAGATAGGATTTTTGAGTTTTTTTCAGCTGTAAGCCAAAATCAGCAATATTCAAATAATAAAAGGCTTGAAATAGTTCAGTTGATGTGTAATGAATCCAGAATGTATGACATTTTTGTTTTTTTAATTGCATTACAGAAAATAAAGAACTTTATCACAATATTCTAATTTTCTGAGACAGTCCAGTATATATATAAAGAGAGAGAGAGAGAAGTTTTGGAAAATGATTGTACTTCTATTAATATCTAAAGATACATTATGTTTATTGTGAGTGAAATGAAAAATATTTTTAAATTAAAATAGCAACATTATAATTTTCACTCCAAGTTAAAAATTGAATATAACTAAAGTTGAATTGTGCGTATTTTGGGTAATTTGACACATTTTTTTAATTAATTCTACTATCATAAACAAATATAATATTTGTGTTTTGATGAATATAAATATACAAGCAAAATTATCTGCTGTTCTTATTTTGAAAAAAAAAACAACGCGAAATGACAACATTAATACTTAAAATAAGTACAAGTATATGATAATGGAAAAAATTCTTTTGAGTGTACCACAAATCATTTAAATAAATCCCTCTAAATGTCTAATTTTGGGAAAAAAAAACCTGCCATTTAATGAGAATAAAAGATGTATTTTTCTTGGTGCCCCCTCCCCATTAAATTGATTCTATTAGTAGCTACAGCAAAGCTAGCAATGCTTTTTGCTAATACAGCTAGTGTTTGCTTTAGCAAAAAAATGCAGAAAAAAAGAGCAGAAAATTACTTATTTTGTTTGGGATTAGAATAGAATTGCCTTTTTGTCATTAGAATTTTGTTTGAAATCCGAACAATGTGTGATTGTTGGACATCACATATTAGCTATTGTTAAAAGTGCTTTTTAGCTAACTTAGATAGTCATGTCAAGTCATGTGTATTCGTCACACCCTTAATCACAAAGAGTCTCAGAGGGCTGCACAGATTACAGACGCCGCCGTATTTACGAACGAGGTCCCGGACAATGAGCTTCAAGAGTTGGGGACTTCCTACTCCGTGGTAGAAAGGGGCAGAAAAAAAGTGATCCAACCATTTTCTCAACCGCATCAAGCTTTCTTATTCCAATTTAGTTTTAAAAGAAACTGCTCACCTCTTCTTTATATTAAACAATAAAAATGTCAAAGAGCCTTGGCGTGCTGGAAATACAGTATAGAATGTTTTCACACTAACTAGCTCAGTAGCCTAGATGGTAAGGCGCCCGCTTTGAGACTGGGAGGTCGGTGGTTCGCGCCCCGGCCGAGTCATTCCTAAGACTTAAAAAGTGGTCGGCGGCGCCCTCTGTTGGCTGCGGCTGCATCGGCTCGCTACAACGGGTCAGGTGCAATCGACATTTCGTTCTGTGTACATTGTTACACAGAATGACAATTCAAGGAAATTATTATTATTATTATTATTTAGAAAGAGGAAGAGGATGCTGGGTGACCTCTTACAGCGCCACACGCCGGTAGTGGCGGAAAGAAGCCTTACAGCACTGTCCTCTCCTCGGTTGAAGGTGCACTCAATACAAAATCTAATTTACAGCAATCTCCGGATATTTTTCGATATCGCTAAAAAATGATTGTATCTACCATTCCATTCAATATGGTTGGTGAAAAGTGTAAAAAAGAGGCGAGCCATTTCTTTTGAAACAAAAGTGGAATAAGAAAGCTTGATGCGGTTGAGAAAACGGTTAGATGGCTTTTTTTTTCGGCCACTTTTTACCATGGAGGAGGAGGAAGTCACCTAACTCTTGAAGCTCATCTTCCAAAAGTAAGGTAAAATTCATTTATTTATCTTTAAAGAGCATATTATTTTATGAAACGTTTATTTTTAAGTACAAAACAATACAGGTTACTGATACAAGCCTTAAACATACTTACATAAACTCGTTCGCAAGTAGGGCAGTGCCTGTTGTGATTTGTCAATGCAATCCTAGCTTTCACTATAGTGTTAATTCCATGCACCTTATATATGAAAAATACATCACAAAAGACTAGTGTTTGAACCCGGTGCGCATTTCAGTGCGAAAAATACCGTATTTTACTTGACACGTTACTGAGACAGTTCACACCAAAGGAACATCACCATTTTTGTTTTCAAAATAAGAAACACTTATATTTGCATCTGACACTTCAGGGCAAACGACACAACAGTTGGCAGCTGCTTAAAAGAGCCAACCGTGCGTCAAGGTAGCAATGTTTTTTTCACTAATATTCCCATTCTGTGCCTTCTTTCTCTAGCTTGGCAGTCTTAAGACAACACCGGAGACGTTAAAAACAGCAAACACACAAAGCCAACACGCTCCAACGAGTCTCCCTCGTAATTTACAATACTGAAATCGGCACCATACAAATGAAAACAGTTGTGCAATGATCTGCCTTAAATTTTCAGGGAGGTGCCATTTATCTTTTCAGTCAGTAGGTGGCGCCCTGAGTCAGCCCAATCCCTGCACATGCGCGACAGCATCAAAGCAAAAACGAGAAGAGAAAAAAATACATCAAAGACAACCTTCTCATGCAGGACTTTTTGGAGGCCGGGCTTTTTAGGGTGGAGACCCGGATGTCTTATTGTGGTCCTTTTTTTCCCGATCACTGGAGATCCTCAGAAAACGCCAACAATGAGCTTTGGAATTTAAAGCGGTGTGGTTCTCAATCCTTGACCAATCGGTAGACGTGGTGTTGGGCTCCGTGCTCGCTGGAGGACACCTCAAAGACGTAGGCCACGCACAAAAGAGTTTCCAGGGTGTCCCTGTTGGAAACCACCTGGGAAGGCAGAGTCAAAGGGATTTTAAGGAGACAGGGTGTATTGTTTAACCACTAGATGTCACCGTATTGTATTGTACAACCGATAACGAGTGCTAAAAAAGACGAAGTGTACACAATTTATTTTTGCCGCCGCGATGCATTATCCTCAACCTTATCAGACCGTGAGCGTGAACGGCAGAATGCCCTTTAGTTGGGAGGCGGACTGTTCTGGCCCACATTAAATGAAATACACAGTTGTGGCCACGATCCATTATCCCAGGTAGACTATGCCTGCGAGCAGGAGCCAGGATAATACCTTTTTTGGGGGTTGGTGCGCCTAAATAGAAATGCACTTTGGGCCATGATCTATTCTCCCCAGTCGACTACTGCTAAGAGCGGGAGGCAAGAGAGCAAATATGTGTCATGCACGGTGGCTTTTTTCCATTCTTCCTGCCAAGAATCAGCAGCACCTGTGAAGCTGCAATCAAATATCCACAATTGAATATTGATGAGAGCATGAGCTGGCAGAGAGCATGGTAACAGTGATAAACGAGGGATTAAAGTATATATATTCTAGGCTATTCCTAAAAGACTTCCCATGAAAGGAATGTTCAGTGTATGTCTGAGGTAAGATCTGGCCTATTAATTCCAGCCCGACTCATCTGTTCCCGACCAATTAACTTGATTTGAGGGACTGAGCCTGAAGCAAACACATTTTTAAAAATTTTTTGGGGGGAGAACACAAAAGAAGGAACCCTGATTTTTGTCCGACCCCGCCTCCCTGGAGCGCACCTACTTCTCCAAGCGTGCATGCTGCGTTGGCGGATCCTCCACAAAGAAAAAGAAACAAAAAACAATGTGTAAATATTTTTTCTTTTTTTTTTAAGCAAGCAAGTGAGAGAGAGAGAGAAGCCCGAACCCAAACGTAATGATTGATATTTTAGGCTTGACATGACCCATAATTCGGGCCTGGCTTGGGCCTAAGATCTTACCTCTAGTGTAAAGGTCTCCAAGGGGATGCCCGCAGACACCAAAGTGCCCCCTAAGAACAGCGAAACTGCCCGCGGACCTGTTCTAAAAAACAGCTCACCAGTGCTGATTTATTGTGATTTATTTGTCAAATAGTTTTTATGGTTGAGTTTATTTAATTGTACTTCCAATAATTAACCTGGTAATGACATAGTAATAACATATTAATAACGTGATATTTTAGAAATGCATACAAAACGTTGTGCCCTGTTCCCCAATAACAAATAGTAGCTATCAGCCTGAAAAAGGTTGGAGACCCTTGCTCCAGTGTGTCGCTGGCATGCCTCATACATGCCTGTAGGTGTCAGTATCTGGGTACTTTAGTAGAATTTCTGAAGACAATGCACAATAATCATCATAATATCACACATTGTTATTATTATTATGGACAATTGCAGTTTGCGGAGGTCAAGATGAAAACGGCATTGTTGGCATTCCCCCTGGCAGAGTCACAAAGGCCACATTGAGGCCCCGACAAGATAGCATGTCATCGGGCCGTCTCAATAGAGCCATTCACTTCCTATCTACTGTGGAACATGCGACGCATCAGCTTCGAACAGACAATTGTGCATAGTGGAGAAACAAAGTGTGTGCTTGTTCGACTGTTGCACGTACTTGAAGGATGGTGAAATTCTCCAGGACGCTGTTCATCATGTACTTCTCGGGCAAATGTTTGAGCTTGTGGATGAAGTTGATCATGTATTCGCACAGCGGAGAGCGGTGGATGCGGAACATGTAGCGGCCGTTCTCCATTCGGGCGTACTCCGTCTGGGTCCAGAAATCCGACACGAAATAATTCATTGGAACGTAAAAGGAGTAAGGATTGATTGTGGGTCACAGAAAAAGGAACACTGAGAAATCAGAGTAGAGGCCACAGGCTTTCTAATCCAGCCTGCCAAAGGAAAATTGTAGAAAAACTTAGAATGATCCTAAAGACAAAAGCAAAAACATAATAACCATGGAAACAAAGTTAGCATATATCAAGAAATACAAAAAGGCACACACATCAAGGCCCCCCACCAAAGAATACATTTTTGGTTAAACTACCTCCCACAATACCTTTTGACGCTCTTCAGTTTCAAATACCATGTGTTTTGTAAAGACCTTGCACGTTAATGCAATACAATTATGTATTTTGTGACCGCATTTATCCCCAAAAATAGCAGTGATGCTAAAGGAATAAGCAAAAGTATGATAACCATGGAAAGGAAGCTTGCGATCATCAAATAATTCGAAGAAGTCACATGCGTCATAACCCATCAGAAATCCGGACAATTATTAAAATAATAATCATAATAATTATAATACATTGTATTTCGAAGTGCCTTTCAGGACACCCAAGGTTGCTGTACATATGAGTAGGACACACCAATAAAGGAAGAGTATACAAGAGTAAAACAAGCAAGTAATAAATAGCAAATTATACACATTATAGTTAAGGAGGCAATTACTTTTAATCCTCAGTCGCCATCTCCTTCCTCCCTCTGCATCCACCTGTTACTCCATTTGACCAGCTCATCACGTCACACCAAAGGTACATAAAAGGCCGTTTTTCCTTTTGTGAAATGTAAACTTCAGTATATGCTCATAACACGGAGAGAACACAACAATGGATTTTTAACATGCAAGGAGAACCGGGAGAGGAGTATTGAGATGTGGGAATTTCATCCCTTCCACAAGCCTTCTCTGAGTCCCCTCTATTAAAAAAAAAACAAATCAGCCCTACGGGGTGTGGAATTTGAAGAACAGCAAAATATTGACTTAGAACAAAAAATATGTACCGTATTTTCCGCACTATAAGGCGCACCTAAAAGCCTTTATTTTTTTCAAAAGTTGACCATGCGCCTTATAATACAGTGCGCCTTATATATGGATCAATATTAAGTCGCAAAGTCTTGCAACTAAGGCAAGCAGCCGCCGACTAGATTTTCCCCAGAAGGCGAAGTAGTCCGCGGTGTATGCTGGGATTTATATACCGGCGTTTCATTTCCTAACCAATGTGTCAATCATCATTTGAATCAGTCACTATTGGCTAAAGTTATTCGGAGGTAAAGGGGAGGATCCTTTTTATCATTTACAGGCTGGCATTGGCTTGAATGGCAAAACAAAGCCTGCAATTGGCCAAAAAAGACGTGTCAATCATCATTTGAATCAGTCACTATTGGCTAAAGTTATTCGGAGGTAAAAGGGGCGGATCCTTTTTATTATTTACAGGCTCGCATAGGCTAAAAGGGCAAAACAAAGCCTGCAATTGGCCGAAAAAGATGAATGTGAATCACACGTTGGGTTGCACTACGGCATAGAGAAAACATTTTTTACTATTCTGTATTTGTGAATATTTTACTCTCCTGGATTTACTACACTCACGGTTGTAAGAAGACCATGGTTACGTATCATTGTTGTACGTGATGGCTGCAAGAGAACTTAGGTGAGCTATGCGGATTTATATTTTCCCGGTATCTTGTTTTAGAACGATCTTGATGTTTCTGTGATGAGTCTATTTTTAAACTAAATTCAATTCAAAGTGTTTATTGTCATATGCACAGTAAAGAACCCCGTTTCCCTGCACAATAAAATTCTTACTTTGCTGTCCACACAGTTGCCAGCAAAAAATAAAATGGAAACTAAGAAATGTTTGGCATTTCTTGAATCCCAAGACTTAAACCTTCCGAATGATATTTGGAACGATGCATTTGAGTGATTGGTGACATCGTACAGACACTGTTTCCGTACATGTCTGAGACACGTATTTGCTTCCTTGCAAGCTTTGGGAATGTTAAGGGGTAATAAGTTTGACTGAACTATCTGACTGTTTTGTCGACGTTTCCATTGTAGCGCCTTATAATCTGGTGCGCCATATGTATGGAAAATATAGGACCAAAAACTATTTTTTGGGGGTGCGCCCTATAACCCGGTGCGCCTTATAGTGCGGAAAATACAATAATAGTCGAAACAATAAATAATAGTGCGCAATAATAGTCAAAATAAGGATCCTATGAATTCTCTTTTTGGATTTGCCTAATATTAAAAAAAACTGAATAAACATATCACTTTATTATAAAGGTATATCACACATAAGAAGTACTTACTATATACAATTTTTTTATTTTAATGTTTTTACTTGTGCTACCACGCTTGTCCCTGTCAAGGTTGCCATGGCGCCCAATTGGCCCCGCCTGTGTGTCGTTACCAGATTAGTTTTCTGTCTATTTTAAGCTCAGCGCTGTCACGATTCCCTTGT
The DNA here is from genome assembly GCF_059441175.1 of Urocampus carinirostris. Lineage (NCBI taxonomy): Eukaryota > Metazoa > Chordata > Actinopteri > Syngnathiformes > Syngnathidae > Urocampus > Urocampus carinirostris. The sequence goes on along the minus strand of NC_142355.1, from coordinate 32,728,902 downwards.
CAGCCCGTCTACAAACTTCTGCCCTGCAAGATGTGGGTTTCGACTCGGTCCTGTTCCTCTGGGTATTTCCTGCCCGGTATAGTTTCTGTTTATTTTGTCCTGTTTAATTTCGGTTTCCAGTTTTGTTTCCGTCTATTTTTCTCCTGTTTATCATTTTCTCGGGTTTTCATTCGCGTCTAGTTTCTCCTGTTTATTTTCGATATCCTGATTCATTATCTATCCTGTCTGTTCCGTCCTGTCCGGTATCGACCCCATCTGTGCGATATCAACTCAGGAAATTGGAATCGATCTCGTCGGTCTCTGGCCTTCCGTCTTCCCAGGCCAGACAGCTGCCTAACGTACAGGACTCCCCATTTCCCGTAAAATAAAAGGCTTGTTTGAGAACGTCACACGTTTGGGTCCTGATCCTGTTCTGGTTCTTGACAGTCCCCAGTGTCCGCTATGCACAGCCCAACATACAATTAACTGGCCAGATTATTCTGTACTTTACATATATTTCAATTATCAAATTATTTTTTTTCAATATATTCCTTTGAAGAACAGGTTTAACATATTACGCTGCTTTAATTCTGAATGGTTCAAAACTTATTTAGTGAAATATTTAGGTTATAACAATATAAGATGAATTATAACATGTTTGTGTAGGCGTTTTCATGTCATTTCATGTATAAAGCCATATCGGGAAAATAGATGGGCCTACATGATCTTTATAGTTTATTTATTTGTATGTATCTGATTCAAGACTCAGCAGATACAAAATAACCAAATCACTCAATCATTTTTGTCCCTCAGCCAAATGTTTCAACCCAATGCGGCCCGCAACTCAAAACAGGAATCCAGCAAATAGATGGGCCTACGTGATCTTTTTACTTTATGTATTTGTATGTTTCTGATTCAAGACTCAGTTTCAGCAGATACAAAATAACCCAATCACTCAATCAATTTTGTCCCTCAGCCAAATGTTTCAACCCAATGCGGACCGCAACTCAAAACAAGAATCCAGCAAATAGATGGGCCTACGTGATCTTTTTACTTTATGTATTTGTATGTTTCTGATTCAAGACTCAGTTTCAGCAGATACAAAATAACCCAATCACTCAATCATTTTTGTCCCTCAGCCAAATGTTTCAACCCAATGCGGACCGCAACTCAAAACAAGAATCCAGCAAATAGATGGGCCTACGTGATCTTTTTACTTTATGTATTTGTATGTTTCTGATTCAAGACTCAGTTTCAGCAGATACAAAATAACCCAATCACTCAATCATTTTTGTCCCTCAGCCAAATGTTTCAACCCAATGCGGCCCGCAACTCAAAACAGGAATCCAGCAAATAGATGGGCCTACGTGATCTTTTTACTTTATGTATTTGTATGTTTCTGATTCAAGACTCAGTTTCAGCAGATACAAAATAACCCAATCACTCAATCATTTTTGTCCCTCAGCCAAATGTTTCAACCCAATGCGGACCGCAACTCAAAACAAGAATCCAGCAAATAGATGGGCCTACGTGATCTTTTTACTTTATGTATTTGTATGTTTCTGATTCAAGACTCAGTTTCAGCAGATACAAAATAACCCAATCACTCAATCATTTTTGTCCCTCAGCCAAATGTTTCAACCCAATGCGGACCGCAACTCAAAACAAGAATCCAGCAAATAGATGGGCCTACGTGATCTTTTTACTTTATGTATTTGTATGTTTCTGATTCAAGACTCAGTTTCAGCAGATACAAAATAACCCAATCACTCAATCATTTTTGTCCCTCAGCCAAATGTTTCAACCCAATGCGGACCACAACTCAAAACAGGAATCTAGCAAATAGGTGGGCCAACATGATCTTTTTACTTTATGTATTTGTATGTTTCTGATTCAAGACTCAGTTTCAGCAAATACAAAATAACCCAATCACTCAATCATTTTTGTCCCTCAGCCAAATGTTTCAACCAAATGCGTCTCGCAACTCAAAACATTTGCCCACCCCCGGTCTACGCAACCCAATATAACATATATAATGCGACACGTAGCATGCTAGCTGCGACAATAAACATAATTCTCTTGACAAGACTAACCAAATCACGATGCCATTACGTGTCATCGCCAGGCGGACTGAGGCCTCAACCCAAGGCGCTGCTCGTGTGTTTACGCTATATTGTACAATCCATCAGGAGCCGGTGTGGGTGAGGGGGGCGCCATTGTGTCCGTTTAACGGGAAGCCCAAGTGTGAATCATCTGGGATTTCTTTTTTCTCTCTTCTTTTTCACATCTACTTCCTGACAAGCGCTTGCTGGCAGGAATCCAGCAAACTCTTACATCATGTGCACTCACGCGCTCCTAGAATGATTCAAGATTTCCCCGAACACGAAAGTAGAGGCCGCGTTTTGGTATTGTGTCCTAAATTTCCTGGCAGAATAGAACTGAGGTTTGAACCATTCCAGGAGACCATTTGAGCTTCTTTGCCCCTGCAGTGCCAGCTATGCCCCCCTCCTCCTTAAACCAGTGTGCTTGGTCATTAATTTTACACCATAATTTGAAAATATGGTGACAGTGTGTAACAATACACCACTGGAGGTTGTTTTAGCAAATAATGGAGCTATCACATGAGCGTTTTGAGAAAAATCATCATGGAAGCCCGAAGGATATAACGAAATTCAGAAGCATATTTCATATTTTTAAGCAAGGATTTCATGCAGTGACCGAACACGAGAGCTACTTTTAAAACCCGCCAGTGACAACAAATGACCGAGTTAGCTGGATGCACCCAGAGCAGCCTAAATGTTGGTCAGAGTTGGTATAAGTCGCTAACTTTAGCGGCTAGCTGGAGAAGATACTAGAAAGACCAGTAAAAGACTAAAATTGCTGTAGAATCCTGAATCACAAAACTCTGCCTTGTAAGGCGAGTGACATTAAAGGACAAAGCAGGAGCAGCTAACAATGACATTTGCTTCTAGTGGCGAGCTATAGCCATTAGTTAATTATCTGATGTGAGTGGCTAGAGAAGGAACTGGTGGGAAAATAGTGCAGATGCTTGAATCACAGAAATAAGTGACATTTAACTGCGGAAGGTGAGTGACACTGAAGGACGTAGCAGGAGGAGCTAACAATAACATTAGCGGCTAGTGGCGAGCTCACATCAGCTAATTAGCTGATGTGAGTGGCTAGAGAAGGATACCGTGAGGAAAAAAACAGGAAGATTCCTGATTCACATGAATCTTTGTAATCAATTGCAGGGCTGAGCTTTGGGGTGCAAGTGACTGTTAAATGGGAAAAGTTACCTCAACAAAAAGGTTATTTGGGGTTCCGTAGTAGTAAGATGGCGTCCAAACTTGACAACTTTAAGTTCTATCATATAAAATGCAAATTGCAGAACCAACAAGTCCTTAAAAAATCATGTTATTTTTGCTTATTATTTGAATCAATAGTGTTTTATTTTAAGTTAGCATTTTTACACAACTAGGAGTTGCCGTTTAAAACAGTGAAAGAACATGCAAAAATTTGATTTTTTTTTCCCCACTGTACATTTCATAATGTGAAGATCCATCTCCTCTAGGAACACATCTCATGACCAAAATAGAAATGTACACAAAACCTGTGTTTAACATCTTCACTATTCGATAATCTGCTCATCTAACTTACCTCAACCTTCTCCACCACCTGCTTTCCAAATGAGCAGACTTTGGTGGACGAAGTGATGATCATGTTCTCGGAGCTCTCGTATTGGCTGGAGACGCCGTAGAAGAAGCTGCTGTCGTCCTGTAGGTTCACGCTCAGGTCCGCCTGGGTTGAAGGAAGCAAATAGATGGACTGAATTTCATGAAAAGACATTAAAGAACGCTAAATATTCAAAAGTGGAGGTTCCTGGAGTCAGCATAGACAAAGAATCTTTGAGCTCAGCCAAGCTGGAGCGTAATTCCCTGCAAAGCCAGCAAGCATCCAAAGTGACAATCCCAGCTGATCTTGGCTAAGGCTGCCAAAGCAGCTTCGAGATTCCAAAGATACTGAGGCTTTCTTAGGGTTACATGTCTTCCTAGCTTGGAATAATGAGTGGCCACGCTGTGGACATGGTGAAATTCGGACTAGAACGCAAAAAATATTACGCCTCTTTAATAGGTAATGTTGCTTATGATTATAATAATCGATTTAAAGAATCGATTTAAAAAAATGTTCTACTTGCTGACACCATCTTCTGGCTAAACTAATCAGCGAGCAAGTGTGTGAAATTCCTAGACACTCAAATAATCTCTTCATTTTGTGTTGGTATTTGAAACGGTCATTTTCTTACTTTCGACATTTTCATCCTACGATAAAAGAAACCCACCAGCACGCGTGTGAAATCACTCTCCTCCCCCCATTTCATTTACCCAGCGAAATGCGCTCCGTGGCCGGAACACCAAGGGTAAACATAAGATAATAGCACATAGGCAGAGTGGGAAAAGACATATATGGGCTCTTTGAACTCAGTTGAGCATACTTAGTAGAGAAAATATTTATTTTTACCTTTTAAGGACACCTCAAACTACTCCATCTTTAAAATTTTAGATTAAAAAAAAATGGAAACATTTTTGCCAGTTTTAAATAAAAATATATTTTTCCCATTTGAAAAAATCTGCCATCCGTCTTACCATATTATCCGTTTATAAAGCCATCCATCCATCATCATACAATTCTATTATCCATCCATCCATAGTACCTTTCTATTGCCCATTCAGACACACCAATCCATTATCCATCTGTAGTATCCTTCTATCCACCCATCCATCCAAAGTACCCTTCTGTTCATTCAGACCTCCAACCATTCATCCATGGATCCATCCATCCAACATAGGCTCGTATTACCCATTTATTCAACCAGCATCCATCTCTCCATCATATCTTTCTATAATACATGTATTCATCTGCCCATCTATCCATTCATTCACCCATCTGTAGTATCCTTCTATTATCCATCCAGCCGCCATGCTTTATTTATTACCCATGTATTCATCCATACATCAATCCTTTCATCTATCTATCCATCTATCTATCCTTCCATCCTTCCAGCATCTATCCATCCATCTGACCCATCCATAGTATCCTTCTACTATCCATACTTTTCTGTTTACCCATGTATTCATCTGTGAATCCATTCCTTCCATCCATCCGTTATCCGTCCATCCATCCAACCCATCCCTCAATCACCAAATTTGTAAACCATCCGTGTTAAAAACAAGCTTCCCTTTGATCGATCAAGGTGAATGCCAGCGCCTTGAATATTTCACCTCGAGCGTAATCTGATTTTGGTTCAAGCCGAGACCCGTCCTCGCTATGACAGCTGTCCCTGTTTCACCCCTCGTCCCTACTCCGCCTCCCCCTAATGTCCTGCAGAGACACCTTTAAGGTTCCCCATCCCTTCATTGCCCCGTTCGTCTTCATCCCGGACCGACGTAATTTCTTGATTTGTCTTCGTCCCCGCCGGGGGCTCGGCCACCCTGGCCGAGGCACCGTCTGCCCGCCTTACGGCCTGCGAGGGAATTCATCCAATTACGATCATCGGCGTACAATTGGCTGATTGGATCAGGCCGAGCGGGAGGGCTGTGCAACAATTTAGCAGAGGCAGCTCAAATCGGATTCCCAGGGCAATTCAAAAGCGTGCGACAATCGGTGAGGACAGGGCTCGCGGCATTAAGGAGGGTGGAAGGGTGCGTCGCCGGTGGCCCACAGCACCTCTATGCTGGAGATTCAATTTGGAAGACCATAGTTTTGGTGGCAGCTCATGGGCCTGTCAGCGTCGCCATGACAACACCTGCCGAGGTGTGGCCTGCCAGATGTTCTCCAAGATGTCTGCGTAAGAGCTTCTCATCTAATATTGAAAAATATGATAATCGATGGGAAGCACAGCGTCGCAGTGGATAGCATGTGTGCGGCAGATTTCTGAGGTCATGAGATTGAACCATCTGTCTGGAGTTTGCATGTTCTCCTCGTGCTTGCGTGGGTTTCCTCCGGGCACTTCGGTTTCCTCCACATTACAAAAACATCCATGTCAGGTTAATTGGCCGGTCCGAATTGTCCCTAGGTGTGAATGAGCGAGTGAGTTGTCTGTCTCTGTGCATCCTGTGACTGACTGGCAACCAGTTCAGGATGTTCCCTGCCAACTGCCTGAAGATAGCTGGGATGGGCTCCACAACCCCCGTGACTCTACTGAGGATAAGCGGTGCAGATAATGGATGGATGACAATTGATTCATATGTTGATCTTTTTAATTTTTTTTAAGTTAAAAAAAAAAGATTTATTATCATACCCTTCGAAAACAGAAAATAATAAATCAAATAAACATTAAAGAAACTCAAGATCTTTCTTTTTTAGATTTTACTTTTGTATGTTCTGTACTATATTCTTCCATGTTCTGTGTCTTGGAACTTTCAGTGGAATTATGCCCATTGATGACTTAAAAGATATGTCAAGTCAAGTCATGTTTATTTGTGACGCCCTTAATCACAAGGAGTCTAAGGGCTGCACAGATTATTGCAAACTATAGACTATTATTACACCATCCCCTGATCTAAAACCTACATGAGGGCAAGGAAAAACTCAAAAACCTCAACATGAGGAAAATAAAAAAACCTTGAGAAGGGACTGGACATGAGGTATCCCCCTTCCAGGATGACCAGGCTGCAATGGATGTAGCATTAACAAACGATACCCAGACAAAGAGTTATTTTGTTTTGTTGGAGTAATCTGCATCGTATTCCTTTCACGTTTTGTTCAGTCAGAGCTAGTTAATGTTTCAACATATCTTAGTTGTGTTCTGCCATGTTTTGTCCAGTTGGAGAAAGTGTCCCAACATATCTTGCATTGTCTTCCTTTTGTCTTTTGTTCAGTTAAAATTAGTGTTCTAACATATCCTGTGCTTTTACTTTCAAGTTGTGTTTAGTTAGAGTTCATTCGAGTCCCAACAGCGTCAGTGTTGCCCTTGTATCAGGTTTTTCTTCAGTACACATTTGTGTTACAACACATCATGCATTGTTGGCTTTCATGTTATTTTCAGTTAGAGCTAGAAAGTGTTTTAACATAGCCTGTGTTCTCTTCCTCCTATGTTTTTGTCCATTTTTTGTCCCAACATACTATGCACTGTCTTTATTTCATGTTTTGTTAAGTTAGAGCTTGTCGGTGTCCATGTGTTGGAATGTTTCTTGAGTCGTCGTATTTTCATGTTTTGTTCTCTTAAAGCTGGTTGATGTTGAGACATTATGTGCTGTTTTTGTTCTATCCACCCATCAGTATGTTCCTTTCATCCTTTCTTTTGTGTTTTGTTTAGTTAGAACCAGTAAATATTCCAAATAATACCTTTTGTTTTGTTCATGTTTTGTGAAAGCAACTTTGCGTTCCAACATACCCTGCGTTTTCTTTATTTCATCTTTCATTCATTTAGATGTAGTTAGAGTTTCAACATTATGCAGCTGAAACGTGTTTTTGAGCATGTGATGGAGTAACTCTGATGTCTTTAAATTCTGAAAATCCCAGTAAACTTTATTGTTCTGTTTCTTACACTTTCTCTTATGTTGTGTCTACGTTAAAGGGAGCTACGTCTCCGACCACACCAGAACCTGACAGGTTTAGTAAGTTAGTGTTTTAGATTCCAGTTTAAGTCTAAATTGAAAGTTGTCAATTGATTGATGTTCGGTTATCAACTTTCCTTAAGGCCGGTCCCAATTCGTCTTCTTTTAAATAGATAACCGAGGTTACTAACTACAAATATGTAGCGAGAAGGGAAACTAACTGTAGGTTAGTGTGCAGACTTCCAATTTAATTGACGGACTGAGCCCTTCTTCTGGTTCACACCAGACGTCTCGATTTCAATCCCTGTTCTTTCATTACAGTCCCACTCCCCTTTTTTCCGATGATATATAGATGACAGGTCTCCTCAAGCACTGATACAAATGCCACCGACCAGTTGCCCTTCCCAAAGGCCTGCCCGTCCAAGACCGCTTCCAAAACGGTGTCACTCATAAATGTCCTTTATCCCGCCGCGATAAATAATGCGAAAGTCCAACATGTAAGAAGGGTAACCCCATACGTACAAAAGCCATCTGGCGGGCACGGAGAGGCAGAGCGGCACTTTCAACTTGACATTTGCGATGCGGCTGCTCCTATGTGTATTTTACAATTAGCCTGGACGACATTTGCCGGTACATTTATGTTACAAACTGCAAATGGACCCATCTGCATGAAAGCAGGAAAGGAGGCCCAGGAATAAAGTAAGAAACTAACAAGTGATCTCAAACCAACAAACAAAATGTTCAAACCAGAAACAGGAAACAAAAACCTAACTTAGCGTGGCAATGGCAATTACCGGACAACCTCTAACGACGGCGATAGTCAATACAGGTGAGCCCTTTCCAGCCGCTCCGCCCAAGTTGTGGCCCTCGAGGAATATACCTTTGACTGAAAAAGCTCAGCACCAGACATTATATTGCACACAAAGGGGCATTCATTTATCGATCAATTACCAACTAATAGGGGCAGAACGGGCAGCACGGCGGCGAAGTGGTTAGCGCATGTGCGGCACAGTTGATGTCTTGGGAACCTCCTGCGTGGGTTTAAATCCAGCTCCAGACTTCCTGTGCGGAGTTTGTATGTTGTATGCTTGCGTGGGTTTCCTCTGGGCACTCCGGTTTCCTCCCACATTCCAAGAAAAACATGCATTTCAGGTGAATTGGCCGGTCCAAATTGTCCCTAGGTGTGATTGAGAGAGTGAGTTGTCTGTCCCCGTGTGCCCTGCGATTGGCTGGCAACCAGTTCAGGGTGTCTCCTGCCCACTGCCCGATGATTGCTGGGATGGGCTCCAGCACCCCGCGACCCTACTGAGGATAAGCGGTGTAGCTAATGAGATGAGATGAGATGAGGGGCAGAACGGCAGCACAGTGGTTAGTGCGTGTACGGCGCAGTTCTGAGGTCATGAGATCGAACCTGCTGTGTGGAGTTTGCGTGTTCTCCCCGTGCTTGCATGGGTTTCCTCCGGACACTCCGGTTTCCTCCCACATTCCAAAAACATGCATGTCAGGTTAACTGGCCGGTCAAAATGTCCCTAGGTGTGAATGAGCGAGCGAATTGTCTGTCCCTGTGTGCCCTGCGACTGGCTGACAACCAGTTCGGGTGTCCCCTGCCCACTGCCTGAGGATGGCTGGGATGGGCTCCAGCACACCCGCGACCCTACTAAGGATAAGCGGTGCAGATAATGAATGAATGAATGAATACCAACTAATAGATTATCAAATGAACAGCAAACTAGTTTTTTTTAAATATTTTTATACAGTAGACCCCGAGGCTAGGGTGTCCCTATGAATATTTTCACGCTATGATGTGGAATACATGTTTTTTTTTTCTCCCCCCCTTATGGCATGTTCCAGAACATACTACTTAAACATCTTATATTTCGCTTTGTGGTGTTGGTACGTATGACTGTGCGTGTCACGTGCCTCATTTGTGCCTGTTTGCTATTGGTCGACGTAATTAGATGCTGGTCTCCTATTGGTCTGTGTAACGGCATCAAGAAGAGGATAAAATGCTCTTTGCTGAATTCCCATCCACAATGCTCCAATTCTCTCTCAGATTTTAATTTATTAGCTATCTGATCTACAAATAATTGCAGTGTTGCTAAAATGAGAAAACATTAATTGTTTTCCTATTTGTATCCTATCCAATATCAAACAGGAAAAGCCTTTAACTTAACGTTCTGCTGATCCCTCGAGTTGTTGTTGATATCAAAAATAGTTTCATAAGTAAGAGACACAACATGGGTCTCTAAACACCATCTAATGTTGTCCCTTCTTGCCATGCCGAGTACATGATAATCTGTTAATTCCTTGTCAGTGCTGTGGCTTTGAAGTGACGGTGTCTAATAATTCACCACTAGAGGTTGTTGTAGCTTGAAATTGAGCTGAAGCGTGTGCATTTGAAGAAGACAACCTACGGAAGCCCGAAAGATAGCACTTTGCAAAATTCGGAAGGCTACATCCAGAATTAATAACAAAGACTCAAATAGCAGCAGGATATGAAAGCTAGTGTTCATCCCAAAAACGGTTAATAATAAACACTTGGAGTAGTTGAAAAAGAACCAATAACTGGAGTTGGTTAGAGCTTTTGTGATTGGCTTACTTTATTAGCTAGTAGGAGAAGCTGCTAAAGAGGCAAGAGAAGGTAGAGAAAACCAGAATTTGTCAAGAGCCAGGAATCTGAATCAACTCAAGTGGTGAAAGGTGTATTAAAAGGTGTCACTGAATATGTAATCCCAATTGCTTTCTTGTTATATTAGTTTTATTGTTTTATCATTTAACTATTTAATAATTTCGTTCCTAGTCATTGTTCATCCACAATTTTTAATGAAGTATCTACTTTCTGTATAAATATGGCGTTTGAATGTATCCTTTCATTCAGTACCTTCCCAGCAATGGTCTCCTGATTAATCTGCCTTTATCTTATCATACAACCTTCAAAATCCATCTGGGTCCAGTTTTAACAAGTTTTTTTTCTCTGGTGAAGATGTGAGTTCCTTCCTTTGCCTGGTTAAGTTTCATTTTCCATTTTGCCAATCCACAACTCTTTCCTAGAAAATCTTTGGTCAGCCATTTTTCGGTTACTTTTAGGAGGGATGACTCTATCTTGATCACAAGCCCAGCGTATACGCTGTTTTATTCTAATTTGTAACTTTTTAATAAAAGTCCTCAACTGAACTGCTCTCCAGGTTTTTTTTGTGTTTGTCCAAATACTCGGTCCAATTCCCAGAATTTGATCATGTGGCAAGACCATACTGTCTCCGCCAACAAAGGCTAGTGACACTGAAAGGCGAACAGGATCGGCTAACAATAACAATACTGTCTTACATTAAGCTGTAGCCCACAGCCAAGTGGCTTAAGTAAGGGGCTAAAGAAGGAAATTTTGGGGAAAGAAAAATTAAGATGACCAGTGCCATATGCCTGAATCACGGGCGAGTAGTAGTAAGGTACAAAGCAAGAGCAGCAAACAATAACAATAGCAGCCAGCGACAAGCCACAGCCTGTGGCCAAGGCGCTAACATGGGTGGCTAGAGAAGGAAACTGGAAAAAAGTCAAAGATGACAAGTTTAAGACCCCCGAATTACAGGACTCTTCCGTGGAAGAAAAAGCAGGAGCAGCACACCATATTAATATCTGCTAGCCGCAAGCCATAGTCAAGCGGATAACATGAGTGGTGAGAGAAGGAACTCTGTTGAAAAAAGAAATTTGAAGATGCCTAAATTCCAGATATCAGTGACGCTCGCTTGCATTACCATCTGTGGAAGGCGAGTGACACTGGGACAAAGCAGGAATAGCCTCTGGTGGGGAACTATAGTCTGCAGCCAAGAGGCTGACATGAGTGGCTGGAGAAGGAAGCAGTGAAAAAAAGTGGAAGATGTCTGAATCAAGGGGCTCAGTGAGCGTCAAACGCAGGGCTCAGTTGTGTGTGGCTGTTAAATGCTAAACGCACCGCTGGGATAAGCTTTCTTCGCAAAATGGTCATTCGGACTTCCATATTAGTAAGATGGCGGCCAAACATGTCAGCTTCTCAAAGGGTGTGTAATATACCTACAAATTTCTAAATCTATGAGTTTTTTAATGATTGAAGTACTGTATCTTAAACCACTAGGGATCGATATATAAAACAGAATTGGGCTTGTTGATGATTGGTTGAGACCTGTGCACCCCAACATGCTGGTACGGGGACAACATAAATTTCTGCAACGTTCAATGTAAGTGGACTTCAACAATAAGTCTTTACTCCCTGACGGTTCTGTACGTCTGTTTTAGGGCGGAGTCGCTCTAAAAATAGCCACATCAGTAGGAGGAGAGGGGGGCGCAAAAAAGTGAGACTGGGGTGTAATCACACAGGGACAGGTGCCCGGGCTCACATTTCCTCCGCTGAAGTTCAGAGCTGCCAGTCTCACAAGTAATCTCTGCCATGGGTGCCCCTTTTTTCACAGCAAGGACGGCGCTATACTATCAGAATCGTCCTTAGTGTCCTTCGACTGCAATGTATAAGCTCTCACAACACAGTTAACACGGCGGGACCATTAACAGACGACAGGTGCATGAAAACATTACCGGCGTAAGGTATCGTACTTCACCTGAGTGACTTTGGGTTAGTGTCCCCGATTTGAAGATTTACCGACGGTTCAAACGCGTTTACAGAATGATGACATCGATCAAGTTTTACCCAGAATTTGACGAGAAAGAAAGCGTTGTGTGGCCCCTTGTCAAAAAGCTCCTTCAGTCCTCCTTTCTTCTCGGGGAATTTGTCGTAGATTTGCCTGACGTCCACCGACTCCAAGTAAGGGTCGCTGTAGCTTGGGTTGGACTGGCCGATGTGCACGAAGAGGTGTTTGTTGAACTGGGGAGAATGAATGAATGGCCTTTATACAAATCGTACAAAGATTAAATTGAAAGGAGAACAATGCGAAGAACAAAATATTAATGATAAATGATGAATACATACAAATTCACTGTGGCAGTTGTACAGTGTATTGTGCTCAAGAACATTGTAGATAGGATTCCATGCTTGTAATGGATCTCATTCTATTGTTCTGATGCCAAAACGATTGAGTCAATGTAGGACCCCAGGTTACGGCCATGTGGAAGACAATGTTTTCTGACCCTTGTTATGGCATTTTCGAGTGCCCAAAAGCGTACCAAATTGTGCATATGATTCAAGTTCCTCATACATCTCGAAGACGCCTGTCTGCTATTGGTCAATATTATATGAGATGCTGTTCTGCCATCGGTTTGCATCACAAGATTAAGAAGACGCCGATATGCGATTGGCTAAACTCCTTCCCGAAATGCTCTTTTTTTTCTCTTTATTCTGCTCAGAATTTTGTGTAAGACACTCATTTGTTTTGCTATGGGTCCCAAGACTTTCAAGGATGCTAAAGGGAGAAGCAAAAACGTGATAACCATGGACCTGAAGCTTAAAAAATAAAGAAATGAATTTGATCTACATATACATGTAAAGGATAAATGAAATTTTCTCGACCATTGGTGTGATGGAACTTGAGCCGAGGGGATAAGGAGATGGCAGAATAAAATGAAAACTGATTTCAACAACTTGCAAGAACGTCATGGCCTTAGAAGACCTTGTTACTTTAATCACCTGTTTTTCCTTTATAATTGTCCCATTCCTTGATTGATTAAGGCTATGCAACTTAATGATTGTAGGTATTTGTGGGCCTTCTCCATAATTCTTGATGATCTTGATGATTATCTTTTGCCTCTCCCTTTAGCATCACTGCAAGTCTTGGGACACATATCAAATAAATACAGTAATGATTAGCACTAACTCTTAAAGGCTAATGAAGGACACTTGATTCTGAACTGAATGGAGGCAAAGGGAATGGGAGTGAAATTAGACAATCACATATCAGCATGAGCAGCGCGTGTGCGGCACAGTTCTAAGGTCTTGGGAACCTCCTGTGTGGGTTCAAATCCAGCTACCGGACTTCCTGTGTGGAGTTTGTATGTTCTCCCCATGCTTGCGTGGGTTTCCTCCGGGCACTCCGGTTTCCTCCCACATTTCAAAGACATGCATTTCAAGTTGATTGGCCGGTCCAAATTGTCCCTAGGTGTGAATGAGCGAGCGAATAGTCTGTCCCTGTGTGCCCTGCGATTGGCTGGCAACCAGTTCAGGGTGTCCCCTGCCCACTGCCCGATGATTGCTGGTATGGGCTCCAGCAGCCCCCGCAACCTAACTGAGGATAAGCCGTGCAGCTAATGAGATGCGAAGAGACATATCAGCATTTTCATGACACTGTGACAAATAGTAGATCAGCATTTTACACGATAATTTTCAACGTTTTTGTTGTTGTAAGGTGGGGAAAATGTTATAGAAAGGGGCAGAAAGAAATTGTATTCCACACCGTTTGTTACCTCCTGTCTCTATTACTGTAATGCACTACTCTCCGGTCTCCCTAAGTCCAAATTCAAGAGCCTTCAGCTGGTACAGAATGCTGCAGCCAGGCTTTTAACCAAGACAAGAAAGTTTGATCACATGACCCCGATTTTAGCTAAACTCCATTGGCTCCCTGCTATCTTAAGATGTGATTGTAAGGTTCTGTTGGTATAATACACAATCATGCATGAACTTGCTCCCTCATATCTTTCAGATTTAATTTCCCCCTATGTTCCAGTCTGGAGCCTTCGCTCTGAAAACGCTGTTCTACTAGTGATCCCAAGAGCCAAGAAGAAATCTGCAGGTTCGAGAGGGTTCTCCATTCGGGCCCGGGTGCTGTGGAATGCTCTCTCCCATGAGATTCGATCTGCAACCTCAGTGGAAATGTTTAATTTTAATTCAAACACACTTCTATTCTATAGCATATGAATAACCTACTATTCGTGTGGACAATATTTGTTTATTATTCGTTATTGCAACATCCATTGCTGTCTGGTCATCCTGGAAGGGGTATTACCTCATGTGCAGTCCCTTCTCAAGGTTTCTTCATTTTCCTCATGTTTGAGGTTTTCCTTGCCCTCATGTTGGTTTTAGATCAGGGGATGGTGTAATAATAGTCTGTAGTCTGCAATAATCTGTGGTCTGTGGAGCCCTTTGAGACTCTTTGTGATTAAGGGCTATACAAATAAACTTGACTTGACCGTAAAGTGAAAACGTCATAAACCAAGGTTGCCGTGTCCTTGGGTGCACTGTACTACCTTTAGAATTAGAATGATCATTTAAATCTGAATGATATGAATCTGGATAAAAAAAGCTTATGTATGCCTTAATTTTACGTTTTTCTCCCCACTTACTGTCTCTGGGTCTTGAGGTTGCTCTAGAAAGGCAGAGAACTCCAGCATTCGAAGCTTGGAGCTGGCGATACATCTCCCCTGCCATGGGGGGGCGCTAGGTGACATGGACAGCCCTGCGGTGCTTTCATAACCTAGGAAGTAAAATATACGTTGTATATTTCATATCATTGTTCATACATGATGCTGCATTTGTCAACACAACGGGAACGAGGGGGAAAGGAAACCCACCTGTTATGGGGGGCGGGCCGGACCCTTGCATGGCGTAACCCTGTTGGGAAAAGGGCTTAATGCTGAAGGCAGAGAGGGGGAAAAAAACGAGAGGCATGTTAGGAAGCGTGGCTGCCTTGTGACCCCGTCTCATATACTAATTGGAGCGCCCGACCTCTAAAGGCGCAGGGGGCAAGGCGGCATGCCTGACGTCTGACAGCTGACTTTATCGTTTAACGCTTTAATTTGTACACCCGATCCCGAATGCATCTGATGCAGCGGGTCGGATTAGACGTGAAAGCTAAGATCGGAAAGGCGGAGGCCGATTCACTCACTCTTCGTGGCCTCCCGGTTGACCTGGGAGAGCCCCGTGCCAAAACTGGAAGGACAGAAGAACAAAAAGAATGGAAGATTATACAGAATGTCCTTGATTTTCATGGTTAATTAATTCCATAATCACCCGAATTAAGTGAATTTCCGTGAACTAAAAACATATTTATATAAATTTATCTATACACTGTATTTACGTATATCTATATATACATCTATCCCTCTCTCTCTCTCTCTCTCATATTATAAATATATATATATATATATATATATATATATATATATATTTTAGTGTAATACAATAATTAATCTGTTATTTTTCGTGCAAATTCATGCACCAGTGCACTTTCCCTCACCCCGGATATTGTTGATGCCGCAAAGAACTGTGGGACTTGTAGTACAGAGGCAAATGATACGTACAAACTCCGACTTACTTTCTAAAAAAAGCCTCATAAGTATTGGTTCATTTCTCCGGGACAATTCCATTTTATTTTCAGTCTCCAAGGCAAAAATGCCACAGTTGTATCTATTTATATGAGTTGTCCATATTAGAGGTAACATTGGCCTTGAAAAAAATCCAGCCCGTTCCAACCCGGGGTCGCTGGTATTAAAGCCCAAACTAGCCCGAGCCCAACAAATCTTTTGAGGTACTGAGCCTGAAGCAAACTGAATTCTAACATTTTAATAGTGAAGACTTGGGAGCAGGAAGGGTAATTTTGCCTGACTCTGATCTTACCTCTACTCCATACAAAGTAAGACATATTGCATTGACATATTCTGCGTTGTCTCTTTTTCATGTTTTGTTCTGTTACAGCTAGTTAGTGTTACAACTTCAGTACATAGTTGTTCTATGTATT
This sequence comes from Urocampus carinirostris, assembly GCF_059441175.1. Taxonomy (NCBI): domain Eukaryota; kingdom Metazoa; phylum Chordata; class Actinopteri; order Syngnathiformes; family Syngnathidae; genus Urocampus; species Urocampus carinirostris. The sequence goes on along the minus strand of NC_142355.1, from coordinate 32,712,719 downwards.
CAATGTAACATATTCCAGGTATCCTCTTACTTTTGTGTTTTGTTCAGTTAGAACTTGTTGGTATTCCAACATATACCCCGCTGTCATTTGTTTCATGTTTTGTTTAGTTAGAGATAGTTTTTGTACTAGTTTGTGTTTCGTCTCTAGATAGTGTTTCAACATAATGTACAGGGATGTTGTAGAGACTGTGCTAGAAGAACTTAAATGTCTTTGGATCCTGGAGATCCTCGTAAACTTTGTAGCTCTGTTTCTGTTCACTGTCAGATTTAGATTCCAAAATACTGTGAAAAACTGTTTATTGACTTACTCCACCAGTCGTGGGATACGGGGGCCGGGAGAGCCCCTGAAGTGCCATCTTGTTCTGGAAGGCTGCGGGCGAGATGATCTGGGCCGAAGACATGGTGGCCATGCTCTGTAACGCCTTGTCTTTGGCAGCCTGGTCCTACGCATGGAAGACAGAAAGAAGGACAAAGTAACGCATGGGTGTCATTGAGCAATTATTCAAGCGAAGCTCGTATGGAACCTGTAAGTTCTGAAGCCATTTTGCAGCACTAATGATATTTAAGAATTTCACTAAATAAAACATTTAGACGACAGACAAAAAAAAATGCTTACAGTAAGAATACTTTTTATTTAAAAATATTGAAAAAGTAATCATGTTTTCAGCTAAAATATTTCTCTTATTTTCGTTATTATTTGGTATAATACAGGAAATATTTAAAGAAATATATTCATAAACAATGAGCTCCTCGGGGAAAAGACAGACAACTTACTCTCTCATTCACACCTTGGGGCAATTTGAACCGGCCAATTAATCCGACATGCATGTTTTTGGAATGTGGGAGATAATCGAAGTGCCCGGAGGAAACCCAAGCAATCACCGGGAGAACATGCAAACTCCACATGGGGAAGCTGCGGGAGTTGGTCTTGAATCCTGGACACCCACGCTATAGGACTGCGTGCTAACTACACAGCCGCGGTGCTGCCCAGCTTCATAATGTAGTTTAAAAAACGTAAAACAAAACAATCTATATGAAAAATATTTTTGCAGTTTTTAAAGTAAAATGGAGAAAAATGAAGAAAAAAGGAAATGAACTAAAGAGACTTTTTTTTTTGGCCTTTCCTCTTTTTCTTTTTGAATTTCTTTTTTCTTCTTTTTATTTCTCTTTTGAAAAAGTAATAAGGTGCGTTCTGGTCACTTTGAGTCCCTGTAATTTTTCTTCTTCCATTGTGCTTTTAGCACTCGGTGGCACGACAGAATACAGCAAATAGTGGGAAAATGATACACACCGTCCCTTTAACTTTCATATTAAGGCCTCAAAATATAATCCTAAGGGCCCCAATTGAGATTGGGACCCCTGCACTAGGGGTGATATGGACTTAGGTATAGAGATATTATTTTGCAGAGTTCAAACAAAGTCACCCCATGATGTAATCATTAAACCGGTAACGTGCAAATGCCACCAAAGAAAACAAGATTGCCAGATGCCGGTCAAGCGTCTGCCCCTCTGCTTTGTGGCAACGTGATATGCCGCCGTCTAAATCCACGGCGGTTTCCTAAAAGCACATCGACTTTAGCGGCAAGGCCACTGGCCGCATTCTTGCCGGCAAGGCATAGCTAAAATATGGAGCCGGGAGCTCTCTGGATCTCGGTTACAGCAAAAGAGTATGTCAAATGCGCCCTTCCATCATATAGAGCACTACTGCCAAGATTAGCCAGCTCGCCCTGGATGCTATGCCGGGGAGAAATGCAAACTGAGAAAGTATTGGAGAGACTGGGAGAGGTTTGTGCGTTTATTCCTGTAGGGGGAGTTACAAGAGGATTAATTTGTTCCCTGACAATTGTGTTTAACTCATAAGTGCGTACAGGGACGCCTGGGGGCTTCCTGAATTAGGTTTCATGAAGCATCGCGTTTAAAAACTTTAGCGGCTGTGGTTTCATCAGACAGACTTTGTTACGGGAATTTGAATGCACAAATGTCCCCCATCTGGATTGCAAACAGGCCACTGAGTGTAAATAGCTGAAGCATTCGAGCAAGATACACTACGGAAGCCCGAAGAAAGCCACTTTGCAAAATCTGGAAATCTACTTTTATATTTTCTTGTGTAAGCGAGAATAAATTAAAGTCAGCGAAAGGATATTAAACCTAGTGTTGGTCCCTGAGAAAGAGTTGGATACACCCGGAGCGATTGAAAAGAGCCAATAGGTGGAGTTGATCAGAGCTGGTGTAATTGGAGAACCATAAAAAACTAAAGTGGAAGACGCCGGATTCACAGGCCTCAGCTGAGTGACACTGAAGGTCGAAGCAAGCTTTAATTACACAGAGAAGCAAACAGTAACAAAAGCGGATGGCAACTATCACATGCAGGACTAAGTTTTAAGTGTCCGTGAAGTGCTCAAAGCACCACTGAGACGACTTTTGCAAAATGGCCATTCAGGCTTCCGAAGTAGAAATATGGCAGCCAAACATGTAAGCTTCTGCGAGTTGTGTGGTATAATTACAGATCTCTAAACCCTACGACTCTTGGAAAAAAATGGTTTTCATGGAATAGTACATGAGTTTGCTTGTTATTGGAATTAATTGAGTATTTTTTTTTTAAAAATGAATGAAGTAACACCACTAGGTCAAGTCAAGTTCACTTTATCAAAAACATGGTAAACCTGTGGTGAGATTCAATTTTGGAAAAATGTACTTGGTTTGTTTTTTTATATTTAAGCTAAACAAACAAAAAACGATTTATTCCGGTTTCAATCAAAAATGGTGACTTCAGTTAGAACTCGTGTTGTGAGTTCAAAGTATGTTTAGGAATGAAACTTGTTTCTCCAAGTACACGCATATTGCAGACATAAATCATAGAAAAGGAAAAAAAGTTTGACTCACGTAGCGCACTTTCAGCTTCACCTGGATCTCTCTGGCCTTCCGTCGGGCTAACACCTGAATGTGACTAGACACCTGGAGTTTGAGAAAAATAAGATAATTTCAATGAATAAAAAAGAAACAATTAAAAAATATATAGATTAAGTAGGTAGGTAGGTAGATAATTTCAGGAGTATGAATAAAAACTTTTATATTTCAGAAAAATAAATATTTTTTACATGAAAGCAATGACATTTAAAGTAAGTGTGTACTAAATGGCCACTGGAGGTCGCTGTAGCTCAGAAGGGAGCCGAAACAAGTGAATTTGACGCACAACGAAATACCGAAAGATATCACTTTGCAAAATTTGAAAGGCCAATTGCAAATTTTCAAGTGCTAGCAACCATGAATTTTAGTGAACTTAAGGACATTAAAATTTGTGTGAATCCCTGCGTGCAACAACGAAAGTTGGGTACAAACGGAGTGGCTAAAAAGAGCCAAAAGTTGGAGTTGGTCAGAGAAGTTTTTTTGACTAATCTGAGAAGCAACTAAAAACATGAGACCTAACCAGCCGTGGAAGCCGAGTGACACTGAAGGATGAAGCAGGAGCAGCGAACAATAATAGTAACGGTTACCAACAAGTCATAGCCTGCAGCCGAGTAGCACAGCTTTTAGCCATGGTGAAAAACGTTTGTCGGACAGCCACCTATCATTAAATTTACACTTTCCAATGGTCCAAATTAAACGTCTCCATCCGTATGCGTAATTTGGATAGCAAAGATATGTACAGAAGGCTAGATACGAGCAGTGTGCCTACTGCGAGAATAAGCTAGTCTGGTCAACCTATCAGAATCTTCCAGTACATGTGGACAGAGCCAAAAAATCCAAAAGAGCATACCAGCTCATTGTGCTGCCTATGGTTGCACTCAACACCGTACCTCAGACTCTCATTATGTCTTTATGTTGAAAGCTCAAGTAGCTCTAGTTGCTCCATGCTCCTCTTGGTCGTTTACATTGTGTCAATATTTTTAAAAACAAGGCTGCACCACATTGGCAGTCTCGCTTTCCCTGATTTACAAGGTGGAAGTGAAAGAAAAATCTGGTAAAACGCTCCTCTTTCAGGTTTTCTAGAACCATTTTATACTTTTAACTCTTCATGTAGTAATTGGCCATACTATAGATGGTCACTCCAGTAGACGTCTAAACTAGATGAATAACTTACTTTAACTTTGTGTTTTTTTCTTTTTTTAAATGTTTTATACAGTATTTTTATTGTTTTTTTTTTAGCCTAGACTGGCGAGTGACTATATTTGGTTGTGTATGTGGTTATGTGTGCCTGTATATGGTTATTTCTCATTTACCTTGATTTGCAAAATAAAATTAAAATGTTGTCAAAGAAAGATAGACGTTTACAAAAAAAATCTTAAAATATCCTAATAACACTGATTTTAAAATGGAATCCTGACCCAAATTTGTTTTAGTTTTTTTAATGAGTTTCCTATAAAGTGTTGAAATCTCAATGCAGTTGTTGGAATTTGAATATCCATCCATCCATTATCTGCACAGTTTATCCTCAGTCGGGTCGTGGGGGTCCTGGAGCGCATCCCAGCTATCTTCGGGCAGTGGGCAGGGGACACCCTGAACTGGTTGCCAGCCAATTTGGACCGGCCAATTAACCTGAAATGCATGTTTTTGGAATGTGGGCGGAAACTGCAGTGCCCGGCGGAAACCTACGCAAGCATGGGGAGAACATGCAAACTTCGCACAGGAAGTCTCGAAGCTGGATTTGATCCCATTACCTCAGAACTGTGACGCGGACGCGTTAAACACTCAGCCGCCGTGCCGAACATAATTAGAATAATTTTTAATAAATTCTTATTTTAATGAATTGTTCGCTTTTGATAAAAATTTTAAAATGTATTTTTCTGCTTTTGAATTTAATTTAACAGTGTGCATTGACGTTGACAAAAAAGTTACTTGCATAAAAATTGGTTGTAAAATTATTATAAGTTATGATTTCTTTTTAATGTACATACATTGCCTTAACAGAAACGTTGACCCTACCAATGTAAGCGGGCTGCTACAGCGCACTAAAAAATCTAGTGTTCTGTACCTATCTGTGGTGGGTAGACCTAGGACATGCGTCCGGTAGGAAAAGCCCGACTGAAACCACATCGCTGTTTTGATAGTTCAGTAATTGTGGTCACGCAATGTTGAAAAGTAAATCAGTGAATTATCAAAAGAGACAATTGATATTTGTTACAAAACCTTTTTAGTTCAAACTAGTACAAATCTTTTTCATGTGTTAACATTTTTAAGATGGAAAATTAATGCCAATAAAGCCTAATTTTTAGAATAATGAATTCAATGCCTTTTAAGACTTTTTGAGGATCCGCGCGCACCGTTTGTTGTACGGAAGCAATCACTGGTATCAAAGAAGTCGCCTGTTACCGGACCGATCTGATTCGGTCACAGTCTGTGGTCCCTCGCTGCATCTCTCATCACAGTGACCGTGCCAGATAACCGAGCGGGGGTCTTGATCCCTGCACATCCATCATTGTCCCCCCCCCCTCCTACAGCAGTCTTTGCATATCGGATGCCCCGCCGAAGGATAACGTTGCAAATCCCTCGCCCGTTTTCCGAAAGCTTCTAACATAAGAAAGCAACACACGATCCCGTTGCTGCCGTTGGCATCAGTGGTCGGGACACAACTTCAGGGACGTTACCCGGGGGAGTCAGGGGCATCACTCAGCAGGGGCTGACTTGGCCAAGAGCTTCAAAAATAGGGACGGCTCACGAGTGATGTTGGCCATGGTGGACTCACCTGCTTTCTGGTCCGCGTTTTTCCAGTACGGAGTTTGATGTAGCGTGCTATCAGCTCATTCCGTCCTGGAAGAATTAGAAAACAGTTTTAAAGATGTGTCTTTGATGGATTTTTTTCAAAAATATGTGTAAAATCTGTGTAATTTTGTTACATTAACGAATAAGAGGCACTTAAGCACCGCCTCTACCCTGGTGAGGATGCTGAAAATGGATGGATGGATGGATGGATAAACGCTTCTATAACTTGTCACTATCACAACAACCCATCCTTTCATTGACTTTTGTTGAAATCCCAACACAACGTTTTTTCTTAGCATTAGATTTTTTTAAACGGTGTCCTAGGGGCGCCACGTAAGATCCAAGCTACTCATCCCCTAGCAAATCCCCAGTCTTCAACCCCCAGGTCAGCAACCCAGTCGTTGAAGTAGAGACTGTGATTCTTCTACCCGAAGAAAAGAGTCCATCGCAAAAAGCAGGTGACACAACTTAGATCACTGATCAAACAGAGGAGCAACTTGAGGTTGAGGACATTCAGGATCAAGACACAGACTCCGACGACCTACTGGTGGGAGTGTCTGTACATGAAGAGACAGATAGGTCTTCTGGGGAACACGTGGATGCAGAACACCAAAGACATTCTTCCACCTCGACCACGGGGTATCCTTAACTACGACAAATTAGAAAAACCTAGTTTTACCTCATATAACAACCGATATGTTGAGAAAGTCTCCTGCATATGGATTTTTGTTAAAACGAGAATGTTAATTACTTTGTGTAAATGTGAGTACTACATTTAAAGTACGGTACAATGTTAAGACATTAAGCAACGTGGGATGGTAGATAGTGTCATATGTGACTTAATGATCTTAGGAGGCCTACCAATGAACCAACAATTTGAGTCTATGCATAAAAACAGGGATGATGGTAGTTACTATATCTTATATTCATGCCATGTAGTTGTAGCAAGTGTAGGTATTTCCTTTGTTTAATGGAGAAAGTTATTTGATTGACTCTAAGTTGAAATGTTAGAAGATATGGTTAGAGTTGTTTATTGTTTGGGTGTATATGTAAAATGTCTTGGCAACATTTTTGTATTTTGAGTAGGGGAGGATGTGGTACCCTGTATTATTGGTTTGGCTATGTTATTTTGGGTAATGCATTACCTTTAGGGAACTGAAGAAAGGTATTATGGGAGATTGAGTCCAAATAAGAAGAAAGTAGAAGAGGAAAACGCAGATGCAACCGATCCGTATGTTGATATAAAATTGCCCGAAACAAAGTTACAAGTGATTTTTGTTTTGTTGGCAAGACAAGGCCTGCATTTCAGGACACTAAACATCAGGCGTTACTGGTATCGGCTAAGATTGCAAAGACCAATTGATTAAAAAAGGTTTCTATCGGAACTGTTACCAATACCGGTATCGGTACTCGCCTAGCCGCTGTTTGTACAGCCTGGAGGAATATATAAACCATCTGACTAGGATTAACAACATTTCCTCATAAATAACTTTTAGATTACCCATTAGTGGACTTTTTAAATGAAGAACAAACAAAATATAATTTCACACGACAGAAACAATGTGAAGAAATGGTAAATGGTCTGCATTGATATAGCGCTTTTCAAGTCAATGAAGACCTCCCAAAGCACTTTACAACGTGCTTCACACTTACCGATTCACACACACACTCACACACCAATAGGGGCCATGCAGCCATGCAGGGCGCCGACCTGCTTATTGGGGGCATTAGGGATTCCGTGTTTTGCCCAAGGACAGTTCGACATATAACACGGAGGAGCCGGGAATCAAACCTGTGATCTCTTGATCCCAAGACGAGCGCTCTACATCCCAAAAAATAAATGAATAAAAGAGAAAATGAAATATTTTGTTACCATCCATCCATCCATTATCTGCACCGCTTATCCTCAGTAGGGTCGAGGGGGTGCTGGAGTATGTCTCAGCGATCTTCGGGCAGTGGGCAGGGGACACCCTGAACTGGTTGCCAGCCAGTCGCAAGGCACACAGGGACAGAAAATTCGCTCGCTCATTCACACCTACAGACAATTTAACCGGCCAATTAACCTAACATGCATGTTTTTGGAATGTGGGAGGAAACCGGAGTGCCCAGAGACAATCCATGCAAGCACGGGGAAAACATGCAAACTCCGCACAGGAATTTGACAACCAACCACTCATTCAAACCTAGGGACAATTTGGACTGGCCATTCGTTTATTCATTCATTCATTCTTTCATTCATTCATTCAATCATTATCTGCACCGCTTATCCTCAGTTGGGGTCGCGTAGATGCTGGAGCCCATCCCAGGTGTCTTCAAGCAGTGGGCAGGGGACACCCTGAACTGGGCCAATCGCAGGACACACAGGGACAGACAACCATTTACTTGCTCATTCACACCTAGGGAAAATTTGGACTGGCCAATTAACCTTACATGCATGTTATTGGAATGTGTGAGGAAACTGGAGTGCCCAGAGGAAACCCACGCAAACACGGGGGAGAACATGCAAACTCCACACAGGAAGGTTTGATCTCACGACCTCAGAATTGTGCCGCACACGTGCTAACCATTGCGCCGCCGTGCTGCCCATATTTTGTTACATCATGCATTAACACAATTAATATTGAAATATTTCAAATGAAACAATTATTCATAAATAATTAATGGACGAGTTTGATAATGAACAAACAAAAACAATTTGTAGATTTTTTTCTAAATGACAGCGACAATATGAACTAAAAGGACCAAATTAAAAAAACAATAAACTATTGAATACAAGTAAAAAAAATACATAAATAAAACATGATTACACATCAAATAAGAAAAAAATATCTAAAATTTGTTCACATTTAGTTTTTAACTAATCACCCGTTCATTGAATATTCAATTATATATAAAACAGCAAAATATAAATAAAGACATAAAAAATTAAAAAGCTTGTTCTTTTTTTTATATATTTAGCTTTTGTCTTTTAAAATCTGGTAACTCTTATCGAGAATTTTATTTTCACTTTTCCATGTATTTATTTTATTTATTATACTATATGTTAGGAATATGTTGAGGCAAATGTCCAGACAATGGAATAAAGGTCACTCCTGGCATGTCTTACAGAAGCTTTTTAAAAATTAAAAACATGTCTACTCTGTGTCTGCATTTACAACAACAACAAAAAGCTTTTTTTGTTCTGAACAAAGGAATGTAAAACAATTGCTTGCATTCGTTAAATTCTCTGAGGACATCTCAGAAGGAAAAAGAATGCTTTTTACTGTACAGTACAGTACTTGTCAAAGACTGGGTTTGTACAAGCACTTATCAAGGACTTTTAAAGCCAATTTCCAATTTCTTTAGTACCATAAAAAAAAATCTGGTGTGAATTGTGGATTTTGCAGACCTCGAAATATATCTGAGATTAATTTGTGGGATTTTTATTTTGCTTGTGAATTTATCAAGACGCATGACTTAACAATATATTTGTTTTGGGGATGAATTTCTCCCCTAATTGTGTCATGTGAAAATGACAGTAATGTATAGCTTACATTTTCAGTTGCAGGAAATTCTTCCCATTACAATTTACGACTGGGAAACACTACTTTCATTTTTTGCATGGCCCATAATAAATGCCCGTAAGTGATATGTAATCTGAGCACTAATACACATTCGATAGTGCCCTGTTCAGGTGTAGAATGCACCTGTCCTCTTGAGCGCGACCCGTAGGGAGCAATGACGCTTCACAGGACAATGCTGCCCAAACTAATGCCAGCTGCAGTTATTCATGAGGAAAGATGAACTACAATGGCGTATACACCAGAGAGCAGAGCCGGCGTCATTTTTAAGACTTGTTGAGAAAAATGGCAGCTTTCAATTTCAAACATTTACAAGCACTTCCTCCAAAATCAAAACGCCGTTCAATCGTTGAAAACACAACATTAAAATCCAAATATTTTCAAGGATTTAAAGCATCCTTACAAACCATGCAAAGAGTGATAGTCCACACGAGTGGCTGTGGATCACAAAATGACAGACAGCTCGCGCCGGCCAAGCAGGTGGGGGAATGCAACCGCAATCAGATATCGGGACCTGACCCGGAGATGACAAGCCCCACCAAAAAAGTGGGGGCCCGGCCCCCAGCCCCCGGCCCAGTGACGGTGCCGGGCAGCTGGTGCTCGAGTCAATGTTTATGGAAAAGGCCTTTACACCCATGGTAAATCTTGGCCTTGTTCTCCTTGCCACGGTCACCCTTAGTCAGCCTCTGACCCGTTTGGGGGTTTTGGTTACAACCGTCATGCCCATATTTTTTTCGGCCTTGTTTTTACACTCACATTCAGGGCAGACGTTTTAAAACCAGAAATATATTTGGCAGACCAAAGAATATTTCTGCAAAATGGTAAATCTGATGTGTTACTACTGAGTGTATTTGATGTTTTTACGACGTTTTAAGCCAGGGCACACTTCTTTCGTTAAAGAATCTCAAGGCGCACTGTCCATCAAAAATATTTAAATATTTATTCCTGGCACCAGATTCGTGGTTTTTATTTTTAAAGCTTCTATGTTCAGCTTGCCAGATTAACTCATATCATTCGTTATTACCACGACTGAGGAGGTAATACGGGTTCTACATTTTGGTAAATATTTTTGCTTTAAATTTTTAATTTTTGCTGCCTGGTCTACCACAATCAGTATTGTCACACACGTTGCCCGTCAATGCCAATGTCTGGCTAACATCTCTGAAGAGCTGGATGACGCTTTACACTGAAAAACAACAGCGACCAGGTGATGAAGGTGCTGTAACTGAGTCAGATGAGGAGGCACCTCCTGTTTCTGGTAAGCATGGAAACCAGGATCTGTTTCATGTTGGGGAGCAAACCCCAATAAAAAAAAAACTAGCCTGGGGAAGGATGAGTGCCACCCTGGCGGTTAAGGTATCCGCGAACCGTAAACTGCTATGGATACATTCTATAGATAAATTTAGGCAATTTCCTGCGGCACTCTAGATATGGTCTCACGGTACACTAGTTTGCCCTGGCACACAGCTTGAAAAACACAGAGCACTGGGAAATGGGCCAAAAATGGAGGGCTAGGAAAACTATGGCCCACGGGACGCTTAAGTAAATAATTATGAATAAAAAAAATAACATTTATTTGAGGGACACATTAAAAAAAAGCCTTCTGCCGTTTGGTCTGTAGCAGTTCTTGGGCGAATGCTTGGAGGAGGTCCCGTTAAAAATACCTCCTGACTCACCCACAAGATCCGAGACGAGGGTTGAGATCATCCAGGGAGATTTAGCTTCAGTGTGATGCAAGGGAGGTTTCTCAAGGGCAAACATATTTCCTATCTGCCACTCCAATCAACCAAAAATGTTATTTTGGTTTAATCTCACTATTGACTCTTCTGGTTCATCCAAATACTCTCTAGCAAACATCAGATGGGTAATTATTTTTCTGGATTTTTTTTCTCATTGTGTCTATCATAGCTAAATTTAATCTATGATAATGGCCCTAGTAAGGGCACACCCCCGTGTCCCCCTCCAGAGTCAATCCTTGGACCAAGCCGGTCATAAATCTGCATCAATGGCCCAGTGTGATCACTCCCGCTCAGTACATTCCTAACATTCCTATGCACTGACACGCACTTCTGCATCTGCTGCTGCAATACAACCTCAAATGTCCAAGTCCCCTTAATGTAAAGTACACAAAGCTAAAGCCAATAGTTATCAAAGCAATAACGTCCAAATATGACAGTTATCGCCCAATAGAAAATAAGATCCGTTAATTAGTCACTTATCGCAAACTACAATATTCAATAAGCTACCTTTGAGAAAGATTCTAAGCATATATGTTCCTCATTGGAATATATTTAGGATTTTCTATAGATTTAGGAGCAAGACTTGGTCGTGTATCTTCTCGACCTTCTCGGAGTGCTTTGTGATACTCCTCGCATTGCTCAGGATTTGGACATGCTGTTTATTTTAAACAGGCAAGTACATTGATTTATTTTTATGGGATTTTTTTTTTGTCACACTCTTATGTGTTTTTGTGTGAACACCAATTTAATTGAGATTGACAGCTTGCTAATTAAGATTGAGCGATGCCCAGTCCACAAACAAGTGTCTTAATTTAGACACAATGTGTTACTTTTCTGTACTAGACATCGAAAAGTGTAGTGTAATGTATCTTAATGTTTTATACTTCTTGAGTGAATATTCACTGACATAAATTTGCTACACATGTGCTATTCGACACCGTTAGGCCGTAATTGGCCAAACGTATCCTAAGGGCCGGGTCACACAGCCGTTTGCGTCTGTATCGAGGCTGAATCATGGCCAGAAATTTCTGCCTGTGAAGCAGACGCTGTTGGACGCTTTGAGAACGCCATACAGACGAGATACAGCAGTGCTTTACACGCGGTCGGAAATTCACACGCGGTTGGCCGCGCGAAAAAGTTTTGCGCTGCTCAAAACTTTAGACCACGTGTTAACCGCGGGCGGCACACGTGGTACACACGAGGTAATGACGCGGAAATGACGTGGAACGATGTGCTATGGCCGCGGCCAGGGCGTGGTTACATGTGGGTAGGACGCGAAATCGTGGGTGGAGCACGGTCATAGCATGTTCTGCGCCTGCATCGCGGTGTTATTACGTGAAATTAGCGTGTTACGCGTGTGACGGTCAAACGCCTTTCTCCGCGTAAATACAGCGCGATTTGCCGAGCACACGTCAGTTGTGCTCGAGACGTCAAGGGGTGATCATGGATCCCCGTCACTGTAGTGACCTCGTCTTAATCCATTTTTATTTCTTTTCATTTCATAACAAGATAATAAAATAAAAATTAAAAACTATTACAATAATAACATATTGGCTTCTTAGGTGCGATAGCTTGAAATCTTGATCTTCACGGGACTGTGTCTTGAGCGGTTATGAATTCTACAGCCCGGTGTTATGCCGAGAAATGCATCCCTGCCGAGATTTGCATCCCCTCGCTACTACAACCACTTTTACCTCGTTTTATCTCACTTTTATATCACTTTTAGGGAATGTAATGGGGAACATATAACCAAATCCACTTCGTCTTGCATTTGTTGGGAATGTAATACAACTTAAACCATTCCGTCTTTGTTTTTGTTGTGAACGTAATCGAACGGTGATGCACACCGTATATAAATCACTTTTGAGAACTGTTATGCACTCTACCGTAAAGCTTATTATGCAGAAATAAGCTTTATGGTAGAGTGCATAACAGTTTCAATACGAGCGATTTGAATAGAAAAAGGAAAAATAAACATGTTACCTGCTCAAATGTGATTTGTATATGGCGTGCATTACCGTTCGATTACATTCACAACAAATACAAAGACAGAATGGTTTAAGTTGTATTACATTCCCAACAAATGCAAGACGAAGTGGTTTTGGTTATATGTTCGCCATTAAATTCCCTAAAAGTGATATAAAAGTGAGATAAAACGAGGTAAAGTGGTTGTAGTAGCGAGGGGATGCAAATCTCGGCATAACACCGGCTCGGCAGCCTTTATACCCGTGGTCCACACGCGGAAATGACGCGATGAGGAAGCGGAACAGTCGCCGGCGTCTGTTTTGCGGGCATACCACCGATGAACAGCGGGTTGGCCAATTTTGCGCATTTTCCATCGCGGGCAACCACGGGCAAAAAAAAAAAAATCGCAAAATTTTACCCGCGATACAGACGCAAACGGCTGTGTGACCGGGCCCATAGTGTGACCGGGCCCATAGGGCCTGATGTAGCATTTTTATATATGTTTTTTGTTAACTATAGCTACTAATGTGGATGGTTAAGATAATGCCACTTGACAATAATAAGTGATGTATATTTTTTCCTCAGCCAATGTGTGACAAGTATTGAAGCACTTGTATAATGTTCAAAAGTGATTTATTTTCATGTAACAAACAGACTCTATAATAAAATTATATTGTTATGAGCACCACAACTTGTTATATACACAGCGGGCTTGCGAAACTATTTGGCCCCCTTGAAATTGTGACCTATTGATATAGATATACAACTGTATTATCTTGTGAAGCGTCAACAATACGTGGGACACAATCATGAAGTGGAACACACTTTATTGGATATTTTAAACTTTTCAAAAAAATAAAAAACGAAAAAGTTGATGTGCAAAATTATTCAGCCCCCTTTACTTTCAGGGCAGCAAACTCTGTCCAGAAGTTCAGTGAGGATCTCTGAATGATTCAATGTTGATCTAAATGACTAACGATGATAAATGGAATCCACCTGTGTGTAATCAAGTCTCTGTATGAATACACCTTCACTGCGATAGTCTCAAAGGTCTGTTTAAAGCGCAGAGAGCATCATGAAGAACGAGGAACACACCAGGCAGGTCCGAGGTACTGTTGTGGAGAAGTTTAAAGCTGGATTTGAATACATACAAGATACAAGATTTCCCAAGCTTTAAACATCCCAAGGAGTGGTGCTCATAACAATATATTTTTATTAAAAGTCTTACTGACAAAGTAAATATTGATCAACTGATTGATATAGTCAATGTCACATCTCTCCAAAATGACTATTTGGCACTGTACAATGTATTGGAAGAGTCAACAATAATATAGACACAAATTAAATTGGATTGTGCTTGTAATTTTTATTTATTTTTTGATATCCGTGTAATTTTTTAGTATCAGGATGTTATCGTTATCGGTATCAGTAGGGAAAAACAGGTTAAGTGGATCCAAACACAAAAAACGTTATGGATTAAAAAATTAACAGCACATACAGAATCGAAGCTTTACTTAACACAAAAACGTGAAAAAATAATGTGCAATTTTCCATCAGTGGCCATCAGTTTTCCTTCCAGTCAAGTCAGGAAAGTCACATCAAGGCTGACGGAATGTCTTGCTGGAGTGTGATTTCCCCATCCCCCCCGACCTGCTTTGCTGGTCTAAGCGTTCTCCGAAAAGACACGTGTTGTACAGTGATGCTAACAGTGAGGCAAGTGCCGATGAGGAAAGAATCCTCTATTGATCAAGTTGCGTTTTATGATCACTTAACAGTCTATATCCACAGGCTGTAAGGCTATTGAACTCTGCCCCTGTCCCTCTTTGCCCCCCCCCCACTCACACAAACACTTAAGACATAAATCACACCCCCCAACTGACAATAGCAGAACTCGATCATAATTCCCGAGCGAACGATTACGACCGTCAGACACAATTGCACTTGAGCATTGACTGATTTAATTATGCTGCTATCGAGTTTTCATGGTAGCATGTCTGCATTTTTACTTTTAATATGTATGTTGGGTTATCTATGGGTATTAGGTTTTTATCTATATTTATTCTGAATATTCATTGGATTTGTTTTAACTGTGCATGGATGACTGGATGCTCCAAACGAAGTTTTGGTGTTCATTGACAAATGTTTTTAAACTATGAACTGAACTACAAACACAGAAATAATCTGGATTATTACTCACTTACACAAACCTTTTATCTTAGCTAGTACTGTACAAAAATGAAATGTAATTGAAGTATATGATAAGATGTGAAATCATAGTGTGTTTGTGGGGGATATTGAATTGTTTTGCATGGGTTGAAATAATTTGGCAAAATATAATTTATGTGATTCTTGCATAGGAGAGATAGCGAGAGGGAGAGCGAGCGAGAGGGAGAGCGAGCGAGAGGGAGAGAAAGGAGGGAAATAGAAAGAGTGATGGTTAGAGAGTAAAGAGGGAGAAAAAAGAGAACAGAGTGGGACAGAAAGAAAGCAAAAGGGGAGGGAGAAAGAGAAGAAAAGGGATGGATATTGAGAGAGAGAGTATGAATGAGAGGTGGGAGAGAGTGAGATAAAGAGGGAAAAGCAGTATATAGAGAGAGCGAGAGAAAGAGAGTGACGAAAACAAGGATAGAGCAAGAGAAGGAGTGAGAGACTGTTACAAAGAATGGGGGATCAAGATACAGATAAATAGAAAGGGGAGAGAGAGAAGAGGGAGAGAAAAGAGAAAAAGAAGGAAATGCATGGGAGCAGGGGTTGGAGGGAGCCTTAGAGAAAGAGAGGGAGACAATGAGAAAAAGAAAGACTGAGAGAATGATAGAAGAGGGAGGGAAAGTGAGCAAGAGAAAGAAGTGGACATATATATGAATAACTATATTAAAAGAAAGGGATAGACAGAGAGGGAGAGAGAGATTGAGAGAGAGAAAGATAGAGAGAGAGAGAGAGAGAGAGAGAGAGAGAGAGAGAGAGAGAGAGAAAGAAAAGAGCAAGAGCAAGAGAGAGCAAGAAGAGGTGTTGAGAGAGTGAGAGAATGCAAGAGAGAGAAAGGGGGACATGGCGAGAAAGAGAAAGGGGAAATCGAAAGACAAAGAGCAAGATTGATAAAGAGAAGGAGGAGGGGACAGTAGGAGATAAAGGTGGAACAGAGAGAGAGAGAAAGAGAATGGGGGAAGAGAGAAAAAGAAAGACAAGGTGGAAGAGAAATAAAGACAAGGAGGTAGAGAAAGAGAAAGAAAGAGAGTGGGACACACCACCAGTATGTCAATATGGTCGAATGGTAATGAAAAGCAAAAAATTGTTGTTGATTAATTTCAAAATCAGTGACTCGCTGATAAATAGAAAAATTGCTGCACCTCTGCACCCTATTCTCCAAGACCAACTTCAGTTCTCCCACTTGACCTTCCCGTCCCATTTTTGAACCGAAAATCCCTTAAGAGTCGTATCAGATTTCGATATCGGCGCACAATAAGACAACAATGGGGCAACGGCTTAGCGGGCGCTAACGTTTCTGCGTGTGCATTTTCTTTGTTTGACAAACGGTGTGAAAATCCCGTCAGCATTCACCAAAAGCTTTGTTGACTTCATTTACAACGGTAATGAAAGCCTTCTCTCTTTTTTTTTTTTTTCATCGCAGCTGTTAGCAGAGAGTGTGACGAAACAAAACAGCTGCATGCAGCGGGATGTCATAACCCGGCCTGGTCAGAAAATAATAACCTATATTCAACAGAAGAATACAACCTGCTTTGTATGGGGAGATCATTTCAATTTCAACGCCGCATTTCCTGCTAGTCTGCTTCACACAACGGTACTTCTTGGGTTTATCTAACGAAGTAGGGATGCACGACAGTCATCGAACTGATGACGGCTCATCTACAGTATATTACATGTCAAAGTGTCCTTGGGCAAGCTACTGAATCCCTAATGCCCCCGATAAGCAGGTAGTTGCCTGCCATCGGTGTGTGAGTGTGTGTGAATGGGTAAGTGTGAAGTGCTCTGGGAGGTCTTCTGTGACTTGAAACGCACTATATAAATGCAGACAATTTCCATTTACATTTAAGTACGTTTTGATTTTATGTAAAAGTAGTAGTTTGCATTGTTGGTGATAGGAATGAGTGGAGAGGTGTTGTAAAAGGGTAGTGGGATGTTTGGACGCGTTCTAAGGGATGGGCAAGGCACCTGTATGATGCGGCAGGGGTAAACCAGTGAAAGCTGTCGGGCCCTGAAGAGTGTGTTGTGGGTTCCAATCCAGCTACCAGCCTTCCTGTGTGGAGTTTGCATGTTCTCCCCATACCTGAGTGTGTTTCTACCAGGCACTCTGGTTTCCTTCCACATTCCAAAATCATGCATGTCAGGTTAATTGGCCGGTTCAAATTGTCCCAAGGTGTGAGTGAGCGAGCGAGTTGTCTGTTCCTGTGTACCCTGTGACTAGCTGGCAACCAGTTCAGGGTGTCCCCTGCCCACTGCCCGAAGACAGCTGGGATGGGCTCCAGCACCCCCGTGACTCTACTGAGGATAAGCGGTGCAGATAATGGATGGATGATTAAATAGCCTTATTAATTGTCCCTATTGTCAATTGGTTATGACCATATTTCTTAGCGAATGTAACAATGTGTGTCCCCTCTAAGCTGCGCGCGTGCGCAATCGCGCACTGCCTGCACATTCTCAGCACACAAGAAAATCTATCCAACGCAATGTTCCCTCGAAGCTGTGTGAGTTTTTAGAGTTTTTGAGAACCGGCTTCTTCGGCTCGGCTCACTAAAAGGAACCGGCTCTTTCGGGTCCTAAACGGCTCTTCAGGTTGTTTTTGCTTCTTTCATCCCTATATGACCAAAAATTATGTAAAATTACGCACAAAATGACATAAAAGAAGGGGGAATAGAACAAAAAGAAAAAAATACCAAAATGCAAAAGTAGTGAAAAGCTGAGAAGAAAAAGAAACAAAAGGAAGAGAAAAAAGAAGGAAAAATTCAGAAAAAAAGCCAGAAAAAAAGAAAAGAAATAAGCAAAGGAAAAAAGCAAATAGAGAACAAAAAGAAAAAAGTAACAGCTAGGAAAAAATAAACACAATGAATTTTTTTAAAAGGAATTTTAAAAAATAGAAAAAAAACAGGGAAAAAGAAGAAAAAGTTTGTCTCATCTCATCTCATCTCATCAGCTGCACCGCTTATCCTCAGTAGGGTCGCGGGGGTGCTGGAGCCCATCCCAGCAATCATCTGGCAGTGGGCAGGGGGACACCCTGAACTGATTGCCAGCCAATCGCAGGGCACACAGGGACAGACAACTCACTCACTCAGTCACACCTAGGGACAATTTGGACCGGCCAATTCCCCTGAAATGCATGTCTTTGGAGTGTGGGAGGAAACCGGAGTGCCCGGAGGAAACCCACGCAAGCACGGGGAGAACATACAAACTCCGCACAGTAAGGCCGGGAGCTGGATTTGAACCCACGCAGGAGGTTCCCACGACCTGTGCCGCACACACGCTCACCACTGCTCCACCGTGCTGCCCAGAAAAAGTTTGTGTTGCATTCAAATAATTTCCAATTATACCAAGTCAATCTTGTTACCAACATTGTACTTCCACTAAAAAATGTGATTAAATAGAGTTGTGTATCGTACTACTAATGATTTAGTTGCCACACTTGGGACTGCTGTTGCTCACTGTTGTTTCAAGCGTTGCTCACCGACTTTTTGTGAACGCTCAGACCTGTGGAAAATTAGAGGGAACATTGGTCCTGTCCATTTTTTGCTGATCGCAAACTTAGTTTCCATGGTAGCTCTGATTTTGCTTCTCCCTTTACATTAAATGAAAGCCTTGGGACATGAGCCAATAAATAGAGTAAAGAAAATTCAGCATTGTATCCCCGCAAAGTGTTTACCAATCCCAAGAAAGGCATTGTGGGAGGGAGTTCAGACAAAAACATATAGGCACATTAATGATGCGTTGACTGAAACCAGTAGCATCTTGCAAGAGCATGACTAATTGGAGACCGGCATCATAGAGCCATAACTTGTCAGACTGCAAAAAATGTTGGGCATGCAAAATAAATTGGTTTTTGATGTCGTACAGTGGGGAAAATGCTATAACGAGAGTCCAAAAAAAGGTATTATCTCACACCGCGGAGTGAACAAGGTGGGAACGCCTTCTCATGAGGGTCTACTGTATAATGCCTCTGGTAAAATCAGCACCACAACAGCACAATATCCTCCTCACAATTCCCAATAAGACGACTAATTAGAGACCTGCTGCGGAGTAACCAGTTCAAGGACCAAGGGGAAAAAATGTGGCAAATACATGTAACATAGGGGTTAAAAACATTCCGTTCAATTATGGAATCCGCAGAAATTCCTTCAACGTTACTGCTGCTGCCTGGAGACTCAATGTCATAGTCGTAGCAAAGAATGGCTTTCATTCCTCAGCCGGGAATTTGACCTAAAATTCAGAAAATGCCGCATTCAGCCAACCTACGGCTTTTGTTGTTGTGTCTGCGGGTTTGTATTTTGGTGGCCAGAAAATAACCTTTTGGAGAGAATCAACCTTGTAGGCTTTTCATTTGTGCAGTTTAAAAATGACAGGATGATCAACGCTAAAGCGCTATTAAGTGGCTTTGCATTGATTGTGGTGCGAGTTGTTGGCCATCGGTGACCTTAGAAAAAGTTAAGGTGGACGCTTGGGAAGCTGTAGGCGATACGAACTGTGAAGCATCTTAGGGGGAAATGGTTGTGTGGGGGAGTTGGACCCAAAGCATCTGTCTAAATATTGGACTATTGTTGAGTTAAACCGAAAGGGTACAAGGAAAGTCAAAGAAGATCGGGTCAGTATAGATGAAATGAAAAAAAAAACTTAATTTCTTTCTGATCCCAATCCTGACTTATCATGTTCATTTTATTTTTTTTAGACATTCAAAAATGTTTTGCTAAAATTATTTATTTAATATATTGTTTTTATATATTTTTATATTTGGATTTATTTGTATGTTTTTTTTTCATATCTTCAATTTTTTACCCACTTATTAAAATATTATTCATTCAATTCGAGTAGGGGATGACAGCTATAATGTCAAAAAGTGAAGGAACAGGGAAAAAAAACTGATTTTCAATCGGGGAGGTGAAATCCCTGAAATAGCGCTAGCGTAGCGAGAGGACAGGTGCGCCAAAGTGGCTCTGGGCCCCCCGAGGCCACGCAAGGAACCACTGTCCACCTTGGTGTTTATTTGTGCACCCCCCCTGCAGGCGCTCAAGGCGTAAATGTCTATTCTGGTTTTGGGTTTCAGCTGAGCTGCCTTGAACCCTTGGACTACCAAGTGCACATGCCATTCTTGGCAGGCCAGTACAAAGTCCCTGGTGCACATCACCCAACTACGACCACCAAAAAAACGATCCTCTTTTTTTTTAACCATCTTTCTTTTCCACTCTTATTTCCTGAATAATGGTGCCTCTCCTTTGATTGTAAGTCATGTTTATTTGTGACGCCCTTAATCACAAAGCGTCTCAAAGGGCTGCAAAGACCACAGATTATTGCAAACCACAGACTATTATGACACCATCCCCTGATCTAAAACCTACATGAGGGCAACGAAAAACTCAAAAACCTCAACATGAGAAAAATAAAGAAAGCTTGAGAAGGGACCGCACATGAGGTACTCCCCCTTCCAGGATGAACCAGATGCTTGTAGCGACCGCATTATTCATTTAAAAGTTACAAAAAAAAAGTGTCGCATCTTAACAGAGATTTTTGCTCAATATGTGTAGTTGTTTAAGTTATTTTAATGTCAAATTATTTTATAAGAAAATCAAACATGGGAAATATCAAAAAGCGTTCATCATGAATACATTTTTATCTTCATAGTGTATTTTTTGTATTGAATTAGTTCTTATTTTTGGGGAACTAATGGGCAGTTTTATATTTATATAAGTTTTTTATTTGATTATGCCCCTTTTTTAGCAAATGCATTTATTTTTACTGTTAAGTGAAAAGATATACCCGCATTATCTTAAAGGCTTTCCATGGAATGAGTCCTGATCGGGACAACAAAATGACGTAAAGTAGAATTCATCCATTTGAAGAAGATCCAGTCAGTGACCATGTTACAATTTGAAACTCATGGGACAACATGCTGTGAGAAGCCACCTAACACTCGAGGATAACCTATATTATTTTTATTATTTTTAAGAGTACCGGAACATAATATAATGTACACTCAATTGTTTGAGTGCATGATTTGATTTAAATAAAATAATTTTTGTTTGTCACAAAGGTTCAAGAAATAGATGTTAAATTATCTGAAAAGTATAGTTTCTTTATGTACAGTTAAAAAAAAACAAAGTATTCCATCTTATTTTGCAGTGTTTCTAGCACAAATTGTCAATTAGTTATTTTAAAGAATAATATATGATAAATAAACAATAAGTTGTACATCATGAATACAATGATTGTTTAACTTTACTTTTATTTATTTAACATTTTTGTAAAAAAATATTTATTTTACTTGCATATTTATAGATTCAGTTTTAGTATTATCTAGTTTTTTCAATTGTCCGTTTATTCATTTTTATTTGTATATATTATGTATCTATTTATTAGCAGTTTTTATGTATAGATTTTTATTTTATTTTTATTTTTTAATTTAAAACTGTATTTGTATATTTATCATTTTATTTAATTTGGGCATTGTTGGTCCTTTATGTTGTTGCTTCTAATACATTATATATCATATTGTAGTGTAGAAAACATTTCTCAAAAGGTTATGTTTTTTTAATGGCAAGCTTTATTTAGTTTTTTGCCAAGTGGCTAACATGGAAGGCTAGAGAAGGAAACAGTGGTAAAAAAAATTTGATTATAAGCTTTATCTACAAGGAGCAGCAAACAATAACAATAGTAACT
Source organism: Urocampus carinirostris (assembly GCF_059441175.1). Classification (NCBI taxonomy): domain Eukaryota; kingdom Metazoa; phylum Chordata; class Actinopteri; order Syngnathiformes; family Syngnathidae; genus Urocampus; species Urocampus carinirostris. The sequence goes on along the minus strand of NC_142355.1, from coordinate 32,690,879 downwards.
AGCGGTTAGCCATACTTTTAAACATTGCGGTTTTTGTATTGCCTTCACCAGGCCGTCCGTGACTAGTAAGTAAAATAACATTGGGATGGGTTTTTCTCAATGTTCTATGGTTGATTAATGGCACTCAGCAAATACAGCTCCGGTGGGTGCTTTGCAAGTAGCACCTGGCTTTGATGACATCCAGTGGACATATTGAAAACCTTGGGTCATTGAGGCTCGTTTTTCTCTTGTGCTTCTCTCAGCACTGTCTCGCAGGCCATGAGTTTGACACAAGTGCAGTATAGTATTCATAAGACGGAGAGGCGGGGCGTACCGTACATCTTGCCCTCATCGGAGAGGATGATCTTGCGTCTTCCACAAGGCGGGTAGATGGCAAGGGCCTCCTGGAAGCTCTGCTCGATGTCGGGGCTCCAAACGCCCTCGGCATCGTTCTCCAGAGGCTTGTCTAGAGGGTCCCCCAGCTCCTCGCTCCCAGCCCTGGGGGAGGGAGCCGGCACCCACTCCGTAGACGTGGTGGGAAAGGGCCAAGGGGACCACGGGGCTCGGGGAGGACGCTCGGTCCTTGGGGAGCTTTAGGTGGGTGGTGTTCGAATGAGGAAAATCAGTTGGCTTGATAGTGAAGTCCTGCTTGTATTGAATTCACCAGTGCGATCTTGATGCCCCTGGACCCTGTAAGAGGAAAAAAAAGACTTAAATACAAATGGAGTTATGGAAGGAAGATCTCTCTTATGGAAGCCCAAGAGTACCAAAATAAAATGAATTTTAAAAAAAAAATCAGTTTTTGCTATTCATTTTTAAAATAAGTCTCAATTATTATATAATTTGCAATCACTGTTCTTAAAAACATATTTTTTTAAATTATGCTGGCCTGGACAGGGATGGGCACCACCAGGCTGTACTTGCCCAATGCACACCACAGGAAATGGTGCCCCTACGACTTGTGTGGTTAAGGGATCCAACCAACCAAATATAGCATCGACTTAAAACAGAAAATGTTATATGCATCAGTCTCCAGGTGCAAGATTTTATTGATATGGGTAATAAAAATACTGTTATTATGCATTTCCATACGAATGAATCAAACTTTATTTCAATCATGATAGAGACAAAACGAAACAAAAACAATGTTAATGTATATGTCCCAAAAGGAAAAGGAAGAAGCATATGCTTATTTAATCCTTACCCTGCCCCACCACCACCCCCTGACTTCCTTGATAATTCTGTTTTACAGCTATTCTCTTGTTTATTTACGTGTAACAAACACCTCATAAATATAGATATTTACATTGGTTCTGTAGATGCACGGTCACTTAATCATCATTATCATCACTATCACTATTCTCACAGTCATCATTATCATCATTGCTGTTTCCATACATTTGCAGCACAACATAATAAGAGTATATATATTATAATAACAATAGTTGTCATGGGTGCTCATGGTGAAAACTGATGGTTTTGTGGTGTGTGTTGCCCATCATACAAGTATCTTTGGACCTGCTGCTATAGGGTGTCCACCCCCAGGCAGCATAATCACCCATTCCTAAGAGTCCTGTTCTGTGCATTAAAAAGACAAGGCATGGAAGCTTGAGCCAGATGCCTCCAGCATCAGGCTCCCACTTGTCTGGCTTAACTATGAAAAGTGCAGAACATGTCTGTTTTGTGTTCTTATCAAGATGTATATCCATGTGATTGTATCCCCAGTTATTAAATTTTTGTTTGGTTTTCACCATCATCACCTACATATATATTCACCTCATTGTTTGTTTATAAATATAGATCCAGAGTGTGCTGAATTTGCATAATAAAATGTAAAATGATTAAAGAAATAACTCGTACAAGTAGCCAAAATCAGAGTGTAAGTCCTTAACTATACAGATCTTTGAATAAAATCCATCAAAGATACATTTTTAAAATACATTTTGGTAAGGTATTGATTGTTTGACTCACTGATAAAGTTAAGCTCACCTCTAGCGAACACTACTTTTTGGGGACACGTTTAGATAGATAGATAGATAGATAGATAGATACTTTGTTCATCCCCGAAGGGAAATTCACATTTCCAGCAGCATCCCTGAGCTGAGAACAATCGAGAACAATCGAAAATAACACGGGAGCTGCTGGAGTGGCTGCCATTCGTGACGGCGCCGGAAGAAAAGATTCAATTTGAATCATGTACAAACAAACAAACAATTGAATCATGTACAAACAAACAAACAAACAAAATACTGACGCTGTATAATGTTGGATTGTAAATGTAAAAAAAAAAAGAAAAAAAAGACACACATAAAATTAATTGGACTTTACGTGTGTTTTTATATATTTTTTAATATACCAAGCAGTTAAAAAAAGTTGTCTGTTATCTGTATCAGTCTCCAGAAACAGGAATTTATCTGTAATCTGTGTTGGTAGAAAAAAAAAAACACTTATCACGTATCTCTACTAAATAATAATAATAAAATCCCATCAGCCCCATTGATATTTCCACAAAGTCATTACTAGCCTCCAGCCGCCTATAGCAAGGTGCAAAAAGTGTGTGTGATTCGGTTAGTGGAGGCGGGAAAACAAATAAAGCGGTGCCTGGTGTGAAGATGAGCTGGAAGGGGAAGAAGGGGGGCCAAAGTCAATACACCAAAAGCCACATTAAAGAGGGATCACCATCCAGACACGCACACATGCCAACAGCGGGTTATTAAGGCCGCAGGGTTTTTGTATGCCTATTTTGTCGTCTTATAATGATCAAAGTGGAATTTCCATCACCATAGCCAATTAATGAATCTAATTAAGATTGCACATTCCATTGAAATCAGTGAGCTATCCACAAGCATGGAGCGGAAGCACAGACATGTGTCCAGCGATATGCGGACATCCTGTTTGCTGTCGGCACAATGCTGTTTAGGAAGCTCGTGTCAAGTGGAGGGAAATCTTTTCTGGAGAAAGACTTCATGAGTCAGGACAAGCCGAGCTTTGTCCAGTGCCGTTCTTCTAGGGCCAGGAAAGGACGCTGACGTCACTCGTAAACCCAAACATGAGTGCGAGTTACGTGAAACGGATAGAAGGGCGGTTTCAAAGCAGATTATGTCGGGGAATGGCCAGAAACTGGAAAGTGCTACTCTTCTGTGTTTTCAAACCTTCTAATAATGAGAATATAAATATTTCATTCGACGTTATTTCTTTTAGGTCCTTCACCAGGACCCCACCCATGATATTCATGGTTAATTTATTTCATAACCACCCGTATTAAGTAAATATCTGCGAACCACTTACAATACGGGAAAATCCGCGAAGTATTCCAACCAGACCCCACTCACCACATTTTTAACATGCTCTCTGCCTGCCCCTAGCTGCAGCAAAAGTCGAACGGGGATAACATATCGTGGCCACACAGGTGCTGTTCATTTTAGGAGAGAATAAAAAAAAAAAGAGCCGCTGCGCATGACACAAATTTACTCTCCCAGCCCCTGCTCTAAGCAAAAGCCAACTGGGGATAATGATCAATCAAAGTCAAGTCAAGTCAAGTCATTTTTATTTGTATAGCCCTAAATCACGAAGAGTCTCAAAGGGCTTCACAGATTATTACTTAAGCAAGATCCCCCTAGTGGCTACAGTCAAGAACACACTCACATTCACATTCCCCTCCGCTCTTCCCAATCTGACACCGAACATTAAGGCCACAGCACAACAAGGGGTAAGTTGCTGTGCCATCAGCAGAGAGGCTCGACAACATACACTCGTTTACCCCCTCTGCATCATATGCATGGATATCAGTTATTCTTAACCATACTTCGCCATTCACATCCATCCCCAGCACACACTCTTGCATCCATTATTAAATTTAACAGACCTCGCATCCAGAGCATATTTTAACCCATCCATCCAACCACATTTGGGCCTTACTCTCATTCTATTTCCCACCACTTCTGCACTACATACTCTCTTAGTAAAACGGCCTTCATCTATCTCAAAAGATTTTCACCAAATCTCTATGCAAGTTCTCTCACCACACCAGTTCTTCTCATTACTTCCTCATTATTTAACCTATCCAGTCGTGTCACTCCACGCATACTATAATATGTATACACAACATGCTCAAAAATCTCTTGTGTGGAGTTAAAACATGTCATCATTATCATTTTCTTTTTCTTCTATTTACTTATTTTAAGATTTTTCTCTCTGTACATCTGATGCACTTTCTGTTCCCTTGAAAACGGTTAACTTTGTTTCATGATGAAACAGTCAAACACTACAAAGTTGGAACCCTCATGCCAATTTGTAACAAAGCAATGTTCGATAAAACAATGTTTTAAAAAATGACCGATGACTTTTTATAAAAACAGTCTTGCGCCCACTGCCGGACAAAAGTGATACCACCACTTTCAGCATCATAACGGAATTGTGTGCACTCTTATTTGCATTAATTTAACGTACTTAGTGGCTCATAAATCACATGATACAACGAATCGATGATCTAACTGGTTGCCAAAGCTTTTAATAAGTGATTCAAATCCATTTGATCGATTAGTTGTTGCACCCCTTAAATGTATTATATACAAATAAGTCCCAATCGGATGTTGATAATGCATATATGTCTGATATCAGCCCTTAAAAAGCAGTATGGATTTCATCCAAAATTACATTACTTTAAAGGAGCTGTACGGAATTGGGATTTATTTTTTTTTACTCTCTGTCGCCATCTCCTGGCCTGTGTCTTCGTTGCAGTTTCTGTCAGCTCATTCATGACACACATGCAAATAGATGTATTTCTTAGCCCCGCTTGGATAAACTCTTCTTCTTTATCTTTTTGGGGGGTTGGTTTGGTGTTTTAACTCTACTTGAAGCAGGCCTCTTCTTACTTTCATTACTTTTCATGATACACTAAGAAAACAAAACCCCTCTGAGACGAGAATTACTAAACACTCCCACCCACACCCATTCATCTGCCCTGAACAGCTTTGCTAAACGTAAGATAAAAGCAGAAATAAAGCATAAGGGCTCTGAACTATTTAGACATCGGTAACACTTAAATGAGAAAAGAATCAACTATACACAAAGGACACCTCAAATAAAGCATTGTTGATGTAAAAATAAATGAATAAATGAATGAAAATAAAAATCAATGTTTGGTAATAAGTAGGGATTCTCCAAACCACTTTTTAACCATGTTTATTGTGGCCGTCTGGTATCGGCCAGCTTCGCCAGTCCCAATACCTGAAATAAGTACAGAAAGTAAAAGCAGGACTGTTAACTATGATTTTCCCATTATTTCAACATGTTTACTGTGCATTCCCCAGATGATTAGTGAAGGTTGTTGGCACCAGTTAAGAGAAACCAACAAATTAAGCAAATTTTGTGGGGGGCGGGGCCTACAGGATTTTATTTTTTATGTACTTTTCCCATTCAAGGTTATCATACCTCCATCTTTTTTCTTAGCTTTGTTTTCGTGAGGGTAACTTTGACTTTGTGCGTTTAAACCAGTTCTATTACTGCAGGACAGACTGGAGGGGGGATTATCCCGTTGAGCGGATCCAGGCAAGAGGGGCCTCAGTGGGGGGAACGTAGAAACGCACCACAACAAGTGCGTGTTTGCGTGAATATTTTAGTTAATGAACCTGCCAGATAGTTTGACTTTGTCAGGGTTAAGCAGCACTCTATTAATTTATAATAAAGTCTTATTGGTTGGTTGGTTAGTTGCTTGGACCATTTAACAAAACGGGTCGTAGGGGCACCATTCCTGCGACGTGTCTCGGGGGTGCTGGAGCCCATCCCAGCTATCTTCGGGCAGTGAGCAGGGGACACCCTGAACTGGTTGCCAGACAGTCGCAGGGCACACAGGGAAAGACAATTAACCTGAAATGCATGTTTTTGGAATGTGGGAGGAAATCGGAGTGCCTGGAGGAAACCCACGCAAGCACGGGGAGAACATGCAAACTCCACACAGGAGGTTCGATTTCATGACCTCAGAACTGCGCCGCTGTGCTGCCCCATGTATAGATATACTGTATAGATATCTATTGATATCTATATAGATGTATAGATACAAAGATATATAGATATGTATAGGACCCAATTTTCGGTTCAGTGTACAGTCAAGGTGTCACACCAACAGGACCCCTAGTGGCTGTAGATCGCTATATAATCATTTATCTGGAATCTCATTAAACAATATATGTTTATTGTTGAGACACTTCATGATGAAAGCCCCAAAACAAACCTTTTACCCAGAAGACCTAGCAAAGCACCAAGAGCAATTTGATTGGGTGAGCGTTAGGAATGAGAGGAGCTATACACAGGATAGGGCACCCGCCGTCTGCACTGAAGGTGAATACGTTGGTATCTTTGTTTGCAGTATTTTGTGACATTTTTACTTTAGAACTTTGCTCACACTTTGTTTGAAAGAATTACTTAGTACAAAAATGTCATTTAAAATGAGCCACAACACTATTAAGTAACTGCGGGAGGGGGACGCATTTTAAGTGATATGCTTCTATTGATATGGGACACAGGCTATGGCGTTATTATTACATCATAGATTTTATCAAATCATCACACAGTGAAATAAAATGTGCTGAAGAATTAGTCCTGTCAAAAGAGAGTATCTGGGGGTTTTATTGACTTTTGTCCTAAAATATATTGTGCGTGTCTCTCAAAAAAACAAAAAAAACCATCCAAATATTTTTGCTTTTATGGCTCTTTGGGTCAAAAAATTATCCCGACCCTCTGATTTAAAGTATTTCATACTATAATAGGACCGAACAGAATGATAATCTGGGATAAATATAACTTTTTTCTTATTCATTAAACAACAATATACAGTACAGTCGACCCTCCCCACCTTACGGTGTGGAATAAGATGATTGTTTTATCGTTTGGCCCCTCGTTATGCCATTTTTCCAATATTCAACATCAACACCCAATTATTTTGTGTTCCAAGAAATATTTAATTTCAAACTTTGAGGTGTTCATGTGTAGGACTGTGTGAGTCAGTCGGCCTGCCATTGATCAATATCATAAGATGCTGGTCTGCTATTGGTTTACATCACAGCATCATGAAAATGCCAACATGCTATTGGCTGAACTACCTCTCACAATGTCTTCAACTCTCCTACAAAAAAGTATTATATATTTTGTATTTATTTACTAGCTGTGGGTTCCAAGAACCTGTTGTGCTATGGAGAGAAGAAAAAAATGAAAACTAACAAAAAAAAATCTTGCAATTATCAGAAATACAAATAACACACATCGCTATCCTTGCTAAGTTGCACGGCCATGACCAATCGATGATCGAGGCAACTATTAAGAATAAGGTGGTTAAAAAAGAAACTACGTCTTCCAAGGGCATAACTGTTTTCATTTTTTAGAATAGTCTTTACAGCTCTTTGTGATTTCTTGTGATTAAGGGCTATACAATTAAACAAGACTTGACTCCTCTGCATCCACCCGCTACCCCACTCAACCAGCTAAAGTCACTACACACCAAGGGTAAATCAAATTGGATTTTTTTCTTTACATTTATATTGATTTATAATGTTATTTGATCATATACATTTATATTACATATAATAAGTATTTACTATTTGTTATTGTTCATGATGAATTTGGTAATTACTATAAATTTCTATTAACAAAAATATGACAATTTCACTGCAATCGTAACCTCAGAAAGGATGAATGTCGTATTCTGGGGGTATTCCCGACGATTTACTTGTTTTGTTTGTAGACTCTTTTTAATCAATCATCCAGTGTGTAATACATAGCGACCCCTAGTGTTGAACATTTCTTCATTAATTTAAATTAAGGGTATCTGGTACTTGGCATCTCTGACTTTTTCCCAAAGTTTCCTTCTCTAGCCACTCCTAGTAGCCATGTTCAGCAAAAAAAAATACAAAAAATCAGAACTATTGCGGTTAGTGCACTGCTAGTATTGTTAAAGTTGTGTGCTGTGAAAAAAAGTTACAGAACAATTTTCTGAATAAGAAAGTTCTGCTGCATAACTAGGCAACGCGTCTAACAATGCAGGGGAAAAAATCATTGACATCGTTACCAGGCGCACACATAAAGTACAAATGCACAAAAGACGGCAAGGAAAGCGAGTTAATGCGTCTTTGTTGCACAAAACTAACATGCGAGCCTATCTTCTTCATTCTCATGCGAGCCGGAGAAGAATGATCGCTATGTAAGAAGAGCGCAAGGTCATCTCGGAGTTCCACATAGCTTACAAAGGAGTCAATGCATGGTATAAAAAGTAAATACATATTTGTCAATAAAAAGGATTTTTTGCAAAGACAAACTTTCCCATTTGTTGGCAGCTTGGCAGCTTTATGTCATTCCACCTGTTGCACACACTGCAACACACATTTCAGCTGTTCCGGCGGACACACACTTGAGAGCTTGAACCATAACTGACAATGCTGGACCTTTTGGCTAAAGCAGCTGTTTAAAACTGCATAGCAAATACTTTGTGCATTGTGTAGAGTCTAGCCATAATCATTTAATGAAGGGATTCAAGATTGTCTTCGTTAACATACTGTAAAATGCTAATAAGTTGTCTTCGCAATCTCTTGGCACAATGTTTATAAAATAAGTTTAAATCAAGAATATAATAAAATAAATGTGTATCTACAAAAAAGATCATGTACATATGGTCTGTGTTGCAGTACAATTTACAGCTCACAACATACAAATGTATAATCTTCATTTTATCACAATGTGACGAATTATCACATGTTTTACTAAAGGAAAGTAAATGTGACTTTTCAAGAACTGCATATACTTTCTTGACAGGGTTTGAATTAAATAATGCATTTTGTATTCAATATCTTCCCAATTTAAAAGAGGGCATGAATGCAAATACATTAGCATTATCTGAAAATATATATTTGTATCTATTAATTCATTTATATTCATGAATTCAGGGTCAACTGCTAAAAAGATATTGGCAGCTAAAAAGAAGTCAGCCACGAAATGTTTTTTTTTTTTTCTAATGTGACTAGCGGCCATGTCCTCAATGCTAGCATTATTATTTTCGGTCTGTGGCGGTGGCATTAGCAGCAAAAATATTTATATTACGATTACAATGTCATTTGTAAAGAATTTAAGCTCAACTGTTGAAAAGATGCTAGCAGCAAATTGTTATTTGCTAATATGAAGGAACCATGTCCACAATGCTCGCATGAGTAATCAAGGTCTGTGATACGGGCATAAGCGGGTAAAATGTTTATCTTAGCATTAATATGTATTTATATTATGTGTTTATTAATTATTTTTCATCAACTGCTAAAAAGACGCTAGTGGCTAGAGCCAAGCCAACCACTAAATCACTGCTATTTGCTAACGCGGCTAGCAGCCGTGTCCATAATGCTAGCATGAGTAATTGAGATTTGTGACACTGGCAATAGCTGCTACATTACTTTATTATTTATTTATTGTTTAGCATCAACTGCTAAAAAGACGCTAGAAGCTAAAGTGAAGCTCGCCACCAAATCGTTGTAGTTATGTATATATATATATATATATATATATATATATATATATATATATATATATATATATATATACATATACATACATAAACATATATGTATTTATATGATTGTTAATTAACTATTTAGCATCAACTGCTAAAAGGATACTCTCGGTTAAGGCTTGCTATTTACAAATGTAGCTTGTTTATGCACTATAAAAGAAATAAAGGAATTAATAATGAATTTGATTGTTCTATTACCAACAAAATCATTGCCCTACAGACATTTTTTAAAACATACATGAATAGACCATAAAAATCTAATTATATATTTTTCAGTATTTCTGCCACAACTCCCGAAAGATAAGTCATCTCAAATTCTACGCTTTGAATTTCATGACACTCTGCGTAATGGCAATAAAGGTGTTCTTTTCTATTCCATTCTATTCTATTCTATTCTTCTAAGGTCTAACTTTGGACATATCTTTTTATATTTATCTCTTATAAAACCAATCAAATAATAGTCATCCATCACGTTTACCAATGTAATAGGCAATTTTTTCAAATGCTGCATTATGAGAATCTGCGTGATTTCTCTGTTTAGGATTGGACAGCAAAAAAAACAAATAAATATATAAAATAAATCAAAGTCTGAATCGTGCACACAAATTGGATAAGTTTAATCACTATTTTACTCAAATAAATCCTGGTAGATAATAACTGCTCATTTCAAGTATCATTTTGAGTATTTTTCTTGAATACAAGATAAATAAAATAATACAGAAACATTATTAAAATAGAGTAAAATCCAAATAACATGAAAATCGTTAACCAAAATGAATTACCTTTATTACATCTTGAGTCACGTGACCACAAATGATTTTATTTATTTTTTTAAACTTTATTGATACTGTAAATTTAGGCAACATAATTTAAGCCTGACGGAAAACGTTTTACTGGCGCCTGAATATTAATTCTTATCGGTTTTTCAAACAGCGTTCCTTGATACTTTTCAGTAAAAAAAAATTAAAAAGTAATGGTGAAACAGATTTAAGCAGCTGCAGGTGTTTTAATTAACAATGGCACGTCATGCGCGTGCGCAAGAATACTAGGAATTCTGGGAATTCCACACTACACGAATATAAAGAACTACAAAAATGCCATGACGTAAATGGATTCGAAACGTTAACACCGGGGAAACTCGAAATTAGTTCAAATTCCATTTTGAATTTTGGAATATTTAAAGAATGTTATCCGAAACAGTAAGTGGGAATAACCACCGTGAGTACAATATTAACTTTATCCATAACCACAAACTTTAGCGTTATATGGCGGGGAACGTCTTACCTGATGCCGTCCTCGCAGGTGGAGCAACTTCTACTGTTCTTTTCTTGTTCTTTTCTCTTGTTATCTTTTCTAGCGAACCTCGTGGCCGGTGAAGTTGGTCGAAGCGAGAGTCTGGCAGGAATTTGAGGAATTATCCGTGGTATGACATGAAGCTCCGGGGGGAAAGACGCAGGAAAAACCGCGGGAGGGGAGGCACGTCTGACCCGGCATGGCGTCATCAAAGGGCGTGGTCAGAGCCAGACAATTTCATTGTGTGAGTTCAACATTCTCACTCATGTGGACAAAATATTTTTGGGTTATTGTTCAAAATAATTGTGAATTATGTTATTCACACCATGTAAAAAATAATAATGTCAATATATTTTTTATCTTAAAATAATTTACTTTTGTGTGGTTGCTGAAAAATCAGTTAATGCCAGTGTAATAAGTAAATTAAAGTTACAGATGACGTGGAGTGTTATCTTATAATTTGTCAACTCACAAAAAATGGTTCCAAAATTTATGTAAATGATAAAAACCCAAACACACAAAGAAAATATCAATAATGAGTTATGTTCTTCGAGATAAAATAACTCAAATGTGTGAATACTGATGAATGAGTTGATGCTAGTTATATAAGTGATAGAAAACACTATGTTTTGTTTATTTTTTGTCAACAATCACAGACAAAATATTCTGTCGTATTGTTTTTTATATACTGCATAAGAAAAGTACAAATTAAATGTTGTACGATCAAGAGTAATTGACATCCCTGTAATATTTCTATTCCTGTTAGACTTTTTGTCTAGCCTTAATATTAAAAATGAAAAAAAACATCAATTTAGATACTTTTATTTTTCCTTTAAAATAGCAATTAACTCAATACATTCTATGAGAATGAAAAAAATACTGGGAGCATAGAATCAATTTGTGGCGTTAAAATACTGCTTTATGGTTATTTGATAAGAATATAGCATTGCAGTCATATGAAAAAAAAAGAGATTTATTTCATCGACTAAACATAACAAGAAAGTTGTTGGTTTATAAATAGAATTGTTGCTGATTAATTAATTAGTCACTGCACCACTAAACGGGACTTTTTCAAGCCTTTTCTTTCTCTTTCTGAAAGAATAAAATTGAAAATATGAGTGTCGTCGTTGTAATGTGAAATTATTTCCATTTTTTTGTCGAGAATAAAAAATAAGGCACTGTATCTCCGAATGGAATTAGCTCAATAAAATAAATTTAAAAATCCACTTTCCAGTGGAGATCCTTTTCTTTTGTGTAATAGTATATGAATTACTGGGAACCTCTAGCGGTAATATGATGAATTACATTCCATCCCTCAAAGTACTAAATAAATACTGTACATCATATGGTTCTTTTGAGATCCATTCCCTAAATATTGGAATATGTTTACATTGTCTTCGCCATAGATGGAATCGTGGATTTGTTATTAGTTAATATCAACTTATGTTGTAACCAGGTGGTAACTAAAAGAAGTGGGGTTAAAATAGGCTCAGTCAACAACTAAAACATCTGCTTTTTAAAAGGATACTGAGGGATTTCCTTATATCAATTATGAACTTTTTTGTTTCATTTGGGAAGAGTTGGTCATGTATTTAAAGACACTAACAATGTGATCCTAAAATGAGAAGAAAAAAGCATGCTAACCATGGAAAAGAAGCTTGCGATTATGAAGAAATACGAAGAAGGTAAAAAATTTGCTAACTTTGATTTCTCTTTCCAGTCGGTATTCAAGTTTACTAGAAAATCACAATGACCCATCACTGGTAGACTGTTTGATCCGCGGGCTATCGGAGTGTGCTTAGGGACCTACTACCTTGGTGACTGAGTTAATAAAAATCTAAAACAGAAGGCAAAAAAATAAATAGATAAAACGATTTCAAAACGGATTTTAATCATACATAAGCACAAAAGTTTGTTTTAAGTGGATACAAAAAGTCTGCACCAGAACCCAAGGGTATCAGGTAGCCCCCTAAGAACACCTGAGTCATCCGTAGAAGTCGCTCTACAGTAATGAGTCATTGTGATTTTCCTCGGACATTTTATTTCGAACTATCATTATCTACAGAGTCCATTTTAACTCTTCTTCTAATAATAGCAGTCTAGCAATACATAATAACACAGTAACAATATAGAAATAACTATAAAATCAAGCTAGTAGCTCTTCGCGCTAATACATAAACTAAAATCTGTATCAAAAAGTTGTTGACCCTGGTCAACACACACCTCTTCAGTAATCAATCCATATAAAAAGAGACTGAAATCCAAAGCATTCCCAAACCTTGTTTTCACCTTTGTGCCAAAAATCATGCAAAACTTAGTGTTATCCATACAATACAAATGTACAACTTTATTTATAGAGTTCAATTTTTATAGGTTAAACCTATAGATACTGATTGACCTAACACTCAAAGACGTGTCTTCTTCATTTTCTCCATCTTCTGGCACGTTCACATTCATTTTTAGCTCAACTTCACATTTCCTGTTTTTCATTTGGAGCTCAACCGTACAGTAGACCCCCGGGATACAACGACCCCGCCTTATGTCGTGTTTACTTTACAATATGGAATAAGATGTTTTTTGCCCCCTCTTTACGACACTGCCCCACTACAGCAATAACGCGGTTTACATGTCCCTGCAAAACAGATTTCATTATTCATTGTGTCTGAATTCTGATTTGCTCTGCACCGTATTTATCTAGTTTTCGTTTAAACTTTTCTTGTTATTTGGATTCTTTGTACAGTTTTTTTAGTATTAATTCCACATTGCATTGCAATATTAGTATGGAGGTGTCTGGACCAGAACGGAAACAGGACCCCAAGTTTTATTAAATGAAAGGGGAAGGGCTACGCCCATGATCCGGCGTTCGCTAGGCGCGGGAAGCAAGTCGCTCTCGTACTCGGCTTGTGATCCAAACACGGAAGTAGATCTTCCGTAGCGAGTGATGGCGGTGTTAAGGACGGAAAAACAGATCGATTGCCAGGACAGGAGAGCAAAAACGTGGTCGGGATCAAAAATGGGTCGTAAGTCGGGACGGGATAGCAGACGTGGTCAGGATCAAAAACGGGTCGAAGTCGGGGGACAGACGAGAGCAAAAACCAGGTGGGAGTCGGGGTCGAAAAAGGCTTGCCTAGCATACACTGAGGTTTGCAGACGGACTGACAACAGGGGATTGACAGGACAGGGTTCAAATAGTGACAGGGAGCCAATCAGAACCTACGGCGGTTGGCACCAAATGAGCAGGCACAGGTGCTTCACATCAGTAATCATGACACGAGCTGTATACAGTATGTGTTTTGTTCAATGAAGCATTTTAAGTGTCAGTTGGCCAATTGCAATCACCTCAGAATCTCAAACAAAAAAACCTTAATAAATGAATGTTTGGGCCTATAAATAGTGTTTTTCCTTGGTTGGGATTTATAAAAGCATGTTTAATCGTTTAAAATGCGGGTTTACTATTGGTTATTGTCAAGGCATCATGTAATTACCAATATGCTTTATTTTGCTGAACTCACTCCCACAATGCCTTTCAGTCCCTTAATTCAGTTTAGAATAATGTATGTTACAATATTAATTTTTATATAGTATTTATTAGCTATGTGTCCCTTGGAGTGATGCTAAAGGAAGAATCAAAAATATAACTATGGAAAACAAGCTTGCGATTATAAAGAAATACGAAGAAGGCACACAAAAGGCTACCTTCGCTTAGGAATACGGCCATAACCAATCAATGATCGGGACTGTTATTAAAAAAAGGATGTGATTAGGGCAAAGAAATCTTCTTAAAGCATGACAATCCCCCTCTATATGGAAATTTCCCTTTGCAATCCCCACCTTTGAGTTGGTTGATGTCATATCCCGAGGGTCTACTGTGCTTTGAAGCTACTTAACTTAAAAAAGGGGTATGTACACACAACAAACAGAGTCTAGATCTTGTTATATAAAGTCTATGAATAAACAACCACAAATGTCTTTACACAAACATGAGAGTAATAAAGAATATCAATTAACTTAAAGCCTCCTGATGATAAGTTCTAGTAGTGTCAAATTTCAATACGGGTAGTCGGAATGTAAAGAAGTTCCTGAAGTATTTACACTCAGTTTATCCGTATCTAAGCCACCTATGTCATTTATTTCTCCATGTCTTCTTTCTTCATCACCTTTTCTTGGTGTCACTTCTTGGAGAGGAATTTCATCTTGCTACCTGTAAAGAAAGTACGTGAAAAAAAGGAAAAATTATAAATGACATAAAAGTCATTGTTACAAGCAAAAATACAAAATCGAGGCCCTGAATCAAAGGACTCAACAGGATTCTCTTGCATGACCTGCTGTGGAAGGCGAGTGACACTTAAGGATGTAGCCACGAACAATAACAATAGCGGCCGGCGGTGAGCCTTAACCAGCAACCGAGTGGCTAACATGAGTGGCTAGTGAAGGAAACTGCGGCAACTGTTTAAATCACAGAAGTCAGCAAGATCCAGCTATGAAAGTCGCGTGGCATTGAAGGACGAAGCAGCATCAGCTAACAATAACAAGAGTGGCTAGCTAATAGCCCGACTAGCAAATGTGCTTTTTTTTCTACAGGTAATCTTCAATTTTAACATCTGGGTGTTGAAAAACAACCTTTTGCCTGTGACTTGCGTATACAAAAAAAAAAAAACTAAATAAAGAAAAGGCTTTTTGGAGAAAGGGAAGATGGGCATATGCTTCAGCACCCATCTTATGTCCTTTTGTGCATGCCACTAGATAGATAGATAGATAGATAGATAGATAGATAGATACTTTATTCATCCCCGAAGGGAAATTCACTTTTCCAGCAGCATCCCTGAGCTGAGAACAATCAAAAATAACACGGGAGCTGCTGGAGTTAAACACAATTCCACAAGTTAGAACCTCACCTAAGCCTTTTAGGAATTTGTTGACCCCTCGGTGTTCACTACCAGGAAGTGAGTCCAGATACTCCTGTGCTCGCAACTCAAACAGCCCTAGAGGAAGGAGAACACAACTGATCAACTTTTCCATTAATCATCGAAGAACAAAGATTTGCTAACTTAATTTTTTTTTTTCTGTAGTACCTCGGAGACTTTGTCTGTGCAGCTCCCTCTCCTGGATGAAACCTGTAAACATTTGAGTCTCCATAAAAACTTCCAAGAACCTCCTCAAACTCTTGGAGGTGACGGCCTTCCGAAAAGGCTCCCGCTGAAAAGACGAAGACAAGGAAGGAGGCGTGGGACTGCTGGAGGCCGGAGATGAAATCCAAGACTCGTCTTCGCGCTCCGAGCCGCCCATGAAGAGCGAATAATGGCCGACCATTTCCACAAAGAAGCGCACAAAGGCTTCTGACACCACTGTGCTGAGGGAGCTGGAGTCTGCTGGTAGGAGAGAAGAAAAGTGGAGGTTAGAATACTGTAGTATGGTAATACTGATTTTTCGATTAGTTGGTTCTGCAGAGAAATACTAATAACCCAATATGTCGTCTACAGGTATTTCAATTACAAGGGCGAAGAGGGAGCGACGCCATTACGCAAATAAATTTCTCCACATACACATTTTGACGTAAATAAAGGAGGATTTAATTCATGGCAATCAACCAAAATCCAAGAAGTACTGTGTTTGTGTGCTACAAAATTGAGCTCCATTGCTGCATCCCGTCTGTTTAAAACTTGTGCTAGCATAGACTTACACTATATATGGATGGATATAACTGTGGCATGATATGGAAACGTCCTGAAGGAATCAACCAATACACATGAGGCTTTTTATAGCAAGTAAGGTGGAGTTTGCATGTACCATTCGTCACCGTACAAGTCCTGCAGTCCTTTGAAGCATAAAAATGTCCTGGGTGAGGGAAATTGGATAAATACACAACATGGCAGAAAAATACTTAAATTGGGTAAAAAAATATATATTTTCCTAAAGCAATTCAAATAAATTGTCTTTCTTGGAGGGGTTAAAAAAAGAAGGCTCCTCCCAAAATAATTACCCATATACATTACACGGTTCTTTGGTTGTCATAAATCTCTTTTTTGTGATTTTTAAAATGATCCATTGTTTTCTAAACTAAATGACAATTTGTACAGTATGATCCCATTGTTTTATTATGTCATTATAAACAAATGACGTGGTTGTATGGGGTACAAACACTGTATTTTAAATAAAAAGACATTGTGGATAATATCTGATATAAAACAACTCCCTTTTTGTCAGGACCAGAATGGAAACAGGACCCAATTGCGTAACGTTTACCACAAGTTGTATTGAAAAAGGAAGGGCTGTGTCCACGATTCGGTATTAGCTGGACACGGGAAGCAAGTCGCTCTTGGACTCGGACTGTGATCCGAACATGGAAGTGGATCTCCTGTAGCAAGCGATGGCGGTGTCAGGGACGGATAAACTGGTCGGTAGCTGGGACTGGGAGAGCAAGGCGTGGTCGGAAACGAGTCGTAAGCCAGAACGGGAGAATAGACGTAGTCGGTTACAAGAAGGGGTCATAAGCCGGGACGGGAGAGCAGACGTGGTCGGGATCAAAACAGGTCGTAGCCAGGGACAGACGGGAGCAAAAACGAGACAGGTGGGAGTCAGGGTAGAAAAAAGCTCGTTTTGTATACGCAGAGGTTCGCAGACGAACTGACGACAGGGGATTGACAGGACTGGGTTTAACTCGGACAGGGAGCCAATCAGAGCCCACAGCGGTTGGCGCTAAATGAGCGGGGTTTCACTGCTGCCCTCCAATGTCACTGATTGACTCATCGCCTCAATTTCTTGATCGGATCTACGCTTTCTGGTTTCCTCTTTATATTGTCTCTTCTGTGTGGCTTTTTCTTTTTTCTCAAGGACCTTGTCTACCGATGTCATCGAGCCACGTCGTCCATCTTCTCTCTGTGCCAAAAGAAACTCGCGATCTTCTTCCATCTTAATTAGAGTCAAGGCTTCAGCATGTGCCACATCAAACAGGTTGTTGAAGTTGGCTTTGAACGCATTCTCCTTTTTTCTCTGTGTCTCTGTTTCACGAGTTGAATTCTTTTTCAGTCCCTGCCACTCAGCAAATAGTTTCTCAACTTTTTTCACCATGTCTTGTGTGTGACGTACAGGAATCCGTGCTATGAGCCAGAAAGATGTCAATTTCTCTACAGTGGCTGTTGCTGCAACTCTGATAGTCTCTTTGCATTCGATGTGTCGATACAAAAAATAACCCAAAACTTGTTGAATCGAAGGTAGTTTACACCCTGTTATATCCTCTTCATGAGGCAGAAGATATATATATATTTTTTTCTCTTCGATGAAGCCATCTTGATTTTTGTGACACGTTTGACAATCAGAACTCAGTGTGGTGAATATCTGAAACCACTAAGGCACTGTGATACTAATCGATAATAGAAAGCCAGTCAAAACGAATGCCACAATAATCCCAATCCATTTTGTGACAATTGTTCTCCTTGAAATCCGAAAGACAGTCAAAATTATTTACTGGTGTGGTCAGATAAGTATTTCGTTGACATGTATTTATGCAGTTTTATTATTGAACAATTATTTATTGTGCCAGTAACTTTGTACACTAGGTCTGATATAATGTGCGAAAAATCCTTATTTTTCATACCAAAATTTCAGAGGCCTTGAGCGACCTCTAAATATCCTTTGATTTTGATGAAACTTTGCCTAATTACGTTTTGTATATATTGGAACATATTCAAGGGGTCAGAGCATGAAATTTTAAAAGTCGAAAAATAAGGACCACCCTAGGGTACACGTGATTCACATCATGACACTTTTTTGTTTTGTTTTGCACAAAACAACTACACTTTGTGTTTTATTTTTTGTTGTTGTTTTTTTAATTTACAAAATAAGTAACTAAATTTTGGAATGGATTTTCTTGTTTTTTAGATTATTTTTCTAAATTTTTTTTTGAACAAATAATTTTTCTTCCCAGGCAGTTATTAATGCTAAACAACCCGAAAAGCTGGGTCAAATTACCCCAAAGAGTGGATTGGGCCACCCTTGATCCATATTGTTGTTGGATTTTCTTTTACCAATTGACTTTATAGATAGATAGATAGATAGATAGATAGATAGATACTTTATTCATCCCCGAAGGGAAATTCACTTTTCCAGCAGCATCCCTAAGCTGAGAACAATCGAAAATAACTGAGAACAATCGAAAATAACACGGGAGTTGACCATTAAGGCCAAATACTGACCACTGAGCAGGTCTCCTTTGTCCAGTGCCAGCTCCCTTCTCTTATCAAGTACATGTTCCAGAGCTGCCTGCAGCTTGTGGGGGAGAATGGAGTCCTCGTCGTCCATCTAGTGGTGGGAACAAAAAAAAAACTCAGTGGGAAAAAAATAATAACATTTTTACAATTTTGGCAGTTCTGTGTGTCTTTATGCACAATACCTGTCTTAGAAAGCGACTGTTGCCAAGGTCTACCACCAAGACCTGAGAATGAGGAAAGTTATTCTCCAATACTATAAATGAATACAACTGAATAGATATTCATCTATAATCCCCCAACCGCCCCCCCCCCCCCCCCACACACACACACACCTCCTTAATGTGTCCATTTCTTTGCTACATTTTAATACAATTTCTGTCAACCTAAGTTTCTATCCATGCATATAGCTTATAATGAGTGCTTTAATGTACGAGCAACATACGAGCACAACTTATACACGTGATTTATTACCTCCTCAATAGGAAGCTCTTTAAGTTGAGGCAGGGAACTGGAAAGCAGGCCGACGATGAAGGGTGTGGGTGTGCACACGATGTCCAGCATGGAGGGCGGCAAGACGGGAATATACGTATGCTGCCAGGTGAACGGGTAGAGGAGAGCCACCACCGCGTGGCAGCACTGCGACAATGTGCTGTCAAGAAACAACAAAGAATGATAAATCGAAAGACTCAGAAAGAAAGACTGAGAGGGACAGAAAGAAAGATGGAGACAAAAAAGAGACAGAGACACAGTGAGAGAAGGTAAAAGATAAAGAGACAGAGAGAGATAAAGAGGTAGAGAGAGAGAGAGAGAGAGAGAGAGAGAGAGAGAGAGAGAGAGAGAGAGAGAGAGAGAGAGACCGAGGGAGATACACAGAGACAGTGAGAAAGGCTAAGACTGAATGAGAGACTGGGAGATAGATACAGAAAGGATGACAAAAAGAAAGATAAAAAAAGAGCGAGAGAGACATAAAGACCGAGATAAACAGAGACAAAAAGAGAGTCCAAGACGGAGAGAGAGTTGAGACTGAATGAAAGAAAGATGAAACGAGAGAGAAAGAAAGAGAGAGAGAGAGGGACAAAAGGACAGAACTAGACAGAGTGTGAGGCAGAGAGAAAAAGGGTGAGGGAGAGAGAGGGAGATAAAGAGACAGAAAGAGGGACAGAGGGATAAAGGCAGATAGATGGAGAGACAAACAGACAGGGAGAGAGATAAAAGGAGAAAGATAGAGGAACTAGGGAGGGAGAAAGAAAGAAAGAGGAGACATAGAAAATGAGACAGAAAGAGGGACAGAGGGATAGATAAAGATAGAAAGACAAAATAGAGAGACTGAAAGAAAGGCAGAGAGAGGGAGTCAAAGGGAGAGAGATAGAGGGACAGAAGGAGACCGGGTGAAATAGAGAGACACAGAAACAAAGAGAAAGAGAGAGAGACAAATACCGACAGGAAGAACGCGAGACAGGGAAAGAGAGAAAGGGTGAGAGACATAAAGACAGAGATAGTGAGAAAGAGAAGGAAAAAGAAAAAAATAGAGAGCCACATCGAGAGAAATCGGCTGGATTTTCAAATTGTAGTGAAAAAGACAAGTGCAACGACACGTTTTTGTCACTAGGAAGAAACAAACCCCCTTCTCTTTTAGTCGTGGAAGTTTACAAAAATAAGTGTGGAAATGTGCTTGATGAGTGGAATGTTGCACGCGGAAAATAGGCCCAGAAGCGCACTCCATGCTTCATCCTCTCTCTTTGAATCCATTAGAGGAATGTGATTGATTAGAGCGTGTTTCCATTTGCTGGTTGATGAAAATATGCAACAATGTTGATACTCTGAGCAATTTGTCCAAAGGGGAGACAGTGTTTTTCAATGCAGGGGGAAAAAAGGAAGGATTTTGTCTTGCGTGAGAGGGGGGTTGACGTTCATTTTACTTAATAAAATAATAATAAAGTGACTGCTTGAAGATTTTACATCATAATTATAGAGGAATGTTATTTTTCAAAGACGATGTATTAAGGAGCAAAAACATACTGTATTTCCGTTATCGTTTTTTTTTTCAATGACGTTGCAAAAGACAAAACCAAAAACACAAAGTCTTTCACCGAAATACTGTTCGAGCTCCTTTACGAACGTATGCATATTATACTGAGAGGTTAATAGTGGAGAAACCGTAACATATCAGAAAACGCAAAGCAAATCGGTGCTTATGGCACTCTGCGTAAAAGTAGTGTGCTAATAAGATAAACCCCAATGCCGTTTTGTATATCATCGTCGTTATCTGGGTTCAATTCCCGTTGCGAACAATGTTTTGCAAGCAGTGCTTAGCAACCTACTGAAGTTGTCATGATTACTGATGTGAATCATCTGTGTCCTTGGGCACCAACTGCCTTGGACTCTGAATGGCTCCCAGTCCCTGTTCAAACCCACTCCTGTCTGTCGCCTGTTGTCAGTCCGTTTACGAACCTCAGTGAATACTAGGCGAGCCTTTTTGACCCTGACTTCCAACTGTCCTGTTCTTGCTCCCGTCTGTCTCAGGCTATGACCCGTTATAACCACGTCTGCTCTCCCGACCACGTCTGCTTTCCCGTCCCGGCTTAGGACCCGTTTCTGACCCGACCACGTTTTTGCTCTCCAGTCCCTGCAATCGACCTGTTTTTCCGTCCCCGACACTGCCATCGCTCGCCACGAAATATCCGATTCCGCGTTCAGAGCGACCGGCTTCCCACGCCTAGCGAACACCGGATTGTGGGCGCAGCCCTTCGTCGTTCCTTTAATTAAAACATGTGAGAAACGTAACGCAATTGGGTCCTGTTTCTGTTCTGTTGCTGACAAGTCTGACTTTATACACGCCTTATAATACGTGATGTCGAAAAATATCTGGACATTGCTGTAAGTTAGATTTTGTATTGTGCGCACTTTTTTCCGAGTACAGGACATTACTGTAGTGCTTTTATCCCGTTGCTAACAGCATATGGCGCTGTGAGAGGTCACCCAGCATCCACCCCGAAGAAGAAATACGCTTCCTCCACTTAGTTGGTATGTAAACATTCTATACTGTATCTCCAGTGCGCTAAGAACATTGACATTTTTATTGTTTAATATCCCCTGCGTCCATTCAATATGGTTGGTGTAAAGTGTAAAGAAGATGCGAGGCATTTCTTTTGAAATCTAAGTGGAATAAGAAAGCTTGATGCGGTTGAAAAAAATGTTTGGAACGCTTTTTTTTTTTCGGCCACTTTCTACCACGGAGGAGGAAGTCATCTAGCTATTGAAGTGCATCTTCCAAAAGTAAGTTGAACTCAAGTATATTTATATTTATAGAGAATATTGAGTTGTCTGTCCCCGTGTGCCCTGCGATTGGCTGGCAACCAGTTCAGGGTGTCCCCTGCCCACTGCCCGATGATTGCTGGGATGGGCTCCAGCACCCCCGCGACCCTACTGAGGATAAGCGGTGTAGCTAATGAGATGAGATGAGATGAGATTGATTTATGAAATGTTGATTCTTTTTTAGTACAAACCAATGCAGGTTACTTCTACAAGCCTTAAACATATTTGTATAAACACACAAAATATAGCCTTGAAGCAACCTACGAACAAATTCAACTTACGAACGATCGTCCGGAACCTATCTCGTTCGTAAGTAGGGCAGCGTCTGTATGTCGAAATACTATTTTTTGGAGGGTGCGCCGTATGATCTGGTGCACCTCATAGTATTTTCAGTGCATCAATTGTATTTCTTTCTGCATTTGTGGGTGGCCCAAATCCTTCTTTCCAGAGACTCACAGTAATATAATTTACTGACGAGCGTCCATTAGCAGTGAAGCATTTAGCACATGCTGTTTTCATCAAATGGTGATTAAAAGCGCTACCGCCACAAAGGTTTAACCAGGTGGGGCACAGCTTGGGGCCACCGTGCTACTGTACTTGATTCCGACTTTTTAAAGGCTTCAGCAAGTTGTGTGGGCCCGGGAAGTCGCACCTCTGGCATCAATCACGTTTTTTCAAAAGACGCTGTCGTTCCCAAGTCGACCGTATAACAGTGGCGGCATTCTTTTCCTCTTGCAAATGTGTTGGTTTAAATAGTTGGTTATAACTTAACCTGTTATTGACCAAATTTGACCCAAATTCTGAGTTGAAAAAGGACCAATTCCTGATTAGGTCAATATTCCCCAGAAACTTGGGTTATTCAATCCGACCCACGATTGAGTCAAATTGATTAGCTGAAAGCGACCCGTTTTAACAAGTACATCACAGGCGCCGCCGCGAGCGCCATCCTTTCCAGCAGCTCCGTGTTATTTTGCTCTTTTTGTGACTCATTGTTTTGAATGTCTGCTTCTATCTTCGGTGTTTTTTGTCCCGTTTGACAACTACACTTTGGATTACTTTCTATCCTATCGTTATGGGTTTAACGCACAAAAATGCGCTTATTCGAGGAATCATCTCCTTGCCCTGAAGAATTCTCGTGCCGGCGTAATGAGGGGGCTCTATCCTCGCTGCAGAGCCGGAGCTAAGGTGAATGCTAAGCGGCTAGCGGCGTTATAAGTCTTCGGTACCGTCCGTAATCATGGTAAATGTGAATTCCACCAAATAAGACTGACAAACTGACTGTGCTGGTGAAAAACATCAAAGCGTCCAGGGAGTGCAGTTGGCTGTGTTTTACAGAAACGTGGCTCACGCTAGCATCCCGGACGCTAACGTGGAGATACCCGGCTACCCGGCTTCAGCGCTGTTAGGGCAGACAGAGACACAAACGCCAGCGGGAAGCGGAGAGAGGGGGACTCGCTATCTACTTGAACACGAGGTGGTGTAACCCTGGGCACAAAGATTTCCATCTGCTGCAGGGACGTCGAACTTTTGGCCTAGCTGTTGCTTAACTATAACACAGCACCCTGAGGCCATCCTGTTAATCTGTTAATAAACAACAAAAGGATACTGCTGGAAATGTGAATTTCCCTACAGGGATGAATAAACTATCTATCTCTCTATCTATCTAAGAAGTGACCTAGAAATGATCGAGTTTAAACCGAACGTTACCAGTCTTCAACTGGAAGTGACTAAAAGTGACTCATTTTCGATGAAAAGTGACCCAGAAGTAAACCGTTTTTTGACAGGGAAATGGTCCAGTTGAAACCAGGAGTTACCAGTTCCCAACTGGAAGTGACTGGGGCCAACACGTTTTCAACTGGATGTGACTTGGACGTTTCTTAACAGGAAGTGACCTGAAAAAGACCCAATTGCAATGCGAAGATCCCTGCTTTCAAATGAAGTGACTGGGAATGATATGTTTCAACTTCAAGTGACCAGTTTTCAGCTATGAGTGACCCGTAAAATATTCAGTTCCAACCAGGAGTTACCAGTTCTGAGTGGAGAGGTGTTTTAAAAGGACAGTGGGATGTTTAGACGTGTTCTAAGGGATGGGCAGGGCACCTGTATGATGCAGCATGGGTAAACCAATGAAAGCTGTCGGGCACTGGTGTTGAACAGAAGAGTGTGTTGTGTCACCCTGACCCGAGTGACATGGACGATTTGTTGTGTCCCGTTTCATCCGGAGGGACGAAAGCATGACCAACTTGGGTGCCGAGTTGCTTGACTTGTTTGAGTGTTTGGGCATTTGGGTTGGCCATGGTCCAAAACACTTTGTGGTTTTTTTGCTACTTTTTCCCTTTTCTTATTTTCTTTGTTTTTGTATGTGTTTGTCTTGCTGTCGGTCACCCCTCTCGAGGGCTATGATCAGGGTAGATAGATAGATGGGTTGATTTTTTAAATATGCGCACTTGTTTTGGTATTATAGGCAACCATGTGAGACTTGCAGACTTGGCCAGTGCGCCAGAGAGGTCGCATCCAATAGGCCCGTGTGCCATATAAGTCGACAAAAAAATGATTCGAACTAAGGAGAGCGCACCCTTTGAAACAGTGCGCCAAATGGGTGTGGGAAAACGGTAAAAGAATGATCTTTTTTATTTCAAGATTGACCACTGGCAAGCAAGGCATGAACTTTGTCTCCTTTATTCTCCGCTCCAGACTCTTGTTGCAGGTTCAAGGCCATGTTTGAACAGGTGTTCACCAAATTGCGAATGAGGCATAATCGAACACCACTGGGAGGGGAGGGGGATACCATAAGACTGGAGATTCACCCCTTTTCTTGGGAAAATTGATTTATGCTGTTTTTGTATTGTTTAACCATATTAGTGCATATTATTAATACTTAGCACTTTTTTTTCACGACCCTAATTTCTTTTGGTGCCCTCCTGGGCACTCAATGCCCTGCGCGGTGCGCGTTATGTGCATTTGGGGGCTACGGACCTGGTGACGCGTTTTAACAGGAAGGGAACCCAAAAATATTTGTGTTACGACCCAAAGTTATACATTTTAAGCAGCAAGGGACTGCAAGTGGCATGTTTTCAAGTGGAAGTAATGCAGAATTTAAAAAAAGTTTTAAACAGGAAGTGAGATGGAGTGGCATGTTTTTAAAAAGAAATGACTTGTTTCCAACTAGAAATTATGCAGACGTGACCTTTTTATGTCATGATGACTCATAACTTTCACCTGTGCCCGCTCGTCTGGCGCCAGCTGCTGCCGGCTACCTGATTGGTTCCCCATCCTATTTAAGGTCAGTCCTTTCACTCGCCTGTTGTCAGTTCGTCAGCAAACCTCTGTTTCTACAAGGCGAGCATTTTGACTCTGACTCCCGTCAGTCCTGCTTTTTACCCCGTTTTTCACCCGTCCGTTCCTGATTTCCCCGTTTGTCTCCGGCTACGACCTGTTTTTTGACTCCGCCCACATTTTGATCTCCTGTCCTGGCTAACAACTCGTTTTTTGATCCCGACCACGTTCTGCTCTCCCGTCCCGGCTATCGACCTGTTGTTTTTCCACCTACTACGCTACGATCTCCCGCTCCGGAAAATCCACTTCCGCATTCGGAACACGATCCGATCCCGTGAGCGGCTTGCTTCCCACGTCCATTGAGCACTAGATCGCTGGCGCTGCCTTTCCTCTATATCTCAATAAACTTATGAGAAATGTTACGCGATTGGTTCTACCCTTTGTGCAGTTTTAACAGTGTCCTGTAATTTATCTACCTATAGTTTGAACCGAAAGTTACACGTTTTTAACAGGAAGCTACATTGAGTAACCTGTTTAAATCAGAAGTAACGGATTGCAACCTGAATTAACACCTTTTGAACCAGTATTGGCTTTGTTTGACATTTTAATAGATTTTCCAACCTGAGTTTGTCCGCAGTAAAAATGACCCGGCGCTCGAGAAGCAGGGAGGCGAACACTCGGAGGAGCAAGCGCAGACTCAGCGATGAGAAGAGACATTCAAAGTCCACGTGTTCCAGTCGGGAATCGGAAGGCCGACACAGTTCGATCACCTGCGTGGAAAATCCAACTTGAAGGTTACGCCAAAAATAAAAGAGTGATTGCATCTTACCTCAGTTCCAGAACCAGGGAGGAAGTTTTTAACACTGATGGTCCTTCCCGGGGCGGGAAAAGAAGCCTCCATGATGCCTCTCATAAATGGCTGGACCAGAGCAGGTGAGATGGCTCTCCTTTTCTCCACCTCGTCAAGAATCTGAAAGAATTTGGCAACTGTCACTTGAAAAAGACGTATCTCTGAAATTTGGTTTTGTTAGTTTTTATATAATTTTCATATATATTTATTCTAAAACAACGATGTGTCACGGTTGCCATGGCGCCCAAACGGCCCTGCCTGTGTGGTACCAACTGCGGCTCGTTGACAGATTCGCTTTCTTGCTATTTTAAACCCAGTCGCACATTTGTTAAGTCTCCCGATTTGGTCGGGAGACTACCGCTTTGGCTACGATTCTCCGGCCTACCGATCTGAGAGCAACATCTACCGATTTCTAAATATTTCTTTTTTTTTTGGGCCGCCGAAAGTTTTGCCGATTGAAATGTAGCCGAATTATCCATTGTCTTTATCATCGTCTTTTGGCCGTTCTGCACCGGAAAAAGCTTTGATCGAGACTCGGCAATCATAATCTCGAACCCCACGTAATCTCATTCCTTCGAGAACAGCAGACGAATAAGAGTGCTACATATGACTATGTTAAAGAACACCAGAAAATTTTGAATAATTAAACATTGTAATAATCACATGTAAACATAAAATAACAATAAAGTAGATTGAAAAACGAATTTTATTGTTGTCTTTTCAAATAATAATAATGATAATAATCGCATTGAAAAAAAAAATCTCCCGATTTCCTATTTCTGAACCTTAACATGTACGCCAGTCCTGTCACTAACCTTTTCTCAGTCCGTCAACGAACTTCTGCCCCGCAAGACGTGGCTTTCGACCCGGTCCTGTTCCGGTTGGTATTCCCTGTCCTGTATTGCCCAGATTTATTTTGCCCTGTTTGGTTTCGTTTTCCAGTTTTGTTTCTGTCTATTTTTGTCCTGTTTATTATTTTCTCCAGTTTTTGTTGCCGTCTAGTTTGTCCTGTTTATTTTCGATATCCTGTTTCATTATCTGTCCTGTCTGTCCCGTCCTGTCCGGTACCGACCCCATCTGTCTGATAACAACTCGGGCAATTGGTATTGATCGTCGGCCTCTGGCTTCCTATCATTTCACACCAGACTGCTTCCTAACTAACATGCATGACTCCCCATTTCCTGTAAAATAAAAAGCTTGTGTGAGTAACGTCACGCGTTTGAGTCTTGATCCTGTTCTGGTTCATGACAATATGATATCGTAATACTGTTGCCATCGCTTTGTTTTATTGGTTCTGGTTCTCCGCATTTACCAGCTGGCAGAGACGGGAGGCAGCGTCGTGGCCGTCATAGACTTTCTGGACTGGTTTGCAGGCTGGGGGCGTCGTTGATGTCATGCACTTTCCGGACATTTTCAACATCTTACCTAATGTTTACTATTATGTGTACAGTAATGCTAATTGTAATTCACCCTGGTCAATCCTGGAAGGGGGATCACCACATGTGAGGTCCTTTCTCAAGGTTTCTCTTTTCTCCTCACACTGAGGTTTTTGAGTTGTTCCTTGCCCGCATGCTGGTTTAAGATCAGGTAATTGTGTAATTTTGTAATTGTAATCCTGTGCAGTCCTTTGAGACATTTTTGTGATTAAGGGCTATATAAATAAATGTGACTTGACTTTACTTGGAAATATGCAAAATGGAGTAAAAGACAAACTGTCTCTCTAAATGTATCTAACATCTTAAAGATTTTTTTAATATCCACCCATCCTCTGGTATATATGCAAATGCAACTCTGTCCAAAAGTTGTCCAACTTCCAGTTCAAAATCAACCTTTTCATTTTTTGGAAATTCCTCTCAAAATACCAAAACAGTAGCTCTATGCCGCCCCCTACTGATACGGAAGAATAATTGGACAGTTTATGTGGTACGAACACGAGGCACATAGAGTACCTTACCTTGGAGAAGAGGTCAAAGCAGCCCAGCCGACTGACGATACAGTAAACCTCAGGGAGACGACGGCCTTTCCCGCTTGGCTGCAAAAAAAAGTGATAGAGTTGGAAAACTAGCTTTGTGGAAGTAGGACACAGTATGTGTTATATAACTACAGTTTTTCTACCAGTAGTCGTCTGCAGTATCCAAATCGCCGACTTCCATCCTCGCCGGTAAGCACAAATGAAAATGTTTCACTGTGAAAGACAATAAAACATTAGCACTGAGAAACT
The DNA here is from genome assembly GCF_059441175.1 of Urocampus carinirostris. NCBI lineage: Eukaryota > Metazoa > Chordata > Actinopteri > Syngnathiformes > Syngnathidae > Urocampus > Urocampus carinirostris. The sequence goes on along the minus strand of NC_142355.1, from coordinate 32,662,194 downwards.
GAGCATTACTAGGGGTATGTTTTTATTTCTGATGCTTCTCGTCTACTGTCATGAAGGGGTGCACGAAAACAGTTTTTTCCTATCAATACCAATAACCGATCGAATCCTTCTTCTTGGAAAGCGATACAGATACCGATAACTTTTATGGTTTTTGACTGATTTATTTAGAAAAAAAGACACAGAATCAAATTATTTGTATGTGTGTCTTTATTTTTGTTTACAATTATATTAACATTTTACAGTTTCTGTAAAGTTCTGCTTTTCTGTCTGTTTTCCTCTACTGCTCTTTCGCTTGATCTTACCCCATTTGGTCATTCACTTTTGGGGGCTAATTTCCTCCTCACAGCTATTTTCAGTTGACTTTATTTGTCTCTTCCCTTTATTTGTACTTGGTCCCTTTTAGTTCCCTGCTAGTTCATTGTTGGTCTTGTCATGTCACGAACACTCTTGTCCCAGGTCTTTGTTATTCAAGCGTACCGAACGTCTTGTATGCCTTCCGGATCACGAGTATGGTTGAACTTCGGATGCCATTACAATCACAATGGCGTGACAGACAGGATTGATTTTGAAACAGGATATCGAAATTACACAGGACAAACTGGATAGGAACGAAAACTTGAGAGAAAAATAAACAGGAAAAATATAGACGGAACAAAACTAGAAACCGATATTAAACAGGACAAAATAAACGGGAACAATACCGGGATACACAAGCAGGATACCAGGCAGAGTCAAAGCGCACGTCTTACGGGGTAGAGGTCCGTTGACAGACTGACAAAGGAAGCGTGAGCGCACTGAGCTTGAATAGACGGAAAGCCAATCTGTCAATGAGCCGTAGCTGGCGCCACGAGGGCGGGGCCAATTGGGCGCCATGGCAACCGTGACACTAATAGCTGCTTTTTTTTTTTGATTGACCAAAAATTGTGACGTCATGGTTGGCAATTGTCGTGCGTCCCTGCAGTTAAGTACTTATTTATTTACTTATTTATTTCACAACTTACCTGGGGAAGTTGTCGACAGGGGCCCAGTCTTTAGCGTCTGGGAAGCAGAACTGAGGGATGACCTTCAGCTGGTCTTCTGTCTCCCGCATGAACTTAAAGCTGCGTTCAAGCTGAATTGGAAAAAGCAAAAACTGTAGTGCCAAAAACTGGAGTACTTTTTTTAGATATTAAATATAGTCCGCTTACTTTGAGAGGGAACTGCTGCGTGACTTCCGGTAGATATGGAACTCCAGCTTTGGTCTTGTGGAGAGCCACCACTATGAAGTACTCAAAGAGTTTTCTATCCTCCATCATATCCCTGTCCAAGGTCCGGTACCGACCAGTCTGCTTAAGCATAGACTGGACAGACACCAGCCTCTGGCTATGAGCTAAAAAATAGAGCGAAAACTGCATGAGATACATTAAAAAAAACTTCCATGTCTTCCCGAAATAATCTTACTCCTCACCTTTTAGTTTCTCCTCTGTGTCACTTTCCGACTCGCTGTTATCGTCTGTCACTTAAAATTAGATGATTTAGTAAAATCTTTCACTGCACAACTGCTATTTAAGGTCAACAAAAATATAGTGCCAGAAAACATCCATCAATTATTCATTCGGAAAGAAGGAAAGTACAATTTAAGGGGCAGTAGTAAATTAATGATCCCAAAGGTGAGAACCACCAGAAGTATGTGTGTGTCTGTGTGTGGAGTCAAGCTCTGGAACGGGTTGCAAGACGAGATCAAACAATGTCCAACTATTCACTTGTTCAAATTTAAATACAAAAAAACATTCCTGGCCGAATACAGAGATGAAGAAAATCAGGTATGAGTGATACGAGAGATTGGGAATAGTGCGTCTAGAACTATGATTAACTTTGTGTTATTGTTGCTGTTGTTGTATCAAAACTGTTATTAATAGTATTACAATTGTTGTTATATAATTGGTGTGTTTAATAGGGAAGATGAAGGGGTAGGGAATATAAGCATTTGCTTCTGACTACCCCTTTTTGAACATATTATGTGATATTATTTTGTTGTTGAGTTATTGATTTTTTTCTGTTTTTATTTTAATGTTCGAATCAAGTTTTCATTCATTTTCATTCATTTCACCCTGAAAAACCTTTATCACCGCTAAAAACACCATCACTGAAGCAACTTATCACATTGCTCACTGCACAGCAAAGCACAGAAAACCATTTACTGAAGGCGAATATTTTTAAGAAGCGTGCGTGTGTGTGTGGGGGTGTGCGTGCCTTCTGCTTTGCTGCTGTTATTTCAAGTTTTGATGTTTTCTGCAACAAGATATCATTGATGAATGGTATGGTAGCTGTCCATATCACTCGTTTTTTGATTGTAGTTCATTGTTGATGAAGAATGGTTGATTCTGGTTAATTCTTGTGGTAAAAAGTTGAAGTCATGAATGGCTACAGGCCTTTCCACTTGTTTTTCCACATTCTATTTTTAGTTGATTGATGAACAAGAATAGTGGAAAATAAATTTTACGATTTCAATGTATATCCATCTTGTATGTTTGGACTTGTGTAAAATTACAGCTCTGTTGGATATAAAACTTACTGAAAAAACACACTGGCACACTGATTTACAAGGAAATTTGAAAGTGGGACTCCACACCAAAGGTTTGCGGACCCCTGCATTACAGTGATGTCCTGTACTCGGAAAAACATCCCGAAAAAAATGTTTGTATGTACCGTTGTTCGTAACTCGAATGTTCGTAAGTAAGGGAGCGTTTGTATGTACAGAAGGTTTTTTCCTTTGAAAATGTACTGTGTGCGGTTTATAATCAGGTGCGCTCTATAGTTCGAATTTTACGGTAATGACATGACAAATTGTTAGTTTAGCATATCAAACAGGTAGCCCTTTGCACTAATCAATAACAAAAAAAGTAGCTTTTAGCTTCAAAAGAGTTGGTGACATCTGATTTAAGATGCGCCTTACCTCTCCCTGAGCTGGACTCGTTGGACTGCGATACTTTCTTCATACGCTTTTTCCCCCTTCGAGCTTCAAAAATACCGTTGATTTTCATCACCATCTAGAGGAGGACAAGGAAATTTTTGACGACTTGGTGTAATGAATAAAGCCTCCTCCGTTCTGACTCCGAATTTCAATGAAGTACCATAAAACAATATGGAGTAAAATAAAGTAGCAATACCTTGGGGATTTTCCGCCTTCGCCGGTTGTACGGGTCCCCGGAGAGACAGGGGGTGTCATCTGGGCTGCTGGGCGTGGAGGGTGGACTAGCACGTGAAGGGGAAGACACCCCTGCGTCCCTATATGTCTTTCGTAATTCCAAGATTTTGAAACTCCGACGTTCCGAGTTCTGCCTGAAGAAGCTTGGTTTGGAGCTCAGCTGTTTGCAGAAAAATAATACTTGATTGGTCTATTTCTTTGACTCATTTTTGATTCTTAGAGCATTTTGAATGGAGTTTAATGTTGTGCAAATGAGCTATCATGTTTGTGGAAATGAGTGGTTATATGAATGCAAATGAGCGTCCAAATTATAGTTTATGACCGCATACCATAAATGCCATACATTACATTAGATCTTGAGGTTATACAATTAATTTATAGGTCGTGTGGGAAATGTGACTGATCGATGAGAATATTACTGTGACCTAATGCTAAATCTATTGCACCCTGGTCATCCTGGAAGGGGGATTACCACTTGTGAGCCCCCTTCTCCGTCAAGAACCGGAACAGGAGAAGGACCCAGATCCCAGATGCGTAACATTTCTCACACAAGCTTTATTTTACGGGAAATGGGGCAGTCATGCACGTTAACCCAAACACCAGTGACTCGGAGAACGCTGGGCGGAAGACGTAAGGCAACAGTCTGGAGTGGAACGACAGGAAGTCAGAGGCCGACGAGATCGATACCAATTACACAAGCAGATACCGGACAGATGGGGTCGATACCGGACAGGACACTAGAGACTGGAGTCTGATAACAAGCAGGACAAGGTAGACGGAAACGATACCAGACACTGGAGATCAATATTAAACAGGACAAAATAGAAGGGAGCGCTACCAGACACTGGAGATCGATATTAAACAGGACAAAATAGACGGGAACAATACTGGACAGGAAACACAAGCAAGAAACCGGACAGAGTCAAAAACCACGTCTTGCGGGTGCAGAGGTTCGTTGACGGACCGTCCAAGGGTGAGTGAGAGCACTGAGCTTAAATAGGAGGGAAGCCTGTCAGTCAACGAGCCGCAACTGGCGCCAAACGGGTGGGGTCAATTGGCAACCGTGATATTCTCAATGTTTCTTATTTTCCTTGTGCTGAGGTTTTGAGTTTTTCCTTGCCCGCATGTTGGTTTAAGATCAGGGGATGGTGTAATTGTAACCTGTGCTGTCCTTTGAGACATCTTGTTATTAAGGGCTATACAACCAAATCTGACTTGACGTGACTTAATATCATGCTAACGAGCTACCATGTTTATGTAAATGAGTGGTCATATGAATGCAAATAAGCGGCCGATGTCTAGTTACAAGTTTTACAGCGAATATAATTGAATAATGGCATTATTAACGTTATGCAAATTAGCCATCTTGTACTGTAGATATTCCATACATACCTTACATTCCTGAGCAGTGAATGTCTTATTGGGAATGTGAGAAACCTGACAAAATATCACTGATGATGGCAAAATTAATGTTATGCAAAATATGATTTGACATACGGTTTTACTATGAATGTATGTCACAAACCATATTTTAACTTGTCATTTGCATAAACATGTCAACTTATTTGTGTAAATATGACATCCAATTTGCATTACAAAGACTGCTCATTTGCATGCCTAAAGCAGGGACGACAGTCGATCTAATTTGGGCGGGTTTTACACAGACTCTCTCTCTTTTCTCAGTTTTTAACACAACTTTCCAAAATGGATACATGACCCTGCTGTTGTTAAGATGCAAATAAGAGTTAACGTATATACAAATGAGCAAAATATCATGAATGACCACATGCAATGTATTTGATAAATTCCTGAGTAAAGTAGTGACCAAAGGTTTTCCTATGACTTCATGGTTGGTTGGTTGGTTGGATCCCTTAACCACAACGGGTTATAGGAACACCATTTCCTGTGGTGTGTCTTGGGCAAGTACCGCCTGCTGGGTGGGGCCTATCACTCTCCAGGCCAACATGTTTCCACCCGGTATGAGGGCATAAATCATAGTGTGTCCCATTCCTTTGCATACATTTCACATTCATGATCGCTTATTTGTGATACATTGATAGGGTACATGGGCAGCACGGCAGTGCAGTGGTTAGCACATGTGCGACACAGTTCTGAGGTCAAACCTTCCTGTGTGGAGTTTGCATGTTCTCCCCGTGCTTGCGTGGGTTTCTTCCGGGCACTCCTGTTTCCTCCCACATTCCAAAAACATGAAATTCAGGTATTGGCTGGTCCAAATTGCCCCTAGGTGTGAATGAGCGAGTAACTTGTTTGTCTCTGTGTGCCCTGCGACTGGCTGGCAACCAGTTCAGGGTGTCCCCTGCCCACTGCCTGAAGATAGCCGGGATTGTCTCCAGCACCCCCGCGACCCTACTGAGGATAAGCGGTGCAGATAATGGATGGATGATACAGGCATAAATCAATCACATTTTGAAAATTGTCCTCAAGTCCCAATAAATTCACAGCGAAACCTTAAGCTACAACTCAGGATTTTATGGAATGTGTGGTTTGTGGTTATCTAATTTGCATAACAAACGGGGTGATCAATCGATCCAATTCGGACAGATTATCCCCTAAAATACCAACAAGGACATGCATGCATGTAATCCATAGAAACCAAGGTACGAATCCTAAACTTGTTATACCTTTGTCGGAGTGCCGGGAACGGGCGAAGAGGAAGCAGGTGAAACACACTTGCTCCCGGGGCAACTTCTCTCCAGCTCGATGTCCTCATAGGGATTCTCCTTCGATGGAGGATCTTTGGTAGATACAAATAAAAACACCTACATTATAAAACAGCCTCTTTCAAAGAAAACATTTCCATATCAGCCTGACTATTCCAACTCCATACATGCAGGCAAGCAGGAGACCTGGCAGTGTGCTGATTCAGCTCTTTTGCTGCAATTCAGAAAATGAAACTGCCACGCCAACAAAAACAGCATTTTCCTTCTGATTTTTATTACGCCTCATAATTTAACCACCCGATGATTTAGAACCCGACAGACAATTTATCGGAGCTGAAATGCGAGATGTTTTATGCCAGGATTAGTTGAAAGGGGGAAATGATGTGGCTGTGGTGTCATCCAAGAAGATCTAATCATTTGCAGGGAGCAGATGATGTCATACTTACTTTGTATGGCTCTCTGCATTGAAACAATGCAATGATTTTGATCTAGTTTATCATTCGTAACAGAAAACGCACAATCCTTGAAAAATTAAACAACAAAGGGCAAATTATCAAGGTGTAATGCAATTGTATTGTTGGCGTGGAAAGGTTATAAAAACATGCAATAACTACTGATGATGATCAAGATGTCAAATGAATGCCACTTCTCTCCAATCCTTTTTGGAGTGCAAAAGCTAGAGAAAATCAAGAGACGTCCCAAATTTCGTATGGCTAGACGAGGAATGTCATAATTTCTTTCGCTGCGCATGTTGTGCACATGTTGCTTTGCATCAGTCTCTCAGGAATGCGGACTGATGACACTTGCTTTCCACTCCATCTGGAAACACTGACGGACATGAAGACATTACCTTCCACTAAAACAGGTTGGCTTCGTTTCACGTGAATAGACGTGTGCTTCGATTTTGATCATTTTTTAATGGATGGGTTGATTCTGTGATATCCGAGAACTAGCTGAGAGTGGATGTGTTTTAAGGTCTTCTGATACATATTTGATTGAATACACAGTAAAATGATGGATTATTGTGTATTATTCGCCCTCGTGTAGCTTTTAGATGAGGGGATGGTGTCATAATAGTCTGTAGTTTGCAATAGTCTTTGATCTGTGCAGCCCTTTGAGACTCTTTGTGATTAAGGGCGATACAAATAAACATGACTTGGTGTAAAGAACAACATTCTTTCTGTATTGAACTATTTACAATCAAGAAAGGATGATTCCCATTCATGTCACAAACCAAAATCAATACTGTGACTGCTCCATGGCTGTGTCCCGTCTGTGTACAAATTGTGTTCATGTGTGGCTTATCAGAAGCGTAGACTTACACTATATATGAATGGATACAACTGTGGCATGAAGTCAGAAAATAAAATGGAAATATCCTGGAGAAATAAACCAATACTCATGAGGAATTTTCCGTTCTATCATTTCTCTCTGTACTACAAATCCAGGGTGCTTTGTAGCATCAGAATATCCCAGATAAAGTAAACTGCATATATCGTGGAAATCAATGTAAGACAGATGGTCATGGAACAAATTACTTGTGAAAATTGAGAGAATACTTTACTAGGAAGCAAAATAATCCATATATACTGAGTGAAATTCCCTAAAATATTATCATTGCCATATTTTCGACGTTATGTAAAAAAGACAAAGCTACAATTTCTATCTATCTATCTATCTATCTATCTATCTATCTATCTATCTATCTATCTATCTATCTATCTATCTATCTATCTATCTATCTATCTACTGTATCTATCTAAGGGTCTTGTAAAAAAGTGCTGCTGTGCCATTAAAACAGCTTCCAGTAGCTTCACCAATTGATTCCACTTGTTTTTTGTAGTCAGCAGTTTATTTTATTCACAGATGTATTTTTGTCAACATTACTGGTGGGCCACATATTATTCATTTTATGACAGAGGCGCTGGGCCAGTAACTGGCTCCTAGGACTGACTTCTGACATGCCTGGTTTAAAAACTTATTTTTTCTTACATTTTTCTTTTTGCACTTTTTCACTGTTTTGAGTTGCATAACATAATAAAGCGACATCTAGTAGTCAAATAATACACACCGTCTCTTTAAAGTATATTTTATTGTATTAAAAAAATCCAATTGTCTGGTGCAAAATATTCAGACAAAAATAACTGTTTTCGAATCAGTTTTGTTAAAAACTGATTTATTGTGAAGGAAATAAAACTACTAAAACAATCATCAGCTTTAACTGATTCATTTCAAACTATTTGCAATTAGTCAAAATCATCGGCTGCTCTCCACCCAGTCAGAAGGACATTGCGGACTCGCAACATTATGTCTAGAAAAATTGGCATTTATAATCGTCTTATTTGAAAATATTTTGCCACTAATATCTAAAGTAACGTTTTTTTCATGACACGATTGTTCTCATTCACTTACAACTTAGGACACTCTACAGGACTTGTAAACATTTTTGCCTATTTTTTCGATTATCCTTTTTATCTTAATTTCATTTTTAAAGTATCTTACCACGTTTATCCTGAAGTCTTATCCTATTGTAAACAATAATCACAACTTTCTCATCAATGGCACTAAAGAGAATTCTAACTCTAATTTTATCATGAAATCCTCTGCCGGTAAATATCCGTGGCCATCTCCCAATAAAAGGCCTCCAGGAGTCAACTTGATAAAAAAATGATATGTTCCGATAATAAACAGACTCGAGGTGGGGTTGCTACAACACCACAGACAATAAGGCAGGAATGTAAGTCGGGTTTTGGCATCTCATTTTTAATAAAAGTGGAGCAGCGTGGCTCTAAATTAAAACCAGAACAAACACGGCTGGCTCCGCCTCCCCGACTCAAGAAAAATTATCGCTTAGTGACAAACCAAATTCCCGTAACCGCATGGATTATTTACCAAGGATGTCCTCGTAGACGTTCTCCTCTGATAAAGTGCGAGTGAGGCCCAGGCGGGATTGTGCGTACCAGTCAACCCTGGAGCTTTCTGAGCACGATTGGAGGAGGTCCTCAAATTCGTAAGACTTCCTAAGGATATAAGAATAGGGGTAATATGGTGAAAAATGGGCGGCACGGTGGATGGGTGGTTAGCACGCAGCCCCACGGTGCAGAGGCTCACGGTTCAAGTCCAGCTGCCACAGACTCCCCGTGTTGAGTTTGCATGCTTCCTCCGGGCACTCCGGTTTCCACCCACATTCCAAAAACATGCATTACAGGTTAATTGGCCGATCCAAATTGTCAATGAGCAAGTGAGTTGTCTGTCCCTGTGTTCCCTGCGACTGGCTGTCAACTAGTTGAGGGTCTCCCCTGCCCGAAGATAGCTGGCATGGGTTCCAGCACCCCCGCGACCCTACAAAGGATTAGCAGTGCAGATAATGGATGGATGGATGAATAAAAAAACAAGGTTGCAGGAGAGATGCAGCCCGATTATCAGAACCATAGTCCCATCCATCCATCCATTGTCTTCCACTTATCCGAGGTCGGGTCGCAGGGGCAGCAGCCTTAACAGGGAAGCCCAGACGTCCCTATCCCCAACCACTTCCCCCAGCTCATCCAACGGGATCCCGAGGCGTTCCCAGGCCAGCCTAGAGACATAGTCTCTCAAGCGTGTCCTGGGTCGCCCCTGGGGCCTCCTGCCGGTGGGACATGCCCGGAACACCTCCCGAACCCATCAGATGCCCGAGCCACCTCAACTGGCTTCTCTCAATGCAGAGGAGCAGTGGCTCTACACAGAGTCACTCCCGGATGACTGAGCTTTTCACCTTATCTCTAAGGGAGAGCCCAGACACCCAGCGGACGAAACTCATTTAAGCCACTTGTATCCGGGATCGTGTTCTTTTGGTCATAACCCACAGTTAATGACCATAGATGAGGGTAGGAACGTAGACCGACCGGTAGATCGAGAGCTTTGCCTTTCAGCTCAGCTCCCTCTTCACCACGACATGGTACATGATCCGAATGACGGCAGACGCTGCACCGACCTGTCTGTCGATCTCTCATCCCATCCTACCCTCACTCGTGAACAAGACCCCAAGATACTTGAACTCCTCTGTTTAGGGCAAGATCTCATCTCCAACCCGGAAGGAGCATGCCACCCTTTTTCGTCTGAGTACCATGGTCTCAGACTTAGAGGTGCTGATCCTCATCCCAGCCGCTTCACACTCGGCTGCGAATTGCTCCAGTGAGAGCTGAAGATCCCGGCCTGTAGAAGCCAACAGCACCACATCATCTGCAAAAAGCAGTTATGCAATCTGAGGCCCCCAAACCGGACTCCATCCCCACCAAGGCTGCGCCTAGAAATTCTGTCCATGAAGGTTCTGAACAGAATCGGTGACAAAGGGCAGCCCTGACGGAGTCCAACTCTCAACGAATCCGACTTACTGCCAGCAATGTGGACCAGACTCTGGCACCGGGCATACAGGGACCGCAAAGCCCGGAGAAGACTGTTGCGTCACCTCTCTACCACTTCATAATATGCATGAGCTAAGATAATGCCACTTTATCTGAATGAGTGATTTCTATTTTCAAAGCACTTGTGTATTGTTTAGAAGTGACGTATGAATGACGTGACTGATCACATTTAACTCTTGATAATTGAAATCAAATCGCTCAGGAAATTTGGATTAGTTAACAGCCCTTGCATTTATGTGGTTCTTTAAATAATCAAATATTCTTTATTGAGTATATAGATTATCTATCTCAGAGGTTCTCAAACATTATGGTACCAAGAAACATTTTTGTTAGGTGTGCCTTGAGATTTCAGACTATCAACCAAAATATTTTAAAATGAATTCCCGGCATATGTTTCTATATCATTATTATTATTTTATTTATTTTTTTAAATAAAGAGTATAGAGATTTTCTAATCATTTGTGGTCATTGTCTTATTTTTTTTGGTTATTGATAATGAAATTTAAGATTTTTCTAGATTTTAACCTGTTTTCCACATTTTGTACAGGCTTCTTTTTTAGATATATAACAAAAATAATACTTAAAATGAATTAAAACATTTTTACTAAGTTTTAACTTTTTTAGCAAAGTAATAATAAATACAATTTTGATGATTTTTTGTTTTTTTCTCTATTGTTAACTTGATAAGTTTTCTAAATAAAAAAAAAAATTTTACTTAAAATCTACAACGTTCGAATTTTTTTAGTAAGTAAAATATGATTTAAACCAGCAAAAGTATGTGAAAAAAATTGCCTTTAGTTGATTTTTTTGGGGGTAATTTTGTAAATTGTAAATGAGTATCTGCCAGTGGAACAATTTTCTTTTCACAATGTTCTAACTTTGTTTTGATAAATAAAAAATAATAATAATAAAATCAGGAAAATTATGTATAAGATTTGTATTTTCCTTGATTTGTTTTAATTTTGGATTTTACTATATATTTAACCTATTTTCAAGTGTTCCTATATTTTTCTTTTGTTTTTCTTGAAACCCAAAAATACTAAAAATGAGAAAATATAATCTACACTGGAACATTTTCTGTATTATATTTGAACCTTTGTTTTTAATTAAAATAATGAGATGATAATTAAAATCAGGAAAATGTGTGTATTTTATGTTTTTTGCAGCGCAATCTTAAACGGCTTCATCCAACAGAATAAGTTATTAAATATATCCCTGATGAGCAGATATTATATAAAAAGAAAAATATATATTGCTCTGCTGCCACCTACTGACATGGGCTAATGTTACAATCAATCAGGTGAGAGCTGAAAGAAAGCAAAGATACTGAACATTGGCAAGGTTTCACGGCACACTAGTGTGCCTCTGAAACTTACCTGATGTTGCTGTCATGGGACCTGTCCGTCCATGTTCTCCTGCAAACTCCTGGAGGTGGGCAAGTAGGTAAAGGTGGGGGGGGAATGGAAGGCAAGGGCGGTAAAGTCCTCTTGCCTTTACAAGACCCAGGCCGTGAAACCGGTGTGGAAGGTGGCGTGTGGTGCTGGAAGGTCCTCTGAGGTTTCGGTAACGGATTTATAGACGGAGCGCCCGGCTCGCTATAAACGTTCTCCGCATCACTTTCCCTCCTCCACCTCAAACCGACGGGTCGAGACACATCGAAAGTCCCAAAAATGGGTTCGTGGACACGCTTTTCTGTTTCTTCAAGCTCGTCTTTGGACGGCGGGCAGAAGTAATTCCCCGGGAAAGCCAGCGAGGTTCCTCTCTGAACCTCTTGTGTTGCCTTTTCCAGTTTCTTCACGTGAGACAAAACCGTTCTCTTGTCCTGGGGCTGTTCCGTCGCTTTCGCCGCCCGCAGTCCTCGCTCTAGAATGACGTCTTTGTCTTTATTTGTTGAACCTTCGGGAGATTTAGTTCTTACATCCCCGAGCTTTCCGGCGTTTTCTTTACCTGAGTCTTGCCTGTCCCAGCTTAAGAACCTATTGCTGTTGGTCCGTTGGACCTCCGAAGGTTTGAATTCCTTTTTCCTGACTGATTCAATCGTGCTAAGAGGACAAGCGTCAATGGAAATCTCCTTTTTGCCCTCCCATTGGGAGATTTTGTCGCGGATACTGGCGGCCTTGACTCCCGCTTGGTTTCTGATCAGTTTTCCGCGCTGTCCGTTCTCGCTGTTGGGAGTCCTCGGGTCACTGGCGCTGGCAGTTCTTCTGTGAGTTAGCATGCTGCCCAGAAGAATCCGGTTTTCCTGCAGGCTGATTGCGGGCGAGACGGGACGGATTTCCGTCTCGTCTCTGCGGCCTGGTAGCCCGCACACGTCTTCGCGTACGGGCAACACGGATGACGGAGTCTCCCGGATCTTTAGGCCACAGCAATGGAGACTGGAAAAAGAACAGAAACAGACTGTGGTCAGGATCTGGCACACGATTTCCCACTAGAGGGCAGCAACCTGGGGGGAGTGGCTGAAGAGTGCCCACCTGTGACTAATTTGTCTCCACACCTGAAGTTCATTATTTCAACTATCGATATTGAGTGTACCCGACAACAAAGGTCGTTGGGTCATTGACGTTGTCAAGGCAAGTTTGTTTTTATTCCTTTGGTCGTTTTGTTGATTTCTCTGACCCTGTTCCAGATATGCATTGCTTCTGTCCCCAGTTTTGGAAACAAAGGTTCCCTCACCGACCCCAGCCCCCCTGTTCCAGCAGTAAAAGGATCTACCACAGCCTTCCGCCTTCGGTCTTGGGACTGTTTTTCATTCGTTTTTTTGGACCATTTGGCATTCGGCCCTTGGTTCCTGCTTTCCCGAAATTGGGTCCACCTCACAAATCATACCAATTTCAATTGAACGTCATCAATTAAAATTATTAATAATATTTCTTATGTGCTGTACCTTTAAGCACCCAGAAGACATGCGCACTATTGTTCATGAGCTGTCAGAGATTGGGTTTAGACAACAATGCAAGAGAAGTGGGCAAAACATTTAAAACAAATCCATTCTCAAACTGATTGGATGTTTTTTAAAAAAAAGAAAATAAATAGATCCAAATTAGGTTTTGTTAGTTCGGCCTGCTTTCCTAATTTCGTGCGCCCAGTTGTCACTCCCTCCATTGAGGATTACTTTTAGTAAAACAAAGAAATAATAATCAAATCATATAAAACAGCAATTATCATGTATAAGGCAAAAAACAGGTTATTACCATGAAATATTAAGAACCTATTTAGAAATCGGTAGGGTGGCTATGAGTTAAGAGGGAGAAATAACTTCAAAATCTTAAACGTAAGAACAACATTGAAAATGTTCTGTATTTCTATAGCTGGTGTCAAGCTATGGAACAATCTATGAGAGGACCTGAAGCAAATTAAAAATATGCATCAGTTCAAGAAAAGGTACAAAAACATGACACTAAGTGGTTAAAAAGGAGAATGAACATGAACAATTACTGGGGAATTGGTTCATGTGTGTATATATATGCTATTTCTCCCACTTAGAAATCATGAAAGAGTCTGAAATTTTCATCGTAGGTGCATGTCCACTGTGAGAGAGATAAACTAAAAAAAAAATCCAGATATCACAATGCATGATTTTTCAACAATTTATTGTATCATGTATCATTTTGAATTAGATGCACCTGAGGTCCGTAGCTGCATAAAGACACCTGTCTACCCCATACAATCAGTAAGAGTTTAACTTCAAAATGGCGGCTGCGCATGGATACATGCTTGCGGCTCGTAGCTCTCCAGCTAATCTTCTATTTATTGCCGTTCTCTTGTCTTTTTTGCTTTCACTTTTGGACACATGTGTGGCCAAAAACACTTACAGTAGGGATGAACTTATTCGGTTGGGTGGGCGTCTAAATTTCGATTTTTCGGGCACTTTTTATACCGGCTATGATATACCGAGCGAACTTCAAAGAGACCCGGCATCCTTGTGGACAGCTATTCCTCTTAATAAACGACGGCGGCGGCGCCGTAAAGAAAGGAAACAGAAGCGTGGTTGCCGTGCAGGTAGATGTGTGAAGCGTGTGAAGTCCAAGCAGCAAGATGGACGCGAGGATGGACGCGAGGATGTAACTAATTCCACCATTCATTCCTCGCCGGACAACCGACGCTTTATACTCAGCGCTCACGAACGGCCACAACGCCGGGAGCTTTTGAAGATCTCGACAAAGACTACAAAGAGGTCAGCTAAGTCAAATGATTCAGCAAAGCTGAAATTTGGTCTGTTAAATATTAGATCGCTTGCTCCAAAAGCTTTACTTGTTGATAACATTATTCGTGATTATAAACTTAACTGTATGGGTCTTTGTGAAACGTGGTTACGCCCGGATGAGCACTTAGCGCTAAATTATGCCTCTCCCCCAGACTACGAGAGTAGTCATATAGCACGCACGCTGAAAAGGGGTGGTGGTGTTGCGCTAATCTCTGAAAAATCGCTCAAATTTAATACACGTACCTCTAATAATTACAAAACGTTTGAGGCTCTTGTGATGCGGTCCCCTCAATTGTCAATTGATGTAATAACTATCTATCGTGCACCTGGGCCATACACAACTTTCTTAGACGAATTTGCTGAACTTTTGTCTGAACTAGTAACCTATGCAGACAAAATTATAATTATGGGAGACTTTAACATTCATATGAACTCCCCACACAGTTCACTTACTATTGCGTTTAGTTCTCTAATTGATGCATTTGGTTTTACTCAACTGGTTGACTTGCCAACCCATAAAAATGGGAACACGCTAGACTTGATTCTGACTCGAGGAGTTTCAACCTCAAACATTATGGTGCTACCGTGTACTACTGTTATCTCTGATCATTATTTAGTGACATTTGAGGTGCTAACTAAATGTAGAGTTAATAAAGCTGAGGGATTTAGCGGACGCAATATAAGCACTGGCACAGTTTCTGAGCTCTTTGAACTCCTTCCTGGAGCAGTTGCGTCCTTTCCTAAATACAATGGCTCGATTGACTCACTCATGAATGAGTTCAATACCACCTTGACTAGTGTGCTGGATTCAATAGCGCCCATAAAACTAAAATCACGTCCTAAAAGACGCACACCTTGGTTTACTGATGAAACTAGAACCCTTAAAAAAGAATGCAGGAAATGGGAGAGAAAATGGCGCGCTACCAAGCTTGAGGTTTTCCATCAAACCTGGTGTGACAGCTTGTTAAAGTATAAAGCGGCCCTTGCCTCTGCAAAATCGGCCTACCTTTCGAAGGTGATTGCGTCTCAAAAGAACAACCCCAAAGCCCTTTTTGACACTGTAGCATCGCTTACAAGGCAACAGGCTATCGCAGACAGTTCGACACACTCTGCTCAGGACTTAATGGTCTTCTTCACTAAGAAGATTCATTGCATACAGGAAGAAATTGCAAAAGATATTGTTAGTACCACACGTATTAAAGGACTGAAATTTACAGATGCACGACAGGGTGGCTGCCCTGGGAAAATGGCCGGTTTTAGTGAACTGTCACTTGATGATCTCAAACAAGTGGTGAATGCGGCCAAACCGACAACTTGCCAGTTCGACCCGCTCCCAGGTTCACTTATTAAAAGTCTTTCTAGCGTCCTTGGGCCTTCAGTTCTAAATATTATAAATACATCACTCTCCTCAGGTGTAGTTCCAGCAGCTTTTAAGTCCGCCGTTATTAAACCCACACTGAAACGACCCAACCTTGATCCAGAAATATTAAGTAATTACAGACCTGTGTCAAACCTACCTTTCCTCTCTAAAGTACTCGAAAGAGTAGTTGCACAGCAGCTGAATGCTTTCATATCGGAGAATAACCTTTTTGAATCCATGCAATCAGGATTCAGGGCTAACCACTCTACTGAGACAGCTCTGATCAAGGTAACAAATGATCTCCTAATGTCAATGGATTCTGGCGCTTCATCACTTTTGCTGCTGCTGGATCTTAGTGCTGCTTTTGACACAGTGCGCCACAATATCCTACTAGAACGGTTGGAAAAATGGATTGGTCTCTCAGGAGCCGTCCTCTCGTGGTTCAAATCCTACCTCTCAGATAGGACGCACTGTGTTAAATATGGTGAAACGACATCTGAGCCCTTTAATGTTACCTGCGGTGTTCCGCAGGGTTCAGTGCTCGGCCCCCTACTTTTCAACATTTACATGCTTCCATTAGGTGATATTATTCGCAAGTACAATATCAGCTTCCATTGCTACGCAGACGACACTCAACTATATCTTCCGTTGGAGGAATCTTCCACACTAAACTGTGGAAATTTGGAGGCCTGTCTCACTGAGATAAAAGAGTGGATGTCACTCAATTTCTTGCGTCTTAACTCTGAAAAGACCGAAATGTTAGTCATTGGTCCTTCTAAATGCCGGGACTTATTCTCAAAAACTGCTGTGAACATTGACAAATGTCACATCACACAGAGTGACTCAGTTAAAAATTTAGGTGTCATATTTGACCCTGATCTATCCTTTGAGATGCATGTAAAGCAAATTACTAGAACTGCCTTCTTCCATCTTCGCAACATTGCTAAAATCCGTTCAATACTGTCTCAGTCTGATGCGGAAACAATAATTCATGCATTTGTTACCTCCCGTCTCGATTACTGCAATGCACTACTCTCCGGTCTCTCGAAGTCCAGAATCAAGTCTCTTCAGCTAGTACAAAATGCCGCAGCGAGGCTTTTAACTAGGACAAAAAAGTACGATCACATAACACCGATTTTGGCTAACCTGCATTGGCTCCCAGTTAGCCAAAGATGTGACTTCAAAGTTCTCTTAGTATTGTACAAAATCATACATGGACTTGCTCCCTCTTATCTTTCAGATCTGATCTGCCACTATGTCCCGGTCCGAAGCCTACGATCTGAGAGTGCTGGTCTTCTGATGATCCCGAGAGCAAAGAAGTCTTCTGCTGGTTCGAGAGCGTTCTCCATCCGGGCACCGGTGCTGTGGAATGCTCTTCCCCCTGAGATTCGATCTGCAACCTCAGTGGAAATGTTTAAATCTAAACTTAAAACTCACTTCTACTCCATTGCATACGAATAACCTACTCCTCTTGTCGGTTGAAAATAGTTTGTGTAATATAGTGTAACAATCTGTGAAGCCCTTTGAGACTCTTCGTGATTTAGGGCTATACAAATAAAAATGACTTGACTTGACTTGACTTAACTTGTAAAATGGTGAAGACCAAAGAGCTGTCCAAAGATACCAAAGACAAAATTGGACACCTCCACAAGGTTTGAAAGGGCTACAGAGCAATTGCCAAGCAGCTTGGTGAAAAAAGGTCCGCTGTTGGAGGAATCATTAGAAAATAGAAGAAGCTAAACATGACGGTCAATCTCAATCGAGGTGGAGCCCCATGCAAGATACCACCTCGTGGGGTCTCGATGATTCTAAGAAAGGTGAGGAATCAGCCCGGAACTGTACGACAGGAGTTGGTCATTGACCTGAAAAGAGCTGGGACCACCGTTCTAAAACGTCATGATTTAAAATCATGCATGGCATGAAAGGTTCCCCTGCTTAAACCAACACATGTCAAGGCCCGTATTAAGTTTGCATATGACCATCTGGATTATACAGAGTCATGGGAGAAGGTTTTGTGGTCAGATGAGACCAAAATAGAACTTTTTGGTCATAATTCCACTAATCGTGTTTGGAGGAAGAAGAATGAAGATTACAAGGCGAAGAGCACCATCCCTACTGTGAAGTATGGGGGTGGTAGCATCATGCTTTGGGGGGTGTTTTTCTCCATATGGGACAGGACGAGTGCACCGCATTAAGGAGAGGATGACTGGGGTCGTTTCTTGTGAAATTTTGGGGAACAACCTCCTTCCCTCAGTCAGATCATTGAAGATAGGTCATGGCTGGGTCTTCCAACACGACAAAGACCCTTAGCACACAGCCAGAAAAACCAAGGAGTGGCTCCAGAAGAAGCATATCAAGGTTCTAGCATGGCCCAGCCAGTCTCCAGACCTGAACCCAATCGAAAAAATTGGGAGGGAGCTCAAACTCAGTGTTTCTCGGCGACAGCCCAGAAACCTGACTGATCTAGAGAACTTCTCTGTGGAGGAGTGGGCCAAGATCCCTACTGCAGTGTATGCAAACCTGGGGAAAGACTACAGCAAACGTTTGATCTCTGTCATAGCAAACAAAGGCTACTGTAACAAATATTAACATTTATTTTCTCAGGTGTTCAAATACTTATTTGCAGTTATATCACACACATAAATCGTTAAAATAATCATGCATTGTGATTTCTGGATTTTTCTTTTTAGTTTCTTTCTCACAGTGGACATGCACCTACGATGAAAATTTCAGACCCCTCCATGATTTCTAAGTGGGAGAAATAGCTCCATACTTATTTTCTTCACTGTATGTACATATATTTATATTTGTTTTAATTTTGTGAAGGAGTGAGAGCTAATAAGCTTTGTTTCTTCTCATTTTCCTCATTTTTGTTTTTTCTAATTTTATGTTTCCATTTCCCCAAATTCTTTGACAATGATCAGCAGACCCTGCACTGCTTGTGATGGATATTCAGAATAAATAAATGACAACAACAATAATAATTGGATTTTACATGAAGGATTTTATCAGTCAGCCTGTACCGGTAAGAAAGGGTTATCGTGCACACCTAGATTTTAGGCATAAGATGACCTCTCTCTGTCTTCAATGACAATTTTTTCAAACTTGATGAAGAAAAAGACTTACCCGTTGACTGATTGGTAGATACTGTTGTCAGTGTTTGTACAGAGCAGCAGCGCCCTCCCACCAGTCATTGTGCTAGCAGCTGGCATCCTGCACAAGCCGACAAGGGAAACGGAAAATAAACAGGTCGTATTTGACAACCATACAACAAGATCACAATAAAGATTGGAGGGGTTAAGAGTCGGGTGAGCACCAGCAGGGAATACTAAAGAGACATGAAATGTCAATGATAGGTAGGAATTCAAATGGAGGATTTTTGCCCTATCCGTTTTATTCGGTTAAAGGAGACATAGCTTGCTGAATCCACTTTTTGGAGATTTGGCCACTCAAACATAGTAAAGTAAGTGTTTTGTTTGAATTACTCTTCCGTGAGGATTCCAGCAGGTTTTCATGCTCCACCCAATTAAAGTGTGTTTGGAAAATGTCATTTTACAGCAGTAATTTCAGGAACATAACTGAAAAAAAACCCTTTTCTTATAGAATATTTGACAGTTCCAATTGCTTGTCTGTTCTTTTCTTCTTTTACTATGTGAAAGTGTCATGATTACCGATATGCATCACCCATGCCCGCTCCTTTAGTGCTAACTGCCTCGGACTCTGATTGGCTCTCTGTCCCTATTTAAAGCTACTAATATCTGTTCCTTTTTGTCAGTCCGTCTGTGAACCTCAGTGAACACTAGGCAAGCCTTTTTCGACCCTGACTCCCACCTGTTTTTTGCTCCCGGCTTCGACCCGTTTTTGATCCTGACCACTTCTACTCTCCTCTCCTGGCTTACGACTCGTTCCCAACCCGACCACATTTTTGCTCTCCTGTCCCAGCTACTGACCCGTTTTTTTTGGTTCCCGACATCGCCATCGCTTGCCACGGAAGTCCCACTTCCGCGTTCAGAGCGACCTGCTTCCCGAGCCCAGCGATCACCGGATCATGGGTGCAACCCTTTCCTTTTTTCCAATAAAACTGAGAGAAACGTAACGCAAGTGGGTCCTGTCTCCGTTCTGGTCTTGACAGAAAGTTCCAGTTGTGTCTCTTTGAATACATCTTGTGCAGAACGCCAGTGGTTTTTCATTAACAAGGCATCAGACTTCAAGGTTTGAATCCTTGCCATCATCCATCCATCCATTATCTGCACCGTTTATCCTCAGTAGGGTCGCGAGGGTGCTGGAGCCCATCCCAGCTATCTTCGGGCAGTGGGCAGGGGACACCCTGAACTGGTTGCCAGCCAGTCCCAGGGCACTCAGATACAGAGAACTCACCCGCTCATTTACATCTAGGGACAATTTGAAGCGACCAATTAACCTGACATGCATGTTTTTGAAATGTGGGATGAAACCGGAGTGCCCGGAGGAAACCCATGCAAGCACGGGGAGAACATGCAAACTCTACACAGGAAGCTTTTCCTTGCCATCAAATTAACTCAAATAAAAGAAAACCATTGCAATTCCAACATGTAGTCGCGATCAAAAATGGGTCGTAAGCCGGGACGGGGAGTAGATGTGGTCGGGATCAAAATAGGTCGTAGCTGGGGACAAACGGGCGCAAAAAGGGAACAGGCGGGAATCAGGGTTAAAAAAAGGCTTGCCTTGTATCAACAGAGGTTCGCAGACGGACTGACAACAGGAGAGTGACAGGACTGGGTTTGAATACGGACAGGGAGCCAATCAGAGCCCGCAGCGGTTGGTGCCAAATGAGCTGGCACAGGTAATTCAGATCGGTAATCATGACATTTAGTTTATAGTGAGAAAGTTTCATACGTCACAGGATAAGTCTCCTTTAAATTTACTACAGAACCAAAAAGAAGCATTTAAAAAACTTTATGTCGGAACGTTTTGCAATAAATGTTTTAAACAGTTAAATGCAACCCTAATCATCCAGACTGACTAATAAAAATCCAGATTTTATTGTTGGCCCATATGACCCTGCTTTCAATAGAGTCGTGCTGTAAAAGTTTTTGAACACACTTGAGGATAAATGAATAAAACGAGTTTTAACATGTGTAGGACGGGACTAATTCCCATTTGGGGGAAGCTTCAGATTTTTCCGATTGGCCAGTTTTACGGCTTAGGAAACGCCCTGTGAATATCTGATGCTATGGTGGATACCATAACAATGCAGAAAATGCTTGGGAAGCCATCTGCTGGGGACAATAACAACTTTGAGGGAATTTGCAACCCAAAAGTGTGAGTTTACAACAATCGGAAAACATTTGTACAACTATTAAAAAACTTTTTTTTTTAAATGAAAAAATTGAGACATGGTTTCAAATGTCCTCACCAATAAAGTGTAAATCTATGAAAAGTATTTGAAATTGGTTTCATTTATATCATCTTGAAATTGACCTGTTGATAATTATTTTATGTGTCTAATTTTATTTTAATGAAATAATGGATTTATACACTTGCTGCAACAAATTATTTTGCGTACCCAAAAATATACCAATTCAAACATTGCGGTGGTTGTGTGTATGGCTGTGAGAGTTACATACATCATGTCTCTGCAATGTCTGTCTGCTATTGATTGACGTCACTGCATCTTCGTGATGCCCACATGCTATTGGCTGAACTCCTTCCCACTATGCCTTTCTCTCTCTTTGTTCAGTTCAGAATGCTGCATGCAAATTTGATTTAAGGTGCTGCAGTGATGCCAATGGGAGAAGAAAAAACACAATAACCATGGAAACTAAGATTGTGATTATCAATTGATTTGAATAATCCACAAGAATTATTACCCTCTCTAAGTAATATTACTGTAGCCAATAAATGACTCGGACTGTTATTAAGAATAAGGAAGCAATTAAATCGAGTCTTCCAAACGCACGACAATCCTCCAATGTGGAAGTTTTCAAATCAAATTTGATTTAAATCCGCCCTCTCCGCCCCCCTGCATCCACCCTTTAACTACACTCTACCAGCCTAAGTCACATCACCAACGTAAAATGCATTTTTTTCTTCAAATGTGTATTTATTTCTAATTTTGTATAACAATATACATATATAGTTCTTACTGTATACTATTTTGTTAATCATGTTTAATATCTATACAATTATCAAGTTTTGAAACTCTATTATCCCCCACCATGTGACAATTTCAACAAAACGGGTACATGTTGTATCCCGGGGGTTTTACTAAATTTGATTAGAAGTTAGTGTGGGTAGATAGTTTTGGTTAAAAAAAAAATTGAGATGAAGCACCTCCATGAAAAAAACACGTTTTTCCCCTTGAAGTATTATAGGAGACATAAAAAATGTTCAAAGTAAAATTTAGTTCATTGGAAAATAATTATGCTCAATTATTTTTTTTATATTTTACTAGAAAGAATAAGGGAAAACTACAACGCACAGGTAAAGCATTAAAAGTCATTAAAAAAGTGCAATCAAATCTGTCATGAACAAGAACAGGATCACGACCCAAACACGTGACGTTACTCACACAAGCCTTTTATTTTACGAGAAATGGGGAGTCATGCACGTTAGGCAGCAGTCTGGCGTGAAATAATGGGAAGCCAGGAGCCGACGAGATTGATATCAATTGCCTGAGTTGATATCGGACAGATGGGGTCGATACCAGACAGGACGGGACAGACAGGATAGATAATGAAACAGGATATCGAAAATAAATAGGACAAACTAGACGGGAATGAAAACTGGAGAGAATAAACAGGACAAAAATAGACGGGAACGAAACTGGAAACCGATATTAAACAGGACAAAAATAAGCGGGAACAATACCAAACAGGGAATACCAACAGGGAAACAGGACAGTCAAAACCCACGTCTTGCGGGGCAGAGGTTCGTTGACAGACTGACAACGTAAAAATGAGAGCACTGAGCTTAGATAGACGGAAAGCCAATCTGTCAATGAGCCGCAGCTGGCGCCACACGGGCTAGGCCAATTGGGCACCATGGCAACCGTGACACAAATAAGTTGACAAAATCGTTTTCCAGTACCACCTTCTCATTATTTAATTAAAAGACAACAAGATCTGCTGTTTAAGAAATTCCCACGCTGTGATCTGTAGCCGGCTTTATCGACCTCTCTCTCCAACAGCTGCTTTTTATGAAGACCTAAAACTCTGTCACACCATCCAGCCCTGCAGGAACTGCTATAAGTGACTTCATTAGTCTGCCACCCCCCACCCCCAAACTTGTGCTCTTGTCCGTGCATTATACATTCCAAAAAAGGACAAAAGTCGCTGGCTGCGATTGAGCGCTTTCCGTCTCAGTGGAAAGCAAAAATAAGTTTGGTTTGACGTATTTAAATAATACATGTGGAGTAACATGAAACCCGGTATGGACGGTAAAAGCATTTGCGCCCACACTAAAATAAAGAGGACCAGATTCTTCCTACTTTTTGCCTGGGCCATTTCTTTTGTCTGCTATCGACTATCCCGCAGTTTTTCTCGCCCACCGTTTCCTGGAGAAAGAGCGAGGGAAGGCCGCATCGTAAAGGAAGGGACGCATAGAAGGGGAAGGTAAACAATGGAATTTTATCCGGGCTCAGCAGTCTCCGTCAGTCCTTTAGCCTCTCTGGTTGGGTCTCTGTCCTGTTCAGGGGCCCCTGCTGCTTTCCCAAGCTGATTTCATAGCACGGTTCTGGCCGGGAGCCAATCAGGCCACAACTCTATGACTCTCGGATGTGCGCGTGATTGGAAGGAGGTCGTTTATTCGGACGTGATGCATTCATCCATTGATGGAATGAGTCCAAAGCTATTAATAGCAGTGTTGTCCAGATGTGATGTGCGCTTTCTGTTGTAATATGAAAGGGATCATGATATTTATTGAAACGATTAAGGCAAAATTATCAGGACCAGAACGGAAACAGGACCCAATTGCGTAGCCGGAGACAGACAGTAGCAAAAACCAGACAGGTTGGAGTCAGGGTCAAAAAAGGCTTGCCTAGTCAACACCTGAGGTGCGCAGACGGACTGACAACAGGGGACCGACAGGACTGGGTTCAAATAGTGACAAGGAGCCAATCAGATGAGTGGGCACGGGTGCTTCACGTCAATAATCATGACAAAAATATGAAGTCACAGTTATCGACCCGATAGAAAAACAAAAAACTCGCTGATGAGTCACTTGACGGTCGGTTTACACTACCTATTAGAGATTTGAAGCATTTATGTTCCTTATCAGACTATATATTGATTTTCTATAGAAGTAGTAGCACAACTTGGTCATGTCTCCTCAAAACTTTTTCATAATGAGCATGGGGCACTGGACAGCTCGGCCACAATGAATTGCATGTCTACCTTCTGTTTGAGATTGTAATTGCTTCAGAACGTTAGCAAGTACAAATAGCAAGTCGTTCTTTAGAAGTAGGACCAGAACTTGGTCGTGTTTCTTCTCTACCTTTCAGTCATGTGTCACATGGCTCAGGATGTGTGCAGGCTGTCGTGATTGTACGGGCTGCTGAAATTTAGAGAGTACTGACACCGTTGCAATGGCGCCCAATTGGCCCCGCTCGTGCGGCGCCAGCTGCGGCTCATTGACAGATTGGCTTCCTGCCTTTTTAAGCTCACTGTTCTCACTCTTTGTTTGTCAGTCCGTCATCGAACCTCTGCCCCGCAAGACGTGGGTTCTGACTCGATCCTGTTGGTATTTCCTGTCTGTTATTGTTCCCATTTAGTGTGTCCTGTTTAATATCGGTTTCTAGTTTTAATCCTGTCTATTTTTGTCCTGTTTATTATCCTCTCCAGTCTTCGTTCCCATCTAGTTTGTCCTGTTTAATTTCGATATCCTGTTTCAATATCAATCCTGTCTGTCCCGTCCTGTCCGGTATCGACCCCATCTGTCCGATATCTGCTCGAGCAATTGGTATTGATCTCGTCAGTCTCTGGCTTCCTGTCTTTCCACGCCAGACCCCTGCCTAACGTGCATGACTCCACATTTCCCGTAAAATAAAAGGCTTGTGTGAGAAACGTCACGCATTTGGGTTCTGATCCAATTCTGGTTCTTGACAAGTACATTAAGTTTGGTTTTGTTTTGAAAATATCGATTTTTATCATACCCCAGTGGGTATTTGTGCATTAACAATGATTTGATTGAGATTGTAAGCAGCCCAACCAGGTTTGCAAATGTTTGTCTTAATCGCGACACTACATGTTACTTTTCTGTACTAATCACAAAAAGTGTATTTTACATATGTTTAATGTTTAGCACACCTTAAGCAAATCATTTCTGTCTTATAAATCTGATACACATGCCCTACTATGCAAGCAGGCGTAATTATCCAAAGTTTACCTTTGCCCCATGTACCATTTGTATATGTATCCTTATTGATTATAGCTATTAATGTGTAATGCCGCTTGATAAGAATGAGTGACATATTTTTCTTAGCCAAGGCATTAAGTACTGGACGACTTGTAGAAGTGACGTATTTCAAAAAGTTAACACATTTATAATGACATTGTCAGAACCAGAACAGAAGGAGAACCCAGATGCATAACGTTTCTCACCAAAGCTTTATTATACAGGAATGGGGCAGTCATGCACGTTAACACAAAGACGGAAGAAGTAAGGCAGAAGGAACAACAGGAAGCCAGAGGCCGATGAGTTCGATACCAGATGCAGGAGCAGATACCGGACAGACGGGACCAAAACCAGAGACTGGCGAAAAGTATCGGACAGGATGAGAAAGACGGGAACGATACCAGACACTGGAGACCAATATCAAACTGGACGAGATAGACAGGGACGATACCTGATACTGGAACTTGTAGCAAGATAACAGACAGGACGAGACACACGGGATCGATACCAAACACTGGAGACTGGAGACAGATAACAAACAGGACGAGACAGACGGGATCGATACCGGACAGGATACACAAGCAGGATACCGGACAGAGTCAAAACACACGTCTTGCGGGTGCAGAGGTTCGTTGACTGACTCACAAAGGGTGAGTCAAAGCACTGAGCTTGAATAGGAGGGAAGCCAATCAGTCAACGAGCCGCAGCTGGTGCCAAACGGGCGGGGCCAATTAAGCACAATGGGCAACCGTGACACACATGTACATTCTTCAATATAATACGGAATGAACAATATCCTGTCATTATTGTTTTAATGACGGAGTAAGAATTGACCGATTGATAAAGTCAAGCTCTAATGTCTAAAACATTGCTTTTTGGAGACATTTTTACTACAGCTGTAGCATGTTTTCTTGATTATTTATCAAAGTTGCTGATTTTGAATTCATTGTAACCTTATATTTGATGGACAAAGGAAAAAGAAATACAAATGTC